>NC_091285.1:373453902-373762940 GCF_032444005.1 Ranitomeya imitator
AGAGATGCTTCTGTTCTGTCTAGGAAGTCTTCATTCTCTTTGATGAGTTTCAAAATTGCTATTCTTTCTTCCAGACCCCGCACCTTTTCTTCTAAAAGGGCCACTAGTCTACATTTCTGACAGGTGAAATTGGATTCTTCTTCTGGTCGATCTGTGAACATGTAGCACATGCTGCAGCTCACCATGTAGGTTGTCACATCTGCCATGTTGCTCCTAGATCCTGCTGACTTGCTGTGTGTTTTCCTTCTTGTGTAATCTACTCAGCCAAGATTTCTTGCAATAATGTCCTACAGGCAAAAAATCGCGCGCCGTAAGGTTTGGTGATGCTTTCCAAGCAGCTGGTCCCGGCTGTACCCAACGATCTTCTTGCTGAGGGAGACTCTTCGCTTTTCCCAGAAGGCAACTGGAATATGCAAATTATCCTCCTCAAGCTTGAATCCCTGGTTTGGTGATGCTTTCCAAGCAGCTGGTCCCAGCTGTACCCAACGATCTTCTTGCTGAGGGAGACTCTTCGCTTTTCCCAGAAGGCACCTGGAATATGCAAATTACCCTCCTCCTCAAGCTTGAATCCCTGGTTTGGTGATGCTTTCCAAGCAGCTGGTCCCGGCTGTACCCAACGATCTTCTTGCTGAGGGAGACTCTTCGCTTTTCCCAGAAGGCACCTGGAATATGCAAATTATCCTCCTCAAGCTTGAATCAAGCTCTGGAATTCAACGCCTCAACACATCCAATTATCCACCACCCTCGGATCCTTCAGACGGAACCTGAAAATCCATCTCTTCAGGAAATCCTACAGCCTGCAATAACCATTCTGCTGCCTCACCACCACCAGAGCTGCTGACTCACTAACCGCCAGAGCTGCCGCCTCACCACCGCCAGAGCTGCCACTCCCCTGACCTTCTGTCCCCTCCCCATTATTCCGTAGAATGTAAGTCTGCAAGGACAGGGTTCTCTCCCCTCTGCACCAGTCTGTCAGTGTAAATTTGTTTACTGTAAACGTTATCTATAACCCTGCATGTAACCCCTTTTCTCATGTAGAGCACCATGGAATTAATGGCGCTATATAAATAAATCATAATAATAATAACCCAGCAGCAGGACCGCTACCTCCTCTATTGTGCAAGGAGGGACAGAAGGAGCAATGCCAGAGCCTTGTAAAATTACCTCAAGCAGGTCACTAACATCCATGTGTCTGCTCATCCTGTCAGAAACATACATCATGAGAGTGGTATGAGGGTCCAACATCCACAATTTGGTGTTGTACTTACAGCTCAACACCACGCAGGGTGATTGGCATTTGCCAGAGAACACCAACATTGGCAGATTCGACATTGGTGCCCTGTACTCTTCACAGATGAGAGCAGGTTCACACTGAGCACATGTAACAGACGTGACGGAGTCTGGAGATGCCATGGAGAGCATTCTGCTGACTGCGACATCCTCTAGCAAGACCAGTTTGACAGTGGTTTAGCAATTGTGTGGTGAGGCATTTCTTTGTAGAGCCGCACAGCCATGCATGTGTTAGTCAGAGGAACTGTGACTGCTACTAGGTGCACTGAGCCCTTGGTTCCTTCTAATGCATGACAATGCTAGGCCTCCTGTGGCTGAAGTGTGTCAGCAGTTTCCGTATGATGAATTGATTCTATAGACTGGCCTGACCATTCTCCAGACCTGAATCCAATCAAGCACATCTGGGACATTATATCTCATTCCATCCACCAATGCCACATTGCACCACAGAATATCCAGGAGTTGACTGATGCTTTAGTCTTGGTCTGGGAGGAGATCCCTCAGAACAACATTCGCCACCTCATCAGATGCATGACCAGGCATTGTAGGGAGGTCATACAGGCATGTGGAGGCCACACATACTACTGAGCATCTTTTCTGTGTCTTGAGTCATTATCATTGAATTTGGATCAGCTTGTAATTTGTTTTACAACTTTGACTTTGAGTTTCATTTCAAATACTGACCTCCATGGGATATTCATTTTATTTATATTGATCATTTCTATGTTATATTGCTCTCAAAGCTTTCCACTATGTAATGAATAAAGATTTGTAACTGGAATATTTCATTCAGTGACATCTAGGATGTGGTATTTTAATGCTCCCTCTATTTTTTGTGCATGATATATATATATATATATATATATACACACAGTATGTATATATATATAGTATATACATACAGTATATATATAGTATATACATACAGTATATATATACAGTATATATATATATATATATATATATATATACATATACAGTATATATATATTTTATATATATATATATATATATATTATATATATATATATATTATCGCATTATGTTCTCATTCACTTTATGCAGTATTAGCCCTCTGTGTCTGTACTGCTACATACTTAGGCAGTTAACTGGTTCATGCAGCTTTACATGAACACCCGAGCCTTACACTATGGCCGGTCCGAATAACTAAAGCAATTGTTACCATCCACCTCTCGTGTCTCCCCTTTTCCTCATAGTTTGTAAGCTTGCGAGCAGGGCCCTCACTCCTCCTGGTATCTGTTTTGAACTGTATTTCTGTTATGCTGTAATGTCTATTGTCTGTACAAGTCCCCTCTATAATTTGTAAAGCGCTGCGGAATATGTTGGCACTATATAAATAAAAATTATTATATATATATTAGCTATTCAATACCCGGGTGGAAAGCATTTTTATTGGTACATTTTTAATTTTACTACATTTTTTTAAGACACTGTGCTTGTGACTTTGCTTATACAGTGTCTTCAATAAAATGGTGCCGGAGATCACCATAAGCACAAGCACTAACTCTGTTTTCTTTTTTTTAAGTAATGTACTATAACAGTGATGGCAAACCTTTTAGAGACCGAGTGCCCAAATAGCAACCGAAAACCCACTTATTTATCGCAAAGTGCCAACACTGCATTTTAGCCTGAATACTGAGGTTTTAGTTTAGAAAAAACAACTCATACAGAGAGCAGGCGGAGGCAGCAGAGAGTAGGCAGGGGCAACAGAGAGCAGGCACTGGAAACGAAGTGCAGTCACAGACTGGAGCAGGGGTACCAGACTGTAGATACAAAGGAATATTCCTTCCCATCCTGGTATATTCTCCCCTATCCTGGTATATGCTCCATTATCCTTTTATATGTCCCTCCATCCTGGTATACTGTATGTCCCCATCCAAGGAACATACTCCCCAAACCTGATATATGCTCCCCATGCTGGTATATGCCCTCCATCCTTGTATATGTCCCTCCACCCTTGTGTTTGCTCCCTTCATCCTGGTATATGCTCCTCCATCCTAGTATATGCTCCCCCATCCTAATATATGCTCCCCCATCCTGGTATATGTCCCTCCATCCTGGTATATGCTTTCCCTATCCTGGTATATGCTTTCCCAGGGGTGAACCTAGCCACACTGCTGCCTGAGGCGAACTTCAAAACGGTGCCCCCCCAAACACATATACAGTACAGCCCCCCTAGAGGGCTCCCATCTCATATACAGTCCCCCCATACATCACATGAGTGATAACTATTGTACATTCTACAATAGGTCATAAATCAGACAGTATAGTCCTCCATACAGTATTCTGGGCACCACAGTGCTTCATACAGAATAATGAGTCCCATATATTGCTCCATACAGAATAATGAGCCCCATATATTGCTCCATACAGAATAACATGTCCCATATATTGCTCCATGCAGTATAATGAGCCCCATATATTGCTCCATACAGTATAATGAGCCCCACATGATGCTCCATACTGTATAATGGCCACGCATGGTGCTCCATACTGTATAATGGCCAAACATGATGCTCCATACTGTATAATGGTCACACATGATGCTCCATACTGTATAATGGCCACACATGATGCTCCATACTGTATAATGGCCACACATGATGCTCCATACTGTATAATGGCCACACAGTGCTCCATAGTGTATAATGGCCACACATGATATGTAACACTGTGTGGCCATTATATTGCTCCATACAGTATAATGAGCCCCACATGATGCTCCATACTGTATAATTGCCACAAAGTGCTCCATACTGTATAATGGCCACACATGAGGCTCCATATTGTATAATGGCCACACAGTGCTCCATACTGTATAATGGCCACACATAATGCTCCATACTGTATAATGGGCACAAATAATGCTTTATACTGTATAATGGGCACACATGATATGTAACACTGTGTGGCCATTATATTGCTCCATACAGTATAATGAGCCCCACATGATGCTCCATACTGTATAATTGCCACAAAGTGCTCCATACTGTATAATGGCCACACATGAGGCTCCATATTGTATAATGGCCACACAGTGCTCCATACTGTATAATGGCCACACATAATGCTGCATACTGTATAATGGGCACAAATAATGCTTTATACTGTATAATGGGCACACATGATGCTCCATACTGTATAATAGCCACACAGTGCTCCATAATGTATAATGGGCACACATAATGCTCCATACTGTATAATGGCCACATATGATGCACCATACTGTATAATGGCCTCACATGATGCCCCATACTGTATAATGGCCACACATAGTTACTCCTAAACATGCGGCTGCGCTCCGTACACCTTGCAAATACGCGGCTCCGCTCCATACACCTCGCACACACCCGGCTCTGCTCCAAACACCTCATACACACCTGGCTCTGCTCCATACACCACATAGTGTAGCGCCCCAGAGTCCTGGTTGTTGCAGTAATGTCGCTCTGCCACTAAGGGGAGTGATGTTACGTCTGATTGCACCAAAGGAGTTCACCTGACCAGGTATCACAGACACACATTACACTTCACACTCCGGCCACCAGGGGGAGTGGTTCTATCTACTAGGCCACTCCTCCCACTCTGGTAAAACTGGGGGTTGGACGGGAAGTTAGGCAGAAAGAGCCCGGGAGAGTTGGGGAGAGGACCTGTCAGGGGTGGGATCCTGACAGCGGCCTAGAAAGAGGACAGATCGTTACGGAGCCGTGCCTGCACTACCTTGCGGCGGCATCTTAAGAAAGGACACGAAGCAAAGTATAGTGTGGGGAAGTGAGAAGCGTGATCACAGCACAAAGGAGATAGAACCAGAAGGAGTTGTGCCCCTGAGATCGTGGCAACATCGTTCTGAGGCGCGTAGCCGGTGGCCGGAGCACCGAGAAAGTAAGAGACTCTACGCATTACTTTGAACCATGGCAGGACAGTTAACTCTAGGTTGGATGTCTCACCTAAATCACCTAAGCAGACAAAGGAGGCAATTGTGGGAGAGGGGCGACTCTAGGGTCCCGGAAGAACTCTAGGCCTACCCCGTCATACGGGTGCGTCCTAGCCATATCATCTGGGGGACGGAGAGAGAAAAGAACATCAGAAACAGACATGATAGTTGTGAGGACTATCCCGTGGTGCTCAGCAGGGAAGGACTACAACACACAGGCGCTAATTGGTAGGCACTGATTTCCACCTGCAAAGGGAACTCTGGGTGTGGCATCGGACCGGCCAGTCTCAGCCAGCCTGTTAGCAGTGCTCTGGATTGCGGATTCCTAAGTCTCCAGTAAAGAGGTAAAGAGACTGCAACCCTGTGTCCTCGTTATTCATTGCACCTTGCACCACGCACCAAACCACCACCTTTTATTGGACGCCCCTTAGCAGGGTCACGGACTGGGTCTAGCCACCGTGACATCCTCAGAACAGAAGAAGAAGGGGCCTGGTACCGAGTACCCCGTGGCCCTGTGTCTGGGGGCGCTCCAACTTGGCGTCACGAACAGGATGTACTTAAGCCTGAAGAATCAGGTCATGTGTGCTTTGGAACTGTGATTGAACTGTGACTTATTGCAAAGACTGTGTATCGCTATTTGCCGCCAAAAATCCGCCATTGCCGCATCGTGTGGAGCGCGAGGGGAGGAGCCATAGCTTTGTTGGTGGAGCCGGCTGGAAAAGAGCGCGGAGCGGAAGACGCGGTAAGGTGCCGATCCCGGAAGAAGAGCCCCGACCCCGGCGCCGATCACGGAAGGAGAACCCCGACCGTGACAGGTTAGCAAGGGGGGAAGAATGGCCATGTCGGATCCCGGAGGAGCGGAGGCGGCGGCCACAGCTGCAGACTCAGGAGCACTTCCAGATTCCGTGGTAGACGCAGCCACGGGTCTGGTATCACCGCCGGAAGCTCATACGTTAACTGACTTTAAAGAGGGGATTTGTAGCCTGCTCGAGTTTTATCCCTTGACGGAGCCTCAGAAAGTTCATATGATAACCGGCCAACTCTTTGGAGCGGCATTGAGGGAAATGAAGTCCTGGCCCGCTGCAGACAAGAAAACTGCGCAACAGGTATTTGCAAAGCTTAAAACCACCTTTGACACCCGCACCGCTACGGAAATTAAATTGACATTCTATGGGTGCAAGCAGAGGCCGCAGGATAGCTTACGGGACAATGCCCTTAATTTTCAGGAGGCGCTGCGGGCCATCAAGCAAAGTGACCCAAACAGCATGCAAGATGAAGATAAACTCCTGAAGAGCGGTTCATCGAGGGGCTCCTGTGCAGTAACCAAAGGGCCCAGCTACACTTCCTAGCCATGCACAATCCAGACCTGACTTTTGCGCAACTCAAAGATAAAGCCATCCAGGCACTACCAGAGCGACAGCCCAGCCGCGCCACATTTCCCAGGCATCAAGCCCTCACGTTCCACCAGGAGGTGGCGCCGGACGCACCCGTCTCCGCCGAGGCCGATACCCAGATCCTGGAAGACGACTCCCCTGCAGGACTACGCCTCCAGGTACAGGAACTGACCAGGAGCGTTGCTGCCCTAGCCTGGACCATCCAGTCCCTACAGGAGGTCCCCAAGGAGAAGATCAAGCTGGCTTCCAGACCGGAAGATGTCCCCTGGCAGCGACCAAGGAGAGTTCCATCGACCAGAGGCAGAGACGACGATCATTTTCATCGGGATGGACGACCTATCTGCCGCTGCTGCCACCAGGTGGGCCATCTTGCAAGGTACTGTCAGTTAAACGAGCAACCCCTGGGGCCAAGAGCCAACCCCCAGGAGTAGAATGCCCAGGCCCGCAAAATTGGAGAGCCAAATACATCGGGGGGCGACCAGTTCTCCCCATCGTGATCGACGGTATCCCCATGAACGCTTTGCTGGACACCGGTTCCCAGGTGACAACTATGCCCCACATTCTTTATAGACGTTATTGGGAGGACACCGACATGACCCGTGCCCCCGATGATGATTTTACCATAATAGCTAGTAATGGTCAGCCGCTGCCGCAAGTGGGGTATAAAGAGGTCACTATTAAGGTGGGGCGGGTAGAACTGGAGGCCCAGGGAATTGTCATTGTTGATATTGACCGACGCGAATGTAACCCCATGATGACCATCGGTACTAATGTCATAGAAAATTGTCTTGCAGAAGTTATTGTCTTGTTGCAGCAGGTAGCAGAGACAGCTGGTTACAGTGAACAACGTGCCTTGCAGAAAGAAATCAGAGCCCTAATGCGGAGACAGCAGGTGGAGCTGACTGGTAGTGAAATTGGCCGGGTCACAGTGAGTGATTCGAACCCCATTGCAATACCCCCAAGGAGTGAAATGTTGATATGGTGTCGGGCAGCCATAGGCCTCGGGGGTAAAGACTATCAGGCCCTGGTAGAACCCGTGTATTCGGAGAATAGGCCTACCCTCCTGACAGCCAGAGGGGTGGTTGACGTCCGCAAGGGGAGGGTGTCGGTACGTGTTCTTAACTGCGGGAAGGAGGAAGTCCACCTTACCAAATATGTCACACTTGCCAAGCTGTTTACTGTTAATAATAGCATGATACAGGCACCCGGGCCCTGCTCCATCCAAGTCGGCGGAGGACAACGGCTCTGCAGAGCAATCAAAAGATTGGTGTCAAGAATTACATGTGGGCACTGATGCTACTCCATCTCACCAGATACAGGGGGCCTACAGGGTGGTTCACGAGTATGAGCGGGTATTCAGCAAACACCCCCTTGATTTCGGGCGGGTAAAAGGGATTCAACATCACATCCCCACAGGAGATCACCCACCCATAAAAGAAAGATACCATCCTGTACCCCCAGCTCATTATCAGTGTGCCAAGGACATGTTGCAAGAGATGAAGGAGGCTGGGGTAGTGAGAGACAGCTGTAACCCCTGGGCAGCTCCATTAGTCCTCGTTAGGAAGAAAGATGGCACCATGAGGATGCGTGTGTGTGTGGATTATAGGCAATTAAACCGCATTACACATAAGGACGCATACCCCCTGCCTAGGATAGAGGAGTCCTTGGCTGCGTTAAAGTCTGCTAATTACTTCTCTACCTTAGATCTCACCAGTGGGTACTGGCAGGTTCCCGTGGCAGAGGCGGACAAGGAAAAGACAGCCTTCACGACGCCGATGGGTCTCTGCGAGTTCAACTACATGCCCTTTGGATTGTGTAACGCCCCGGGGACGTTCCAGAGGATGATGGAGTGCTGTTTGGGACACAAGAACTTTGAGACCATGCTGCTATATCTGGACGATGTCATTGTCTTCTCTAAGACCTACGAAGACCATTTGAAGCACCTGGCCGAGGTATTTGAAGCGCTGTCCAACTTTTGCTTAAAGGTGAAACCATCCAAATGCCATCTGCTAAAACCCAAAGTACAGTACCTGGGCCATGTGGTGAGTGCCGAAGGAGTGGCCCCAGACCCCGACAAGGTCACGGTGATCAGGAACTGGCCGCAGCCTAGTAACATTCATGAGGTCCGGCAGTTCCTCGGGTTGGTGGGCTACTACCTGAGGTTTATCAAGGACTTCACCAAGAAGGCTGCGCCGTTGCAAGACCTGTTGGTGGGCCAGCCCAAGAAACCCAAGGGTAAGAATACCCCGTTGGATTGGAACAACGGACTGGAAGGATCGTTCTCTTGCTTAAAATTGGCACTGACGGGAGAAGAAGTACTAGCCTACCCTGAATACGACCAACCGTTTGTATTGTATACAGATGCCAGCAACGTGGGGCTGGGAGCTGTGCTGTCCCAGGTCCAGAAGGGCAAGGAACAAGTAATCGCTAACGCCAGCAGGAAACTTCGCCCCACTGAAAGGAACCCGGACAACTAAAGTTCCTTTAAGCTGGAGTTCCTCGCCGTCGTTTGGGCCGTGACGGAGAGGTTCAAGCACTATCTGGCCTCAGCAAAATTCACCGTCTTCACGGATAATAATCCACTAACGCACTTGGACACAGCGAAACTCGGTGCCTTGGAGCAGCGGTGGATGGCCCGGTTGTCCAATTACGACTTCACCATCAAGTACCGGGCGGGGCACAAGAATGCGAATGCCGATGCATTGTCCCAAATGCCTCACCTGCCCGAAATGGAGGAAGATCCAGAAGCATTTGAAGAAGTGGAGCTGCCCGCCTTCCATCGCCCCAAGGCAACTCAGTGTTCCCATCAGGTGGAGAACAGGCGCAGAAACAAACAGGGTGCCCCGTTGAATCCCCTGCCCCACCACGGGTGGACAGAGAACCAGGATGGTGACCCTGCGGTCCGTCGGGTGAAAGAGCTCCTGACGCAGGCAGGTTTGCATCCCGGCCCGGATGACCCACCGGAGGCATTACAGTTGTGGAAGAAGAGGGGCAAACTGTTTATTCACGATGGCAAGCTGTGCTGAAGGAGCATTGACCCCCGCACTCACGAATTGGTATGGCAGATCGTGGTCCCAAGACAAGATGTGCCAATGGTCCTGGGAGCGTACCACGATGGGGCAGGACACTTCGGATGGAAGAAGCTGGAGAGGCTACTCCGTGGGAGGTTCTACTGGATCGGCATGAAGAAACCTATCGAGAAGTGGTGTCGAGAGTGTGGTCCCTGTAGCCTACGCCAGAAGGATCGTGACAGCCAACGGGCTCCCTTGCAGCCCATCATCACCAAACGGCTGCTCGAGTTGGTCGCGCTGGATCACGTAAAGCTAACACCTAGCCGGTCTATGCTCTCACCATTGTGGACCACTACTCCAGATTCCTGGTAGTCGTACTGGTCAAAGATCTAACAGCTAGGGCGGCTGCCAAAACTTTCCAGCAGTACTTCTGTAGGCCCCATGGGTACCCGGAGAAGGTGTTGACCGATCAGGGACCAGCATTTGAAGCGGAGGTGTTCCAGGAGTTCTGCAATTTGTATGGGTTTAAGAAGATCAGAACCACGCTGTACCATCCACAAACCAACGGGATGTGTAAGAAGATGAACCAAGTGGTGATCGACTTACTGAAGACCTTACCTGTAGAGGAGCGGAACTTGTGGCCCACAAAGTTACCAGACTTGGTGGATATTTATAACCACATCCTGGTGAATTCCACCAACTGCACCCCAGCGTACCTGATGCGACGAAGGTCTAGCAAGTTACCCGTCGATCTGGACATGGGGGTCCTGACCCCCGAAGATATATCGCCAGATGCAGACTGGGATACCGAGAGGCAGCAAAGGTACCGCAAAGTACAGGAATGTGTAGAAAGAAGTCTCGCTCAAGCCAGACAAAAACAAGAAAGGTACTACAACCAGTATGCTCCAGCGGCTCCATTGTCACCTGGTGAGCAGGTACTCAAACGAAAGAGGAGACTATACAAGCTTGATGATCAATGGGAAGCGGAACCGTATACCATTCTGCCCTCTGATTTCGACAGTATGAAGGTCTGTCTCATCAGCAAAGACGGAGGGGAGACCTCAACGGCCATATCCAGAGACCACCTGAAATTATGCCCTGATAAGCTGAGAGATGGGGAAGCAGATCCCAGGACTTCTCCGCCCGTGGAAGAGGAGAAGATGATACACACTGATTTCACACGATTTTCCCCAGTCCTGGACTCAAATAAATCAGGCCATTGTGGTACCTGTCATAACGTTTCGTCAACTGAGACCGCCAGAACTAAATGTGGTGCCAGGGCATCCGGAACTGCAAGTGCAGCCGACCCCACCAGAAGATGCGATGCCAATGGTCAAACCAGCAGGCCCTCCCTCTGCCATCGGTGAATCTGCCATGCCCACCATTAGTAGTGGCAGCCCTGAGAACTCCAGCATGCCAGTGCTGCCAAGACTCACTAGAAGTGTAGCTAGAAAACAGTGCACTACACCAGCGATAGCAAGCATAGCGGGCCCTGTCAAGCCAATAGCAACCCCTGCGCTGCGGAGGTCTACGCGTAGCACCAAGAATCAGACTCCACTTCACAATAAAACTTGGAGATATTAACGATAGTGGCTATGTGGTTGAAAATGTTTGTGTAAATATCTGTGTTACAGGTTTAAAAATGGACAATGGCGTGATGGACAGTGAATCACTCCAAAACTTTCACAGGGACCCCTTTGTTTACCAGGGGTCCCTGCTGTTCTATGGTCGCACCTACTGAACTGGGAGTCATGAACTGTGCATGACCAATCTTTTGCAATGTTCCAGCATCCTCTCCTTCCATAACGGAAAGCACTGTTATATTTACTTGTTCATTGTATTAAAAAATTTGTGTGTTTTCTAATAACATGTATTGTTATTCTTCTTTTCCCAGTCCAGGAGTACTGGATATAACCGGGGGGGAGTGCAGCGCCCCAGAGTCCTGGTCGTTGCAGTAATGTCGCTCTGCCACTAAGGGGAGTGATGTTATGTCTGGTTGCTCTAAAGGAGTTCACCTGACCAGGTATCACAGTCACACATTACACTTCACACTCCGGCCACCAGGGGGAGCAAAAGGTTCTATGTATTAGGCCACTCCTCACACTCTGGTAAAACTGGGGGTTGGACAGGAAGTTAGGAGAACGCAGCCTGGGAGAGCTCCAGGGAAGACCTGTCAGAAGTGGGAACCTGGCAGGTACCTAGCAGAAAGGACAGATTGTTACGGAGCCGTGCCTGCACTACCTTGCGACTGCATCTCAAGGAAGGACACGAAGTGAAGTACATTGTGGAGAGGTGAGAAGCAGGATCATAGTAGGAGATAGAACCAGAAGGAGTCGTGTCCTTAAGACTGTGGCAACATCCTTCTGAGGCGCGTAGCCGGTGGCCGGAGCACAGAGGAAGTAACAGACTACACAAATTACTTCAAGCAGCGGCAGGACAGTTAATTACAGGTTGGCTGTCTACCTTAAATCCCCTACACGGACATAGGAGGCAATCGTGGGAGAGGGGGTCCCAGAATAACTCCAGGCCTACCTGTCATATGGGTGCGTCCTATCCATATTATCTGGGGGACGGAGAGAGAAAGAACAGATACGACAGTTGTGAGGACTATCCCGTGGTGCTTAGCAGGGAAGGACTACAACACACAGGCGCTAGAAGGTAGACACTGATCCCCACCTGCAAAGGGAACTCTGGATGTGCCTTCGGACCGGCCGGACTCAGCCAGCCCTGTTAGCAGTGCTCTGGATTGCGGATCCCGAAGCCTTCAGTAAAAAGGTAAAGAGACTGCAACCCTGTGTCCTCGTTATTCCTCGCACCTTGCGCCACGTACCATTATCCTTCATTGGACGCCCCTTAGCAGGGTCACGGACCGGGTCTAGCCACCGTGACAACCCCGGATCGAGTAACCCGCGGCCCTGTGTCTGGGGGCACTTTATAACCGTATCCCCAAAACAACACTAGCCCCAGCACAACTGTAACCTCCACCACAACCGTAACCCCCACACCACAATCATAATCCCAACACCACAACCGTTATCCCAACACAACCCTAACCTTAGCCCCAAACCCTAACCCTACCCCAAACCTAACCTTAGCTCTAACACCAACCTTAATCCTAGCCTAAGCCCCAACCCTAACCCCAACCCTAACTCTAACCCCAACCCTAGCCTCAACCTTAACCCTAATAGAAAAATGAAAATAAATGCTTTTTTAATTTTTAATTTTTACCAAACTAAGGGGGTGATAAAAACTGACCGGAAGCATGTTCTCCTGTTCTCCTGGGTGACAGCTACCTCGGAGATTTTCCGACACTGGGGAGTGCTATAACCTTATTTCTGAACGCCATTAAAAAGTGGCGCTGAGGGATAAGTACCAGGAATAAATATATAAATGGAGGGCACCGCAAAAATACAATAAAGATTGGAAGGTTCACTGTGGGCTTGTGATTAAACATGAAGAAAGAGCAAGAAAAAAATCATGCCCACATAGACAGGAACACCTCCATATATAATCCAGTATCAAAAATAGTTTTTATTATTAAATTGGCAAAAAACTCAAGACTGCACATAAGTACACACACAAAACAACAACACAAAAACCATTAAAAACACTTAAAAAATGCAAACATGCAAGAAAACATGCCTATATATATATATATATATATATATATATATGTCATATCCTAGAATGAGGAAAATGACAGCCCACAAAACATGTGCTTCCCACAATAATGTTATCACAAGAATCTGACTGCACAAGCGAAGATAATGCAAGGATAAATCACCACGCCATGAAATGGGTGAAAAGATGTTAATATTGCAATACCATACATCCCTATAATAAGGCACATAATATGTGTGCAGGATACTTCAATAATATAGAAACTTTAGTCATATGGCAAAAAGAAAAAATGTAACTGATGAAAAAAGGTGTACAACAAAAATGGTGATGAATGAGACAGTAGAAAAAATAGAAAAGCATAAGAGATGTTAATATATGAAGTGTCTCAGTAATAGTACGCATAGGACCTGCGGGAGGGGGAGGGAGAGGGGGAACTAGACAATGCAAGAGCCCAAAACCTCAATCCCATGGGAAAAAAAAAAAAAACTTGTCATACCCACAGTCCAAAGCCATAGAGAAAGATCTTGTGAAGTGGGGAAGCAGAATGTGGGATAGGCTCCCACGCGTATCGCCGCCTGAGTAGCGGCTTCCTCAGGGAAAAGATATCTTTTCGACATATGTCGATGTTAAAAACATTTCAGAAATAAAGAGAGTGGTCGTCTTGTAATACAGTGGCATGTAAAAGTTTAGGCACCCCTGGTCAAGATTACTGTTATTGTGAACAGTTAAGCAAGTTGAAGATGAAATGATCTCTAAAAAAGACCTAAAGTTAAAGATGGCACATTTCCTTTTTATCTTTTCAGATGAATAATCTAAGTTGTAAACCTTTCAAGCACATGGTACTATAACACATATTATATACTGGAATGTGATATTAATTAGTCACAATTAACTCAACTAAAATGATTATATTCGGTTTAAAAAATTGTTTTTTTTTCTCTTTCTGTGATATTTATTTTTACAGAACACTTGGTCCCATAGGTGGTCAATCCATTAAAAACAGGAATCAAATTCCATGGCCTGAGGTGAATATAGCAAAGTTCCAGTTGGAGAAAAATACCAATTGACCTGCTCTGCCTAGAACCTAAAGTCTCTGACAAAATAATCATGCATGCTGGGTGCCATTGACCAAAACCTGACATTTACTAAGGGTGAGGAGCACAGCAGGAGCGGCCTGTGATCACTGCGGCATTCTCTCCATGACCTCCTGCTGTTTGCATCTGATCCTCCCAATAAATGAACATCTCATATGTCCAACAATTGCAGTGTTTTCTAAAACTGGTTATATGATCACAAGAATTAGCTAGTTAATGAGAAGAAAGGAGAAAGGAAGTGTGGGCTTTGTTTTCTAAGAAAAGTCCATGTGGAGGTAAAGCTGTGATAACATCAACATTCACAGGAGATGTCAACACCCTGGAGATCTGCTTGGAAATAAAACATGTCATTAAAACTTAACCAATAGTGACTGATCTATCCCATATCTGTGGTTTAACTGCTGCATCAATTCTAATAAAAGGACAGAAACATGTTTGTGCAGTACGTTAACTTGATGTTAGAATTAAAAGGCTGTATTTAGCATTTGTTGTTGTTTGGAAAGTAGTGCTTCAAAAAGTGTCTGTGTCAAAAACTTCGGTCTATTGAGACAGATAATAGATACACATTACTCATTATGACATGGCAGCATCTGCGAGTGTGCACTCACCCTCGGAGTACGGACTTACAGTAAATTTTAGGATTACCAGCGCCTACCTCGCCTCATTCACACAGTGAGTATTTGGGGGAAGTAATTGACATCAGTATTTGTAAGCTAAAAACCAGAGAGGAACAAACACAGAGAATAATAATACCTGAATTACTGTCACCTCTTCTGTGTTTTGGAACCTCTCCTGGGTCCTGGCATCTGGTAACAAATACTAGTGTAAAATATCGCCATGTAATGTGCCCTAATTCCTCACTGACTGATCTGGACTTGATCTTTTCAGGTTCAAGTCCACCTGTCCCCCAATTGCCATTTTGAAAAGAACCAAAACCGTCCTTTCCTCACCCTCCCCAGGACCGACTCCAGCATATGATCACTTCTATGATAACCGCCTCCCTATCCGCACCTCACAACCAGCTGCTGCATGTGAATGTGACACGCTCAATTAGGACATGTTCTGCTGCATACTTTCATGCAAAAAAACACATACTACAGCGTATTACAGTTTCAGAGTTTCAGCAAAGTGGATGACATGTATATAATCAAAAAGGCAAACAAACTTCAGTCTAATGAGACAGATAATAGATACACATTACTCATTATGAAATTGTACGACAATTTATGCTCACTTTGTGTTTTTTTCATAGATGAGTAAAAACTTGAAGAGTCCAGGCATCTATAGATGTATACGAAAGACTTACTCCTGTACTATCCACAATTTTAAAACTGCTATGCAATTGAACGAGATGTGATACCTTTGCATACCACTCTAAGGCACAAAATGCTGTAATAAGCAATCAAATTGTCATATGTGTCCCAAAATGGTATCAATGAAAATATTGTCTAACCCCCCAAAAAATAAGCCCTTAGACAGCTCTATCAACCACACAAATGAAAGAATTACGGGTCTTGCCATATGGCTAAACAGCAATCAAAAAAAAATTTTTGAATTTCACCGCTCTTGGAATTTGTAATTTTACCGCACTTGGAATTTGATCCCTTTTTCAGTATACTACGTGGAAAAACTGTGTAATTAAAAATTACAACTTGACCTGTGACCAAGCAATTGCAGCCAGGGGGGGTGTATCTCAGGTTAATTCGCTCTCTGCTGCTCCCTATTGTCCAGATAATTACTCGATTGACCGACGATCAACGGAGGAGGTCGCAGGCTGTTTCCACTAATAGGGAAAGTAATAGTGAGCGTATGCTATATACACCTCCAATTTTTATGCATGAAATATATGTATATACTCTTGATACAGTCACTGTGAACTCCACGATAACCCAGACTACTCACAGCCCCAACCAGTCATTTATACAGGCTGACTGGAGGCCCTGTTCTAGTAGCATATGGCT
This sequence comes from Ranitomeya imitator, assembly GCF_032444005.1. Classification (NCBI taxonomy): domain Eukaryota; kingdom Metazoa; phylum Chordata; class Amphibia; order Anura; family Dendrobatidae; genus Ranitomeya; species Ranitomeya imitator. Next base: position 373,470,226 of record NC_091285.1, read on the forward strand.
TAAGGTGTAGGCTACAGAACAAAAGGAACAGAACTATTCAATTTTATATTTAATCCAAATGATAGGCAGTGTTTATAAAAAAATGTCCAAGAGATTTTGCAAAGGGGATAAGCAATACAGCATATGCAATTACAAAAAATAAAAGGGATTCACAAAAGAGTTATAGATTACAGAGATGATTCAGTTAAGTAGATGGAAGCAATCCAAATGAAACATCTAGTTACGAGATAAAGCTTACACTGGTATGCATATTCATCAGGATTGAACACAGATCATAATGTCTCTTGACCTTTTATCATTACCTGAGTTAAACCCACAATCCCCCCCACCTCTATGATGACCTCACATGAGCCGGATTATGGGATGTCCTCAGCTCTTCTGGATTTTTTAGAAAAATTGATGTGCAAGCCGGTGGTGTGATTTACTGCTGATAACACTCAAGGCAGAGGTAAAATCCAAAGCATTTAATATTACAGTTTTTTTTATCTGTACCATCGAATATGACCCTATTGTGCTTCTTGTCTCCTAGTTTTCTCTCCACTTCAGGATTTTTTTAAATTCCCAGCATCTTGATCGCAGAAGTTCAAGAATGCCACCATATTTTTATCAGGATTGACTGAACAGAACAAGTCTGTTGTCAGTTATCTGGCCACTGTGGATTTGAGGCTTATAGGCAGGTGTTACGGTTATGAAAAAAACATGCATCTTCTTCCCTGATTAGCCTCAAAGCTGAAAATGTATGTCCCATCACTATCAGATCTAAACGAACTCCAATACTCATAATTTTCTTTCGGAGACAGCTATCTATTATAACTGTATATGTGTAAGCATAGGTACCTTTGTTCCAACCCACTGACAAGAGCTTTTCCTGTCTTACCTCTCTGTCCAATCTATATATCTCTGTCTCAAGCACAAAAGGCATCCTCCTTCACACTGCAGGAGTCCTTTATTTCAGAAAGAGACTGCCTGCATGTTAATTAGGATGGTTCACTTCAAGACTATATGTTATTCCCTACTTACTTACGTCCATTGTACAATCTATTCAAGAGACTCAGAGTGTCATCTAATTGCTTCCTCACTGGCAATCTGTGTGAGAGGAGGAGAAAGGAGGGGGGTGAATGCTCTTCTCCTTGGAGGCTTCAAAAATTTTAATATTTTCTATGACAACCTGCAAAAAAAAAGTCCTTATTTGTTTATGTGGAGAAAAAAATAAAAATGTTATGGCACTTGAAATACGGGGAGGAAAAAACTAAAACAATAAAATGGAAATTGGCAAATTCGAGAAGAGGTTTAAAGGGAACCTGTCACCTGAATTTGGCGAGACTGGTTTTCGGTCATATGGGTGGAGTTTTTGGGTGTTTGATTCACGCTTTCCTTACCCACTGGCTGCATGCTGGCCGCAGTATTGGATTGAAGTTCATTCTATGTCCTCCGTAGTACACGCCTGCGCAAGGCAATCTTGTCTTGCGCAGGCGTGTACTACGGAGGACATAGATTGAACTTCAATCCAATATTGCAGCCAGCATGCAGCCAGCGGGTAAGGAAAGGGTGAATCAAACTCCCGAAAACTCCGCCCATATGACCAAAAACCGGTCCCACCAAATTCAGGTGACAGGTTCCCTTTAATTTAAGAATTTCAAACTACTTCACTACTGACTCCAAATCTCATATCCTTTTTCGGAGTGTGCCGATTCACAGGTGTTTGATATGATGATATAGTGCAGCTGGCAACTGCCCCTAGAATTACAACTCCCCACTTTTTGATACATTTTAATGCTCTAGAAAGAAGCACAAGAACAGCAAAGTGCAAAAACAAATTGAAAACAGTGTCAGAGATTTTGCATTATTTTTGCTATCCTCTTTGGAAAGATAATTATAATATTAATTATGCAAATGAAAATTCCCCCAAATCCTGACATTTAAATGTGACTGTTTACCTCATAAAGTGTGTGTGCCATGAAAAAATGTTTCTTTCTTTTCCACTTTTCTTTTACAGAGCCCTGTTGCAGGTAATGGATTTTTGGAGTGTACTTATTTACTGTTTCTTATAACATCATTTTTGGGAAAAGGGTTGAATTTTTTTTAAACAAAACACCGGTTCACTACTCCAATTTGACAGCCACACAGAACACTTTTGCCAAATTTGCTTCCTATCCGCTTATTTACCTATGTAACATTTGATAAGTTAAACCGTTACACTGATGCCTCTACCTTGTGCCAGTCATTACACTGGTTACCCATCCACTCCAGAATCCAGTACAAAACTATTACCCTCATCCACAAAGCACTCCATGGTCCAGCACCACCCTACATATCCTCCCTGGTCTCAGTCTACCACCCTACCCATGCTCTCCGTGCTGCTAATGACCTCAGGTTAGCATCGTCAATAATCAGAACCTCCCACTCCCGTCTCCAAGACTTTTCACGTGCTTCACCAACTCTTTGGAATGCACAACCTAGGTTAATACGATTTATCCCCAATCCCCACAGTTTTAAGCGTGCCCTAAAAACTCATTTGTTCAGACTGGCCTAAAGCCTCAATGCATTAACCTAACTATCCCTGTGTGGCCTATTCAAAAAACTTAAAACATAATCAGGTTCCTTGCATCATGTTCTCATACACTTTATGCAGTTAATAGGGCTTTGTGTCTGTAATGTTACATATTTAGGCTGTTAATTGGTTCATGCAGCTTTACATGAACACCCCATCCTTACACTATGGCTGGTCCGAACAACGAAAGCAATTGTTACCATCCACCTCTCGTCTCTCCCCTTTTTCGCCATAGATTGTAAACTTGCAAGCAGGGCCCTCACTCCTCTTGGTATCTATTTTGAACTGTGATTTTTGTTATGCTGTAATGTCTATTTTCTGTACAAATCTCCTCTATAATTTGTTAAGCGCTGCGGAATATGTTGGCGCTACATAAATAAAATAATAATTATTATTAAGTCCATTTTATATTGTCCTCTCCTTATTTTACCTTGACGTAGCTGCTTTCTGAAAACAAAAAACTGTTGCTATGTTCTCTTCCACTTAATACTGCATTGTTATTAAAAAAAAATCTAAACAGAATTAAAACAGTCTGAAGATATAAAGTGTCAGGGCTAGCAGAACACACCAAATAATAAGATAGAATAAGGTGCGTTCGCAGCCCGGGGTCCACCGTGCAGAGATGGAACCTGCTGCCAAGTAGTGACGGACTATATGGTGGTACAATGTGAATACACACACGGGTTAACTTCACCCTGTGTGAAGGAAGCGAACCCTGTTGCATCACAGGGCCGCAGTACCGCACGTGACAAAACTAATAATTAATTAGCACGAGAGTGCGAACTGTGCCGTACTGGCGGACGCCACTAACCACCCTGACTTGGGTTAAAGAAGCGCTCTAATGGCGCGTGGCACCGTACTGGCGGTCACAGCAGTAGGCGCTGTTTCGTGTGTAAACGCTGTGAGTTCAGCCGGGTGCTAGATTGCAGCCATACACCTTACGCTAACAGTCATACACAAGGGATGGGTTTTTTAAGGAACGACTTGCACTTATCAACACACACAATTACAATTGTACACTAACGCATGGCCGTGCGGTCATGTAACGTTTATGGTCGTGGCCAAAAAGTTCAATTATAGTCTCATCACTAGTGTTGAGCATTCCTATACCGCAAGTATCGGGTGTCGGCCGATATTTGCGGTATCGGAATTCCGATACCGAGTTCCGATATTTTTGTGATATCGGGAATCGGTATCGGGATTAAGATCCAGGTGTAAAATAAAGAATAAAAATAAAAAATATTGATATACTTACCCTCGGACGTGCCCTGGTTGTCACCGCTGCAACCGCCATGCTTCCCTTTTTAAGAATGAGCGCGTTAAGGACCTTCGATGACGTCGCGGCTTGTGATTTATTTGCTGAGTGGTCATGTGACCTCTCACGCGACCAATCACAAGCCGCGACGTCATCGAAGGTCCTTAACGCGCTCATTCTTAAAAATGAGCGCGTTAATGACCTTCGATGACGTTGCGGCTTGTGATTGGTCGCGTGAGCGGTCACATGACCGCTCAGCGACCAATCACAAGCCGCGACATCATCGAAAGTCCTTAACGCGCTCATTCTTAGGAACGGAAGCATGGCGGTTGCAGCGGTGACAACCAGGGCGCGTCCGAGGGTAAGTATATCAATATTTTTTATTTTTATTCTTTATTTTACACCTGGATCTTAATCCCGATACCGATTCCAGATATCACAAAAATATCGGAACTCGGTATCGGACTTCCGATACCGCAAATATCGGCCGACACCCGATACTTGCGGTATCGGAATGCTCAACACTAGTGATGAGACTATAATTGAACTTTTTGGCCACGACCATAAACGTTACATTTGGACAGATGTCAACAAGGAACACCTTTCATACTCTAAAGCACAGAGGCGGATCACTGATGATTTGGGGATGTGTGAGCTACTAAAGCACAGGAAACTTAGTCAAAGTTGAAGGAAAGATGAATACAGCATGTTATCAGCAAATACTGGTGGCAAGTTTGCACTCATCAGCCCGGAAGCTGCGTATGGGACGACCATAAGGCCAAGTCAACCGGTCATTGGCTACAGCAGAATAAAGTGAAGGTTCTGGAGTGGCCATCGCTCCTGACCTCCATATCTTTGAACCACTCTGGGGAGATCTCAAGTACACAGCTCATGCTAGACAGCCCGGGAATTTACAGGAATTGGAGGCTTTTTCCCAAGAAGAGTGGGTAGCTTTACCATCTGAGAAAATAAAGAACCTCATCCACAACTATCACAAAAGACTTGAAGCTGTCATTGATGTTAGAGGGGGCAATACATGGTATTAAGAAATGGGGTATGTGAACTTTTGATCAGGGTCATTTGGATGTTTTGGGTTGTCATTATGATTTAAAAAGAGAAATCACAGTAGTTTGACAATAAATGGCTTCACCCAACCACTAACCATGAGTGGAGAAAAAGTTTTGGGGCTATCATTCATATTCTCTGAAAAAGGGCCAAGAGTGCAAAAATTCTGCAGGGGTATGTAAACTTTTGAGCACAACTGTATCCAGCTTCATCTCATATGCTAAAAAAACTAAACAAAAACACATATTAATATATACATATTACCTGCCACCTGCGAAATCCACTACCAGGTATTCCTCATGGCCTATGTTTTTTTTCCACTCAAACATTGTTTAGATGGTTGAAAAAATAACCTGAAGTGACATACATGCACCCAGAATCATGTGTGCCCCATCTACAACACTCAATATATGCCGCATCCAATATGGCTGAATGTTTGCCGTATGTGTATTAACTAGCAATGAGCGAACGTCTTCAGATAGCATCTTATCCAAGCGCGCTCGGGTGTTATCCGAGCATCTGGGAGTGCTCGTATATTATGTTTGAGTCCTTGTGGTTGCATGGTTTGCAGCTGTTAGACAGCCTCAACACGTGGGGATTCCATAACAAACAGGCAATGTTCCCGTGTTAATTCTGTCTGACAACCGCAAATCCTGCAGCTACAGAGGCTCGAACATAACATAAGAGCACGCCCAGATGCTCTGAAAACACCCAAGCATGCTCAGATAAGATGTCATCCGAGCACGTTAGCTCACTAGTAGTAACAAACAATCGTATATTATTATTATTATTTATTTTTATAGCGTCATTTATTCCATGGCACTTTACATGTGAAAAAAGGGGCATACATAGACAAGTATAATAAACATGACCCAAAAAATAAACACACAAGTACAGAAGGAGAAAGGACCCTGCCCGTGAGGGCTCACAGTCTACAGGGTATATGCACAACATGTACAATTAAAGCAGTTTCATAGTCAATGCATATTTAACCCCTTTACCCCCAAGGGTGGTTTGCACGTTATGGATCGGGCCAATTTTTACAATTCTGACCACTGTCCCTTTATGAGGTTATAACTCTGGAACGCCTCAATGGATCCCAGTGATACTGACATTGTTTTCTTGTAACATATTGTACTTCATGAGAGTGGTAAAATTTATTTGATATTACCTGCGTTTATTTGTGAAAAAAACAGAAATATGGCGAAAATTTTGAAAATTTCGCAATTTTCCAACTTTGAATTTTTATGCAATTAAATCACAGAGATATGTCACACAAAATACTTAATAAGTAACATTCTCCACATGTCTCCTTTACATCTGCACAATTTTGGAACCAAAATTTTTTTTTGTTAGGGAGTTATAAGGGTTAAAAGTTGACCAGCAATTTCTCATTTTTACAACACCATTTTATTTTAGGGACCACATCTCATTTGAAGTCATTTTGAGGGGTCTATATGATAGAAAATACCCAAGTGTGACATCATTCTAAAAACTGCACCCCTGAAGGTTCTCAAAACCACATTCAAGAAGTTTATTAACCCTTCAGGTGTTTCACAGGAATTTTTGGAATGTTTAAATAAAAATTAACATTTAACTTTTTTTCACAAAAAATTTACTTCAGCTCCAATTTGTTTTATTTTACCAAGGGTTACAGGAGAAAATGGACCGCAAACCTTGTTGTACAATTTGTCCTGAGTACGCCGATACCCCATAAGTGGAGGTAAACCACTGTTTGGGCGCATGACAGAGCTTGGAAGCGAAGGAGCGCCATTTGACTTTTCAATGCAAAATTGACTGGAATTGAGATGGGACGCCATGTTGCGTTTGGAGAGCCACTGATGTGCCTAAACATTGAAACCCCCCACAAGTGACACCATTTTGGAAAGTAGACCCCCTAAAGAACTTATCTAGAGGTGTGGTGAGCACTTTGACCCACCAAGTGCTTCACAGAAGTTTATAATGCAGAACCGTAAAAATAAAAAATCATTTTTTTTTCACAAAAATTATCTTTTCACCCCCAATTTTTTTTCCTAATGGTAAGAGAAGAAATTGGAACCAAAAAGTTGTTGTACAATTTGTCCTGAGTACGCTGATACCCCATAAGTGGAGGTAAACCACTGTTTGGGCGCATGACAGAGCTTGGAAGCGAAGGAGCGCCATTTGACTTTTCAATGCAAAATTGACTGGAATTGAGATGGGACGCCATGTTGCGTTTGGAGAGCCACTGATGTGCCTAAACATTGAAACCCCCCACAAGTGACACCATTTTGGAAAGTAGACCCCCTAAGGAACTTATCTAGATGTGTGGTGAGCACTTTGACCCACCAAGAGCTTCACAGAAGTTTATAATGCAGAGACGCAAAAAAAAAAAAAAAATTTTAACCACAAAAATTATTTTTTAGCCCCCAGTTTTGTATTTTCCCGAGGGTAACAGGAGAAATTGGACCCCAAAAGTTGTTGTGCAATTTGTCCTGAGAGCGCTGATACCCCATATGTGGGGGGAACCACCGTTTGGGTGCATAGGAGGGCTCAGAAGGGAAGGAGCGTCATTGGAATACAGACTTAGATGGAATGGTCTGCAGGCGTCACATTGCCTTTGCAGAGACCCTAATGTACCTAAACAGTAGAAACCCCCCACAAGTAACCCCATATTGGAAACTAGACCCCCCAAGGAACTTATCTAGATGTGTTGTGAGAACTTTTGAGCCTCCAAGTGTTTCACTACAGTTTCTAACGCAGAGCCGTGAAAAAAAAAAAAAAATTCCCCTCAAAATTATATTTTAGCCCCCAGTTTTGTATTTTCCCGAGGGTAACAGGAGAAATTGGACCCCAAAAGTTGTTGTGCAATTTGTCCTGAGAGCGCTGATACCCCATATGTGGGGGGAACCACCGTTTGGGTGCATAGGAGGGCTCAGAAGGGAAGGAGCGTCATTGGAATACAGACTTAGATGGAATGGTCTGCAGGCGTCACATTGCCTTTGCAGAGACCCTAATGTACCTAATCAGTAGAAACCCCCCACAAGTAACCCCATATTGGAAACTAGACCCCCCAAGGAACTTATCTAGATGTGTTGTGAGAACTTTGAGCCTCCAAGTGTTTCACTACAGTTTCTAACGCAGAGCCGTGAAAAAAAAAAAAAAATTCCCCTCAAAATTATTTTTTAGCCCCCAGTTTTGTATTTTGTCGAGGGTAACAGGAGAAATTGGACCCCAAAAGTTGTTGTCCAATTTGTCCTGAGTGTGCTGATGCCCCATATGTGGGGGGGAACCATCGTTTGGGCGCATGGGAGGGCTCGGAAGGGAAGGAGCGCCATTTGGAATGCAGACTTAGATGGAATGGTCTGCAGGCGTCACATTGCGTTTGCAGAACCCCTAATGTACTTAAACAGTAGAAACCCCCAAGTGACCCCATATTGGAAACTAGACCCCCCACGAACTTATCTAGATGTGTTGTGAGAACTTTGAGCCCCCAAGTGTTTCACTACAGTTTATAACGCAGAGCCGTGAAAATAAAAAATCTTTTTTTTCCCACAAAAATTATTTTTTAGCCCCCAGTTTTGTATTTTCCCAAGGGTAACAGGAGAAATTGGACCCCAAAAGTTGTTGTCCAATTTGTCCTGAGTACGCTGATACCCCATATGTTGGGGTAAACTCCTGTTTGGGCACACGGGAGAGCTCGGAAGGGAAGGAGCACTGTTTTACTTTTTCAACGCAGAATTGGCTGGAATTGAGATCGGACGCCATGTCGCGTTTGGAGAGCCCCTGATGTGTCTAAACAGTGGAAACCCCCCAATTATAACTGAAACCCTAATCCAAACACACCCCTAACCCTAATTCCAACGGTAACCCTAACCACACCTCTAACCCAGACACACCCCTAACCCTAATCCCAACCCTATTCCCAACCGCAAATGTAATCCAAACCCTAACCCTAACTTTAAACCCAACCCTAACTGTAGACTTAACCCTAACTGTAGCCTTAACCCTAGCCCTAACCATAGCCATAACCCTAGCCCCAACCCTAGCCCTAACCCTAGCCCTAACATTAGCCCTAACCCTAACCCTAACCCTAGCCCTAACCCTAACCCTAGCCCTAACCCTAGCCCTAACACTAGCCCTAACCCTAGCCCTAACCCTAGCCCTAACCCTAGCCCTAACCCTAATGGGAAAATGGAAATAAATACATTTTTTTTATTTTTCCCTAACTAAGGGGGTGATGAAGGGGGGTTTGATTTACTTTTATAGCAGGTTTTTTAGCAGATTTTTATGATTGGCAGCCGTCACACACTGAAAGACGCATTTTATTGCAAAAAATATTTTTTGCGTAACCACATTTTGAGAGCTATAATTTTTCCATATTTGAGTCCACAGAGTCATGTGAGGTCTTGTTTTTTGCGGGACGAGATGACCTTTTTATTGGTAACATTTTCGGGAATGTGACATTTTTTGATCGCCTTTTATTCCGATTTTTGTGAAGCAGAATTACCAAAAACCAGCTATTCATGAATTTCTTTTGGGAGAGGTGTTTATACCGTTCCGCTTTTGGTAAAATTGATAAAAAAGTTTTATTGTTCGGGTCAGTACGATTACAGCGACACCTCAATTATATCATTTTTTTTATGTTTTGGCGCTTTTATACGATAAAAACTATTTTATAGAAAAAATAATTATTTTTGCATCGCTTTATTCTGAGGACTATAACTTTTTATTTTTTTGCTGATGTTGCTGTCTGGTGGCTCATTTTTTGCGGGACAAGATGACGCTTTCAGCGGTACCATGATTATTTATATCCGTCTTTTTGATCGCGTGTTATTCCACTTTTTGTTCGGCGGTATGATAATAAAGCGTTGCTTTTTGCCTCGTTTTTTTTTTTTTCTTCTTACGGTGTTTACTGAAGGGGTTAACTAGTGGGACAGTTTTATAGGTCGGGTCGTTACGAACGCAGCGATACTAAATATTTGTACTTTTATTGTTTTTTTTTTATTTAGATAAATGATTACACTTATAATTGAAAATTATTGTAGATGTGACTACAACTTTTTCAATGTTTTCTGTTTTTATGCACAGATTTATATATTGCATTATTATTATTTTTATTTCTTCTATATTTGGAGGATATTAAAACCATCATACATGTGATCGGTTATGCATGTAGGAAGTTTATTTTGCCATATTTGGGGATAGGATCAGGAACTTGTTTGCAAATCCTTTTGTATCTAGTTAATATGCTGTATACTGTTGTCAATAAAATATTAAATAATTATTTGATATTGAATGTGCAGCTAATTATATAGATTTTATTCTTTGTGTGTTTTTTTTTTCGTTTTCATACACTTACTGTCACTCCAATGATTTATGTATTAAAGAGTTTGTGATGCACACTTATATGATGCCGGGATTCGACAATTTGCAGTCAGACTGTCTTAACAAACTTAAGTTTAGCCAAACATCTTTAAACTTTCTTTGAAATGCTTTATTTCTGATTTGACTTTTGAACATATTATCCTTCTAAATATTTTGGTATATACAGTAGCTGGTTTTCTGCCATGAACAATAGCTCATAATGTTAGAGAAACTCTCTATATCTGCTGTGTCAAGAGTCTTAAGCAGTAATGAAATTCAGTCATGGCCGAAAATGCAGGCACCCTTGAAATTAATTGTTCCAGAAAATGAAGTATTTCTCCTATAAAATTCTTGTAATTACAAATGTTTTGTTATACACATGTTTATTTCCTTTGTGTGTACTGGAACAGCAAATGAACACCTAGAAAAAAAAGCAAATTGGACAATGTTTCATAGAAAACCCCCAAAGTGGGTCGTACAAAATTTTTGGCACCCTGAACTTAGTATTTAGTTGCAAAACCTTTGGAATAAATAATTGCAATCAATCACTTCCTACAACCATCAACAAGTTTCTTCCACCTCTCAACTGGAATTTTGGACTACTCTTCTTTCATATTTGAAGGGTGCCTTCTCCAAACAGCAATTTTAAGACCTCTCCATCAAATTGTCCCTTGTACTGGGACCCTAAGGCCGGAGTCACACTACAGTGAGATACGGCCGAGTCTCGCAGGTTAAAACCAAGCTCTGTCACCGGCACTCTGGAGCGGAGCGTGCGGCTCCATGTATTGCTGTGCGGCCGCACGCTCCGCTCTGCAGTGCCGGAGCCGGAGCTTGGTTTCAACCTGCGAGACTCGGCCATATCGCGCTGTAGTGTGATCCTGGCCTAACTATCCCTGTCCTGCGGGTACTCTTGAAGAGAGGCCCGAGTCTCCGACCTTGCTATGCTTCTGCTTCTGTTAAATCTTAGGCTATGTGCACACGTTCAGGATTTCTTGCAGAAAATTCCTGAGAAAAAACGGACATTTTCTGCAAGAAATCCGCAAGAAAACTGTATGCGTTTTTGCCGCGATTGTGCCGCGGTTTTGCCGTGTTTTTGCCGCGGTTTTGCCGCGTTTTTTTCCGGACACTTCCCAATGCATTTTGTAATGGGAAATCCGCAAAAAAAACGCAAAATTAATGAACATGCTGCGGTTTTTACTGCGATGCGTTTTTTTTTCGGAAGAAAACTCATCATGTGCACAAAAAATGCAGAATTAATTCTAAATGATGGGATGCTTATTGCATGCGTTTTTTTGCGGTTTTATAGCGTTTTTATCGGGAAAAACCGCAAAAAAAGTAACGTGTGCACACAGCCTAAATCTGTCCCATCCTTTGTGCCATGAGTAGTGTTGAGCGATACCTTCCGATATTTGAAAGTATCGGTATCAGATGGTATTGGCCGATATCGGCAAAATATCGGATCTCGCCAATACCGATACCCGATACCAATACAAGTCAATAGGACACAAATATCGGAATGTATCCTCGATGGTTCCCAGGGTCTGAAGGAGAGGAAACTCTCCTTCAGGCCCTGGGATCCATATTAATGTAAAAAATAAAGAATAAAAATAAAAAATATGGCTATACTCACCCCTCCAAAGGACCCTGGCTGTCACCGCTGCAAGCGTCCGCCTCCGTTCCTGAGAATTGCAGAGAGTGAAGGACCTTTGATGATGTCGCGGTCAGGTGACCGGTCACCTGACTGCTCACGTGACCACTCACCTGACCGCGACGTCATCGAAGGTCCTTCACTCACTACATTCTCAGGAACGGAGGCGGACGCTTGCAGCAGTGACAGCCAGGGTTCTTCGGAGGGGTGAGTATAGCCATATTTTTTATTTTTATTCTTTATTTTTTACATTAATATGGATCCCAGGGCCTGAAGGAGAGTTTCCTCTCCTCCAGACCCTGGGAACCATACGCACCGCACACTCCGATACCGATTTCCGATATCACAAAAATATCGGAACTCGGTATCGGAATTCCGATACAGCAAGTATCGGCCGATACCCGATACTTGCAATATCGGAATGCTCAACACTAGCCATGAGGCATTCAACAGAAATGTAAGGTAAGCAAGACACAAAGATAAAATTGGGATAACAGAAAACCTCTATCATACAAAAGCACAAACCAACAATAGGGAGAAGGATAGGGACAAGGAGGAATAAACTAAATGGGAATAGGGACCAGGAGATACACACATACTACAGCAAACTATAGATCAATACTACAACAACTCCAACCACTCAGCTTTAGCACCACTCAGCACAGAAACACAGATCTTTCACCAGCACGGACTAAATGCCTACAGCCAGTATATATAGAGGTAGTAAATGATAAGCAGTTGCAGCTGAGAACAACCAGGCTATGTGGTCTCAGTCAGCATGGATAGAGCCCTTTACCCTCTTAGCACTTGAGTAAAGGAAATCCATTTAAAATAGGACGTGAATAACACCATCTCTAAAGAAGACCAGCGATTCATTACTGGACGTGATCATCTAATTCCAAGTTTTCCAAGAGGACGTGACATCCTCGTGACACAGGTCGCAAACCCAGTTAAATGACAGTGGGCACTACATTGTGACCCAAACTCCCAAGGTAATCTTCAGATTTCATGATGGTTTGCACAGTCAAGGCACCCAGTACCAGAGGCAGCAAAATAATTTCATGATGGTTTGCACGCAGTCAAAGCACCCAGTACCAGAGGCAGCAAAATAACCCCAAAATATCTTTAAACTTTCACCATATTTGATTCTAGGTTCTTTTCTTTGTAGGCCTCATTCCATTTTTGGTAAACAGTAGAATGGTGTGTTTTAACAGAAAGCTTTATTTTGGTCTCATCTGTCCACAAGACGATTTCCCAGAGGGATTTTGGCTTATTCACATACATTTTTAGCAAACGGTTGTCTAGATTTTTATGTCTCTGTGTCACCAGTGGGGTATTCCTGGGTCTGCAGTAACACTGATGCACCCTGAGGCTGCAGGACATATTGAATTTCTTTAGAACTTGATAGGTGCTGCTTATCCACCATCCAGACTATCTTCCGTTGCAGCCTTTTATCAATTTTTCTCTGCCATCCTTGTCCGGCTGCAGATGAGCTGCAGCGCAATGGGTTGTATAAATCTTAATTATGTTGAGCACCGTTGACAAAGGAACATCAAGATCTCTGGAGATGGACTTGTAACCTTGAGATTGTTGATATTGTTCAACAATTTTGGTTCTCAAGTCCTCATATAGTTTTCTTCTCATTTTACTGCTCTCCATGCTTAGTTGCACACATAAAGACACAATGCCAAAGATTGGGTCAACTTCTCCCGTTTTTATCTGATTTCAGGTGTGATTTTCATATTGCACACACCTGTTACTTGTCACAGGTGAGTTTGAACGAGCATCACATGCTTGAAACAAAGTTGTTTTATCTAAATTTTGGGAAAGTAATAAATCACCATGGAAGAGGTGAAAAAGGATTTTCACAGTGCTTACCAGAGTATCACAGGACCATAGGTGCCAGGCTCAATGTGGCTGGAGTCCAATTGCAAAATACAGGCAAAAAAGGAAAAACCAGCACCAAGGTGATTTCCATAAAAATTCAAGTTTTGTCTTTTATTTAATTCAATGTTTGTAAAAAGTCTAAAACATACAGTGGGGCAAAAAAGTATTTAGTCAGTCAGCAATAGTGCAAGTTCCACCACTTAAAAAGATGAGAGGCGTCTGTAATTTACATCATAGGTAGACCTCAACTATGGGAGACAAAATGAGAAAAAAAAATCCAGAAAATCACATTGTCTGTTTTTTTAACATTTTATTTGTATATTATGGTGGAAAATAAGTATTTGGTCAGAAACAAAATTTCATCTCAATACTTTATAATATATCCTTTGTTGGCAATGACAGAGGTCAAACGTTTTCTGTAAGTCTTCACAAGGTTGCCACACACTGTTATTGGTATGTTGGCCCATTCCTCCATGCAGATCTCCTCTAGAGCAGTGATGTTTTTGGCTTTTCGCTTGGCAACACGGACTTTCAACTCCCTCCAAAGGTTTTCTATAGGGTTGAGATCTGGAGACTGGCTAGGCCACTCCAGGACCTTGAAATGCTTCTTACGAAGCCACTCCTTCGTTGCCCTGGTGGTGTGCTTTGGATCATTGTCATGTTGAAAGACCCAGCCACGTTTCATCTTCAATGCCCTTGCTGATGGAAGGAGGTTTGCACTCAAAATCTCACGATACATGGCCCCATTCATTCTTTCATGTACCCGGATCAGTCGTCCTGACCCCTTTGCAGAGAAAAAGCCCCAAAGCATGATGTTTCCACCACAATGCTTTACAGTAGGTATGGTGTTTGATGGATGCAACTCAGTATTCTTTTTCCTCCAAATACGACAAGTTGTGTTTCTACCAAACAGTTCCAGTTTGGTTTCATCAGACCATAGGACATTCTCCCAAAACTCCTCTGGATCATCCAAATGCTCTCTAGCAAACTTCAGACGGGCCCGGACATGTACTGGCTTAAGCAGTGGGACATGTCTGGCACTGCAGGATCTGAGTCCATGGTGGCGTAGTGTGTTACTTATGGTAGGCCTTGTTACATTGGTCCCAGCTCTCTGCAGTTCATTCACTAGGTCCCCCCGCGTGGTTCTGGGATTTTTGCTCACCGTTCTTGTGATCATTCTGACCCCACGGGGTGGGATTTTGCGTGGAGCCCCAGATCGAGGGAGATTATCAGTGGTCTTGTATGTCTTCCATTTTCTAATTATTGCTCCCACTGTTGATTTCTTCACTCCAAGTTGGTTGGCTATTGCAGATTCAGTCTTCCCAGCCTGGTGCAGGGCTACAATTTTGTTTCTGGTGTCCTTTGACAGCTCTTTGGTCTTCACCATAGTGGAGTTTGGAGTAAGACTGTTTGAGGGTGTGCACAGGTGTCTTTTTATACTGATAACAAGTTTAAACAGGTGCCATTACTACAGGTAATGAGTGGAGGAAAGAGGAGACTCTTAAAGAAGAAGTTACAGGTCTGTGAGAGCCAGAAATCTTGATTGTTTGTTTCTGACCAAATACTTATTTTCCACCATAATATGCAAATAAAATGTTAAAAAAACAGACAATGTGATTTTTTGGATTTTTTTTTTCTCAGTTTGTCTCCCATAGTTCAGGTCTACCTATGATGTAAATTACAGACGCCTCTCATCTTTTTAAGTGGTGGAACCTGCACTATTGCTGACTGACTAAATACTTTTTTGCCCCACTGTACATATTATAGAGTCTAAAGGGGCAAACATCCCCAGGGGTGAACCTAGCCGCGCTGCTGCCTGAGGCAAACTGCAAAATGGCGCCCCGCTCCCCCCCCCCCCGCCCCCCCGACGTAAAATCAGTACAAATAAATTTGATTTACTCTTCACTAGCCTGACCTGATGCACATGTAAAATACATACACTTTTAAATAGGAATAGATTTAGGAAATAGGAAAGATATTTTAAGCCTCCACCACAACAAGGTAGACTCTTGTGACCCAGCTCTACTCTACTCTAACATATTAGACATTTGTTAAAATATCCAATACAATTTAGGTATATTTTTATTTTTCAATTTTTCAAATGATCAATAATATCACATACAGGGGACAAATACCACCGCACCATGACCAAACCATATATTACCACCACATAGTAACCTATAATACCACATACAAAAGGAACAAATCTAACACACCATGTCCAGACAACAAATTAACACCACATGGTAACCGAATAATACCACATACAAGGGACAACTACCACCAACCATGACCAGACCACATATTATCACCACATAGTGACCAAATAATGCAACACCATGACCAAACCACATAGTACCATCACATTGTGACCAAATAATAGCACATACAAGGAACAAATAATGCCACACCATAGCCAGACAACATATTACCACCACATAATGACTGAATACTACAACACTGATCATTAACAAAGAAATCCCACAATCCTAATATCACCTTAAGTGCCATTATACACAGGAGATCTGTACTTAGTATGCAGTGTCTGTGTACAGGTGATACAGTGATCACCGGTGACATTATACACAGGAGCTCTGTCTATAGTGTCAGTGTACAGGTAATATAGTTATCACCAGTGACATTATACACAGGAGCTCTGTATACAATGTCAGTGTGCAGGTAATACAGTGATCACTAGTGACATTATACACAGGAGCTCTGTGTATAATGTATAGGTAATACAGTGATCACCGGTGACATTATACACTGGACCGCTGTATATAGTATGCAGCGTATAATGTGCGTGTACATGTAATACACTAACTCACCAGTGACATCACTAGGTAAAGTTCTTCATCTTCGCTTTTAATCTTCATCCAGCACACACTGCCATCACGTTTTCCAGCCAAGGTTCATCTCTGCAGGAAATAACAAAGTTCTTAAGAGCACCGCTTCCAGAGCACATTACTTAATTTTATCCCAAATTCTAAACTACACCAGATGAAGAAAAAAGCGACAGTGTTGCTCTGCACATTAACAGGACCGCCTCCCCCAATTAAAACAGTATCCTCAAAAAAATAAAATAAATACATCACTGCAGTAATAATATCCCTTAATTAGCATATAAATCAGGAATAGAACAATCCACAAAATAGATTATTTGTGTAGAAAGGTGCATATTAAAACTTATCCTTTATTAGGTAAAATTGTAAAAAGCCAAATTAGTCAAACAAAAACAAAGGCGTACCACAGTGAAGGAAGTGCCCTATAACCAACGAACAGAAAAAGGGGGGGGGGGGGGTTGTTAAAAAGGTACTACTGGCCTCTCAGATCCTCAATATTAATCTGACCCGATAGCAAAATGACTATAGTTGCCCATAGAAAGAAAGATTAGAGAGGGAAAGAACAGAGAGAGAGAGAAAGAAATAAAGAAAGAGAGAAAGAAAGAAAGATTCTATAAAGATACTACAGCAGCTCAGCTCCCATTATAATGTCCACCTGAGCCTCCCGATTCCAAGCCGATCCCGCTTTCCGAGGAGGACACAGTGATGGATCTGAAGGATTCCCTGAAGTGCCTCCATGGTTTCATCACAATCTCCTCCCGAAATCCCCTAATTTCTGGTCAACTTCCAGCACGTCACTTCTGGTGGAACGCCATGTGCGAGTTTTAAAGTGCTCCTCGGGGCTCCGCCATGCACTACTGTGTCCGTGGGAAAAGTAAACTCCTGGCTGGGACAGCAGGGCAGACTCTCAAAATTGGGACAGTCCCACTGGACCCAGGATGGTTGGGAGGTATGAAATTTGCTCCTCACCTTTCACCGATTTTGTACACGCACGGCTCCGCACACCTCATACACACACGGTTCCGCTTTGTATGCCTCGTACACACAAAGCTCCACTCCGTACACCTCACGCACACACGGCTCCTCTCAGTACACATGCGGCCACGCTACGTACACATCATACACACATGGCTCCACTCTGTACACCTTGTACTCATGCGGCTCCGTGCCATAAACCCCGTACACACAAGGCTCTGCTCCGCTCTGTAAACAAATGGCTCAGCTCTGTACACTTCGTACACACAGGGCTCCATTTTGTACACCCCGTACAGATGTGGCTCCACTCCGTACACCCAGTACACACATGGCTCCGTTCCATACACCAAGTAAACACACGGCTCTGCACCGTACACCAAGAACACACACAGCTCTGCTCCATACACCTTGTACACACACGATGCCCCTCCGTACACCTCACACTTATGTGGCTCCGTGCCATACAACCCGTACACACACAGCTCTGCTCCGCTCTGTACACATACCCGGCTCAGCTTCATACACTTTGCACACACAGGGCTCTGTTTCGTACACCCCGTACACACGTGGCTCCGCTCCGTACACCCCATACACACACGGTTCCGCTCCATAAACCAAGTACACACACTGCTCCGCTCCATATACCTCGTACACACATGGCTCAACTTCGTACACCTCTTACACTCGCGGCTCAGCTCTGCACACCTTGTACACACACGGTTCCGCTCCATACATCTCGTACACACGGCTCCGCTCCGTACACCTCATACACACACACGGCTCTGCTCCGTACACCTCATACACACACGGCTCCACTCTGTACACCTCATACACACACGGCTCCACTCCGTACACTTCGTACACACATGGCTCTGCTCCATACCCCTCATACACACACGGCTCCGCTCCATACACCTCGTACACACACGGCTCCGCTCCGTACATCTCATACACACATGGCTCCGCTCCATACACCTCGTACACACATGGCTCTGCTCCGTACTCCTCGTACACACACAGCTCCGCTCCGTACACCTCGTACACACATGGCTCCGCTACGTACACCTCATACACACACGGCTCCGCTCTGTACACCTCGTACACATATGGCTCCGCTGCATGCACCTTGTACACACACGGCTCTGCTACATCCACACTGTAAACCCCTCCTGACCCCACACATAAACTTCCCCTCATCCAGCACCAAAGACAACCAGCACAGCAGATTCCTGCATACACTGAGGCCAGTGATCATGTGACCCCTGACTCCTCCCCTCCAGTGACCTAAACACAGGTCCTGTGTGCACAGAACAGCCTTCTATGAGCAGCCCAAGCAGATGCAGGAGAGGAGCGACTTCAGCTTCAGGACCTGATATGATGTGACGATCACATGACCCGTCACGTGAGCCGGGGAGGGCTGGATGAGGGAATTTGGGATGCAAATAGCGATGAGCGAATATACTCGTTACTCGAGATTTCCCGAGCACGCTTGGGTGTCCTCTGAGTATTTTTTAGTGCTAGGAGATTTACTTTTCTTCGCTGCAGCTGGATGATTTACAGCTATTAGCCAGCTTGATTACATGTGAGGATTCCCTATCAACCAGGCAACCCCCACATGTACTTAGCCTGGCTAATAGCTGTAAATCATCCAGTTGCGGTGATGAAAACTAAATCTCCGAACACTAAAAAATACTCGGAGAACACCTGAGCGTGCTTGGGAAATCTCGAGTAATGAGTATATTCGCTCATCACTAAATGCAAATTCAGTTACTACACCAGCAGAATCTGCAGCTCCCTCTCTTCATTGAAGGCAGTGCCGCCTGAGGCAAACTACTCAACTTGCCACATGGTAGCGGTGCCCCTGAACATCCCCCACACACTTGACGCATTTCAGACTTTATGTCCTTACTCATAGGCATCTCAACATTTTTGCAAAGGCTGTAACAATTTTAGACAGCCCATTGTTTGGGTTTTGTATGAAATTATGTCCAATGTGCCTTATTTCTGTTTTTTTCTGTTACTCCAATACACACAAAGGAAATAAACATGTGTATAACAAAACATGAATAATTGTAATAATTTTCTGTGAGAAATACTTAATTTTCTTGCCACTACCATGGGAGTCAGCTATGACTGTAGGTGGGCGGCATACCCAGTGAAATAGAGTTAGCTAGAAGGGTGATAGTTCCTCTTTTTTATTCTAGGATATGAGGGGATCAGCATGCTATAGGAACTAAGATAATACTATGGTTGGTTAGGTATGACAGCAATCCACTACACTTCTATAAATCTGAGACTAGGATGTGAGGGGATCAGTATGAATGTCTAATGAATGCATATAACAGTGTGTATTATTACGTATAGAGTATAGACCCTACATAAAAATTTTGCAAGGGCTTCTGCGCTCCAACTATTCAAGGACAATGTGGCATACACACACATTTTTTTTTAGGAATCCAATCCTATTAATCTAACAGTAAGGGCTAGTGTTGGATAGGGGTTCATTGACTACGCCATTGGTAAATACCCATATTTATATTGGATAACCATTCAGCTATTCTGTATTTTGCTGTTTTCATTGTCCCCAAAGAATGCCCCATTAGTAGATTATATGTGAATACATTTTTGTTATATAGACCCAAGTAGAAAGTGATTGTCTCAAAGGTCATTTCCAAATAGGGTGGATTACGGCTGTATCCTTGGTGGTCTAATATTCTATCATGGACTCTTTCTATAGGCTCTATTAGTACTCTGGTATTCCAGTTTCATTCTACACATGTATGCACACCTTATTCGGCTGACCAAGGAGCCTAAAATTACAGAACAAATATGAATTCATTTACATAATACATAACTGTTTTCCCAAAAAATGACTTCATCTACTTGCTTCATAGCTGTGTATAAAAACAATATTATGGTTGAAGGCCAACGCCAACACATTAGGGTAGAGCTTTTAAAAGACTGTATTGCTTTTCAGCACAGAGTGCCTAACATATTAAACATTGCAGTAATGGAAGCTTATAGACAGTGAACAGAATTGAATTACTTATTCTTTCTTGGATTATTCAGTCATCACATTTGACTGAAACACATATTTTGGGGAGAAATGTTCAAATAAAAGTTTAGCTATGCAGTCCTCTACTCTGTATTGAGCTACAGGGAATACTTTTAGATCATCAGAGGGCAGAATTAGAAAATATTTGGCACAAGTAAAAGGGTGAGCTATGTACATTATTGAATCCACTGCTGAAGGATAGATGACAGCAAGGGTAAGCCTGTCTTGCTAATGACTCACAGGATTAAACTGCCTGGACTTTCTGGCATCAAGAAAATAAATGGAGGCTCTGGACTTAGGTTTTGGCATGACTGTAAAATGTTGTATAACTCAGATTCTGTCATATGTGATACTAGCTGTATGCAGGGAGCAAATCAAGAAATATTAGTGATTATGAGCTAATGATGAGGATAATAACAGCAGTATTTACATGTTAAAAGGTAAGAAAAAGGAAACAAAATAAAAAAAAAAAATCGGAATATGCAGGACAGCACGGTGGCGCAGTGGTTAGCACAGCAGCCTTGCAGCGCTGGAGTCCTAGGTTCAAACCCCACAAAGGACAACATCTGCAAAGAGTTTGCGTGGGTTTCCTCCGGGCACTCCGGTTTCCTCCCACATTCCAAAAGATATACTGATAGGGAATTTAGATTGTGAGCCCCAATGGGGACAGTGATGATAATGTGTGCAAACTGTAAAGCGCTGCGGAATATGTTAGCGCTATATAAAAATAAAGATTATTATTCTTTATTATTACATGTAACAAACAAAAAGAGCATTTTCAACCAGTGCTACTAGACATAGTTCTGAAATGTATGCTGTGTTACAAGCAGATGATCTCTTCTGCCTAAAGGTGTCACTGGTAGCTGCACTGGAATTGATGGGCACCATTTTAACAATCGTTTAGAAACTAAATGATACAATGTTAATGTTAGAATTAAATTCTATTGTAGTTTCCTGAAGCTAGCCCTGTGTAAACAACCACTATTGGTGACACTGGACTTCTCCAAGAAGTGTCTGGTCCAGACGGATGCATCGAATGTCGGCCTGAGCCTATGCTCCACATTATGTACATTACTGAGTGTTCTTCCCCATTAACTGCCTGAGACAAGACAGTGCCCAGGCCGACATCCGACCCATCCGTCTGAACCACACACTCCTTGGAGAAGTCCAGTACCACCAATAGTGGTTGTTTACATAGGGCTATCTTCAGTTTCTGGAAGGCAGCTCCAGCTCCTGGGGACCAGTAAGCCACAGGTAACTTTGCACCTTTATGGAGGTCAATAAAAGGGGCTGCTTTCATTACAAAGTTAGGTATAAACTGTCTGTAGTACCATATTATGCTCAGGAATTTTTTGACCTGCTTGTTTAAGAGAGGTTTTGGTAAACTCTGGATTCCATCTATTTTATTTATTTAGGGTTTGATCTTTCCCCTGCCTATGACGTAGCACAAGTACTTGGCCTCCTCCATCCCTATGGTGCATTTCTTCGGCTTGATGGAAAAACCTGCCTACCTTAAAACATCTAATATGATGTGTCACTTATGGGGCAGGTGGGGGCTGGTATGTTTAGGCTTGAAAAGCAACAATAACCAGGGACCTACCCAGCCAATTAATACAACCTCACAGCTGTCTGCTTTACCTTTCCTAGTTATCAAAAATGTGGGGGACCCAACTTCATTTTTTTAGGTTACCTCCATTTCTTATAACCAGCAATATTAATGCAGACAGCTGTGAGCTGATATTAGGCTGGGAAGGTCCATGGTTATCTGGCACTTCCCAGCCTAAAAAAAACAGCTCACAGCTGTCTGTTTTCCCTTAGCTCTTATTAAAAATTGGTGGAGGACCCAAGTGGTCTTTTTATTTTTTAATTTCTTCTGTCAGCAATGATGAGTGAGCGTTGCACATTGCTCAGTTAAACAGATGTAAATTAAAAATGACTATTCACTGCTTCCCATGCCCATCTCTTGGAGCTGGGTCAGTGATAGTAAAAATCTTCTCAGTCACCGAGAAATGGGCATGGGAAGCAGTAAACATTCTTTTTTAGAGGGGATATCCAGGACTTTAAGAAAGAAAAAAAATTGTGCCTAAGCACTAACAGGTAGGTAGTTTCTACCTACCTGCCTCTTGTGCCTGGTGTCGTTCTCTTCCAGCACAGTTCAGTCACAGACTTTGGCTCATGTCACATTAACAAAGCAGCAATTTTCTTTTCCTGTTGACAGGGCAGGACTACTTGTGTCATGCTGATTGACAGCCTGCTCCCTACTGCCTATTTGGGGAAATCCATCTGTCAATCAGCATGATGCCAGTGATCGTGCCCTTTCACCAGGAAGAGAAACTGCTGCTGTGTTGACAGGGAGCAGCTGAATCTCCGACAGGAGTGGTCAATGACTGGTGCAGGGTACAACAGACAGGTAATTGCCCCTATTCACAATTATATGCCTGTTATATTCCCTTCAATTTACATTTGCCTAACTGGGCAGTGTGGCTGATTGCTGTTTCCATCCATTTCAGCAATTTTCTGCCCCCCCCCCCAAATGTTAGAGCTTCCCATTGACTTCCATTATACTCGGTACTCAAGTCGAGCAAATGTTGCAAATTTTCAACAGTATTTCTGCACCTATTATGTACATTAAGATACAGTACTTGCATTTTTACATTGCGCTTTTGTTTGATATTTTACATGCATTGTTATGTAATTTTTGACACAGTGGTTTTTCTATTATTTTTTGTATGCTATGTTTTAAAATTAATCTTCTGTGTTTTTGATGTTACCACAAACTTGTTGGGGCACACAGCTTAATAGTGTTTGCTCTAATTGGACATGCATTTTTGATCATAGTAACATAGTAACATAGTTAGTGAGGCCAAAAAAAGACATTTGTCCATCCAGTTCAGCCTATATTCCATCATAATAAATCCCCAGATCTACGTCCTTCTACAGAACCTAATAATTGTATGATACAATATTGTTCTGCTCCAGGAAGACATCCAGGCCTCTCTTGAACCCCTCGACTGAGTTCGCCATCACCACCTCCTCAGGCAAGCAATTCCAGATTCTCACCGCCCTAACAGTAAAGAATCCTCTTCTATGTTGGTGGAAAAACCTTCTCTCCTCCAGACGCTAAGAATGCCCCCTTGTGCCCGACACCTTCCTTGGTATAAACAGATCCTCAGCAAGATATTTGTAGTGTCCCCTTATATACTTATACATGGTTAATAGATCGCCCCTCAGTCGTCTTTTTTCTAGACTAAATAATCCTAATTTCGCTAATCTATCTGGGTATTGTAGTTCTCCCATCCCCTTTATTAATTTTGTTGCCCTCCTTTGTACTCTCTCTAGTTCCATTATATCCTTTCTGAGCACCGGTGCCCAAAACTGGACACAGTACTCCATGTGCGGTCTAACTAGGGATTTGCACAGAGGCAGTATAATGCTCTCATCATGTGTATCCAGACCTCTTTTAATGCACCCCATGATCCTGTTTGCCTTGGCAGCTGCTGCCTGGCACTGGCTGCTCCAGGTAAGTTTATCATTAACTAGGATCCCCAAGCCCTTCTCCCTGTCAGATTTACCCAGTGGTTTCCCGTTCAGTGTGTAATGGTGATATTGATTCCTTCTTCCCATGTGTATAACCTTACATTTATCATTGTTAAACTTCATCTGCCACCTTTCAGCCCAAGTTTCCAACTTATCCAGATTCATCTGTAGCAGAATACTATCTTCTCTTGTATTAACTGCTTTACATAGTTTTGTATCATCTGCAAATATCGATATTTTACTGTGTAAACCTTCTACCAGATCATTAATGAATATGTTGAAGAGAACAGGTCCCAATACCGACCCCTGCGGTACCCCACTGGTCACAGCGACCCAGTTAGAGACTATACCATTTATAACCACCCTCTGCTTTCTATCACTAAGCCAGTTACTAACCCATTTACACACATTTTCCCCCAGACCAAGCATTCTCATTTTGTGTACCAACCTCTTGTGCGGCACGGTATCAAACGCTTTGGAAAAATCGAGATATACCACGTCCAATGACTTACCGTGGTCCAGCCTATAGCTTACCTCTTCATAAAAACTGATTAGATTGGTTTGACAGGAGCGATTTCTCATAAACCCATGCTGATATGGAGTTAAACAGTTATTCTCATTGAGATAATTCAGAATAACATCCCTCAGAAACCCTTCAAATATTTTACCAACAATAGAGGTTAGACTTACTGGCCTATAATTATATGTGTTATTGCTATTATTGCTATTGCTAATAATATGTTATTGCTGTGAGCTGCACTACTTCTTAGGCCGGGGTCACACTAGGGAGTTTTACGGACGTATGAAAGGCGCAAAAAATACGGATTGCACACGGTACAATGATTCTCTATGGCCCAGCTCCTATCTGCCGTATTTTACGGATCCGTATTATATTGTCTTGTACGGCCGTAGAAAATCGCAGCATGCTGTGTTTGTCAGCGTATTGCGCAAAAAATCTGCCAATGAAAGTTAATGGGGCCGAGAAAAATACGGATTACACACGGACCAACAGTGTGACTTGCGAGAAATACGCCAGACATCTCCAGGTGCAAAGAAATGTGCCAAGCCCTCAATCTGGAAACTCAGACATGCTAATTAGCTGAAAAAGCCAGACAGGGATCCCGGCGGTCTGGCGCTCGCCTCCACGGCGTTCCAAGCAGCATGGCAAACATCATAAATGTTGATATGCTCCTGGTCCTGGTCCAGAAAAGGCCTTAAATTTGGGACCAACGGGATGCCAATTATGCCAACAGGGCTCGGAAAGAGGCTGCTTGGAAGAGCATTTGTGGGATCCTTTTCCCAGAATATGACAAGCGGCCATGTGAGGTCCAGAATCAAATGAGTAAGTACACTCATGTTTATCTATTAATTACCGTATATACTCGAGTATAAGCAAACCCGAGTATAAGCCGACCCCCCTAATTTTGCCACAAAAAACTGGGAAAACTTATTGACTCGAGTATAAGCCTAGGGTGGGAAATGCAGCAGCTACCGGTGAATTTCAAAAATAAAAATAGATGCTTCATACCGTTCACTATTGCCCCATAGATGCTCCATAGAAAGCTGTGCCATAAATAATGCTCTGCACCGTTCATTATGGCCCCATAGATGCTCCATAGAAAGCTGTGCCACATATAATGCTCTGCAGCATTCATTATGGCCCCATAGATGCTCCATAGAAAGCTATGCCATAAATAATGCTCTGCACCGTTCATTATGGCCCCATAGATGCTCCATAGAAAGCTGTGCCACATATAATGCTCTGCAGCATTCATTATGGCCCCATAGATGCTCCACATAAAGATGTGCCCCATATAATGCTCTGCACCGTTCATTATGGCCCCATAGATGCTCCATAGAATACTGTGCTACATATAATTGTTGTGAATTCCGCTCTTGGGCACCCTCCGGTGGTTGTAAGTGGCACTTTTGTGAGTTCTGCTCTTGGGCTCCCTCTTGTGGTTTCAAGTGGTATGGCTGCTCCTTGGAGTTAGTTGTCTTCAGCTGCTTCCACTGATCGTCTTTTCTGCTCGGCTATTTATGCCTGGTTCTGTCCTTCAGCCAGTGCCACTTGTAAATGTTCCTGGTTGGATTCACATCTCTTTGGAGTTTCCTGTTATCCTGACCAGTTCTGCAAAGCTAAGTTTTTGCTTGCTCTTTTCTGTTCACAGATTGTGGACTTATCCGTTCAGTGCTTCTATGTTTGTCCAGCGTTATCAGTATGAATTAATTCTGTCTTGCTCGAAGCTCTGGGAAGCAGATTTACCCTCCACACCTTTAGTCAGGTGTGGAGATTTTTAGTAAACTCTGCGTGGATTTTTGTAGTGTTTTATACTGACTGCACAGTATTCCATCCTGTCCTATCTATCAAGCTAGACTGGCCTCCTGTGCTCATCCTGGTTTCATTCTGTGTATGTCTTTTCCCTCTCCACTCACAGTCATTATTTGTGGGGGGCTAATCTATCCTTTGGGAATTTTCTCTGAGGCAAGATAGCTTTCCTGCTTCTATCTTTAGGGGTAGTTAGCTCTTAGGCTGTGACGAGATGCCTAGGGAGAGTTAGGAGCATTCCACGGCTACTTCTAGTGTTGTGTTGAGCTTACGGACTGCGGTCAGTACAGTTACCACTTCCTTCAGAGCTCGTTCCATGTTGCTCCTAAACCACCGGATCATAACAGTACAAGTGGCCAAAAATGAATTAAATGCATCTCAAAAGAAGGAAAAGAAAGTTCTGAACCATTTTTTTTCTCTACTCTGGTTTGTCTTTTTTTTCCTCTTGATATCTGGGTGGTTCAGGATATATGCTCTGGCATGGATGTTCAGGGTTTGTTTTCTCGTGTGGATCAACTTGCTGCAAGAGTACAGAGTATCCAGGACTATGTTGTCCAGACTCCGGCATTAGAGCCTAGAATTCCTACTCCTGAGTTGTTTTTTGGGGACAGATCCAAGTTTTTGAACTTTAAAAATAACTGCAAATTGTTTTTTTCTTTGAAACCCCGTTCTTCAGGTGATCCCATTCAGCAAGTAAAAATCATCATATCCTTGCTGCGTGGTGACCCTCAAGACTGGGCCTTTTCTCTTGAAACAGGGGATCCGGCATTATTAAATGTAGATGCATTTTTTCAAGCGCTCGGATTATTGTATGACGAACCTAATTCTGTGGATCATTCAGAGAAAACCCTGTTGGCCTTGTGTCAAGGTCAGGAAGCGGCAGAATTATACTGCCAGAAATTTAGAAAATGGTCTGTGCTCACTAAATGGAATGAGGAGGCTCTGGCTGCTATTTTCAGAAAAGGTCTTTCTGAAGCCCTTAAAGATGTTATGGTGGGCTTTCCTACACCTGCTGGTTTGAGCGAATCTATGTCTCTAGCTATTCAGATTGATCGGCGTCTGCGCGTGCGCAAAGCTGTGCACCATATGGCAGTGTCCTCGGAGCAGAGTCCTGAACCTATGCAATGTGATAGGATTTTGACTAGAACAGAACGGCAGAAATTCAGACGTCAGAATAGGCTGTGTTTTTACTGTGGTGATTCTACTCATGTTATCTCTGATTGCCCTAAGCGTACTAAGAGAGTCGCTAGGTCTGTTACCATTAGTACTATACAGCCTAAATTTCTCTTATCTGTGACCCTGATTTGCTCATTGTCATCCTTTTCTGTCATGGCATTTGTGGATTCAGGCGCTGCCCTGAACTTAATGGACTTGGAATTCGCCAGGCGCTGTGGTTTTTCCTTGCAGCCTTTGCAGAGCCCTATTCCTTTGAGGGATATTGATGCTACACCCTTGGCCAAGGATAAACCTCAGTACTGGACGCAGATGACTATGTACATGGCCCCAGCACATCAGGAAAATTGCCGTTTTCTGGTGTTGCATAACCTGCATGATGTTGTTGTACTGGGTTTTCTATGGTTACAGGAACATAATCTGGTGCTGGATTGGAAAACTATGACTGTGACTAGTTGGGGTTGTCAAGGGGTACATAGTGACGTTCCTTTGATGTCAATTTCCTCTTCCCCCTCTTCTAAGGTCCCTGAGTTTTTGTCGGATTTCCAGGATGTATTTGATGAGCCCAAGTCCAGTTCCCTTCCACCGCACAGGAACTGTGATTGTGCTATTAACTTGATTCCTGGTTGCAAGTTCCCTAAGGGCCGACTTTTCAATCTGTCTGTGCCAGAGCATGCCGCCATGCGGAGTTATGTTAAGGAATCTTTGGAGAAGGGGCATATTCGGCCCTCTTTGTCACCATTGGGAGCGGGTTTCTTTTTTGTTGCAAAGAAGGATGGCTCCTTGAGACCCTGTATTGATTATCGTCTTCTTAATAAGATCACGGATAAATTCCAATACCCCTTGCCTCTGCTTACTGATTTGTTTGCTCAGATTAAGGGGGCTAGTTGGTTTACTAAGATTGTCCTCCGAGGGGCATATAATCTTGTTCGTATTAAACAGGGTGACGAATGGAAAACTGCATTTAATACGCCCGAAGGCCATTTTGAATACCTTGTGATGCCATTTGGGCTCTCTAATGCTCCATCTGTGTTCCAGTCTTTCATGCATGATATTTTCCGCAATTATCTTGATAAATTCATGGTCGTATATTTGGATGATATTTTGATTTTTTCCGATGATTGGGAGTCTCATGTGAAGCAGGTCAGGATGGTGTTCCAGATCCTTCGTGATAATGCTTTATTTGTGAAGGGGTCTAAGTGCCTATTCGGAGTTCAGAAGGTCTCTTTTTTGGGTTTTATTTTTTCTCCCTCGTCTATAGAAATGGATCCTGTTAAGGTCCAAGCTATTCATGACTGGATTCAACCCACATCTGTGAAGGGCCTTCAAAAATTTTTGGGCTTTGCTAATTTCTATCGCCGTTTCATTGCCAACTTTTCCAGTGTGGTTAAGCCCCTTACTGATTTGACGAAGAAAGGCGCTGATGTGACGAATTGGTCCTCTCCGGCTGTTGAGGCCTTTCAGGAGCTTAAGCGCCGATTTACTTCTGCCCCTGTGTTGCGTCAGCCGGATGTTTCTCTTCCTTTTCAGGTTGAGGTCGACGGTTCTGAGATTGGGGCAGGGGCCGTTTTGTCTCAGAGGGAGTCTGATGGTTCTTTGATGAAACCGTGTGCCTTTTTTTCCAGAAAGTTTTCGCCTGCGGAACGCAATTATGATGTCGGCAATCGGGAGTTGTTGGCTATGAAGTGGGCGTTTGAGGAGTGGCGTCATTGGCTTGAGGGAGCTAAGCACCGCGTTGTGGTCTTGACTGATCATAAGAATCTGGTTTACCTCGAGTCGGCCAAGCGGCTGAATCCTAGACAGGCTCGATGGTCTCTGTTTTTCTCTCGTTTTGATTTTGTGGTCTCGTATCTTCCGGGATCTAAGAATTAAGGCTGATGCCCTCTCTAGAAGTTTTTCGCCTGATTCTCCTGGAGTCCTTGAGCTGGTTAGCATTCATAAGGAAGGGGTGATTCTTTCTGCCATCTCCCCTGATTTGCGGCGGGTGCTTCAGGAATTTCAGGCTGATAGGCCTGACCGCTGTCCTGTGGGGAAGTTGTTTGTTCCTGATAGATGGACGAGTAAGGTGATTTCTGAGGTTCATTGTTCTGTGTTGGCTGGTCATCCTGGGATTTTTGGTACCAGAGATTTGGTTACTAGGTCCTTTTGGTGGCCTTCCTTGTCGTGCGATGTCCGTGCTTTTGTGCAGTCCTGTGGGACTTGCGGACGAGCCAAGCCTTGCTGTTCCTGCGCTAGTGGGTTGCTTTTGCCTCTGCCGGTCCCTGAGAGGCCCTGGACGCATATTTCCATGGATTTTATTTTGGATCTTCCTGTTTCCCAGAAGATGTCTGTTATCTGGGTTGTTTGTGACCGGTTCTCTAAAATGGTCCATTTGGTACCTTTGCCTAAGTTGCCTTCCTCCTCAGATCTGGTTCCATTGTTTTTTCAGCATGTGGTTCGTTTGCATGGCATTCCGGAGAATATTGTGTCTGACAGAGGTTCTCAGTTTGTCTCTAGGCGGGCCTTTTGTGCTAGGATGGGCATTGATTTGTCTTTTTCTTTGGCGTTTCATCCTCAGACTAATGGCCAAACTGAGCGAACTAATCAGACCTTGGAGACCTATTTGAGATGCTTTGTGTCTGCTGATCAGGATGATTGGGTGTCTTTCTTGCCGTTGGCCGAGTTTGCCCTTAATAATCGGGCTAGTTCGGCTACTTTGGTTTCACCTTTCTTTTGTAATTTTGGTTTTCATCCTCGCTTTTTTTCTGGGCAGGTTGAGCCTTCTGATTGTCCTGGTGTTGATTCTGTGGTGGACAGGCTGCAGCAGATTTGGACTCATGTGGTGGACAATTTGACGTTGTCTCAGGAAAGGGCTCAACGTTTTGCTAACCGCCGTCGGTGTGTTGGTCCCCGGCTTCGTGTGGGGGATTTGGTTTGGTTGTCTTCTCGTCATGTTCCTATGAAGGTTTCTTCCCCTAAGTTTAAGCCTCGGTTTATTGGTCCTTATAAAATTTCTCAAATTATTAATCCGGTGTCTTTTCGTTTGGCTCTTCCAACCTCTTTTGCCATTCATAATGTTTTCCATAGATCTTTGTTGCGGAGATATGTGGTGCCCGTTGTTCCCTCGGTTGACCCTCCTGCCCCGGTGTTGGTTGAGGGAGAGTTGGAATATGAGGTTGAGAAGATTTTGGATTCTCATTTTTCGAGGCGGAGGCTTCAGTATCTTGTCAAGTGGAAGGGTTATGGTCAGGAGGATAATTCTTGGGTTGTTACCTCCGATGTCCATGCCACCAATTTGGTTCGTGCTTTTCACTTGGCTCGTCCTGATCGGCCTGGGGGCTCTGGTGAGGGTTCGGTGACCCCTCCTCAAGGAAGGGGTACTGTTGTGAATTCCGCTCTTGGGCTCCCTCTGGTGGTTGTAAGTGGCACTTTTGTGAGTTCTGCTCTTGGGCTCCCTCTTGTGGTTTCAAGTGGTATGGCTGCTCCTTGGAGTTAGTTGTCTTCAGCTGCTTCCACTGATCGTCTTTTCTGCTCGGCTATTTATGCCTGGTTCTGTCCTTCAGCCAGTGCCACTTGTAAATGTTCCTGGTTGGATTCACATCTCTTTGGAGTTCCCTGTTATCCTGACCAGTTCTGCAAAGCTAAGTTTTTGCTTGCTCTTTTCTGTTCACAGATTGTGGACTTATCCGTTCAGTGCTTCTATGTTTGTCCAGCGTTATCAGTATGAATTAATTCTGTCTTGCTGGAAGCTTTGGGAAGCAGATTTACCCTCCACACCTTCAGTCAGGTGTGGAGATTTTTAGTAAACTCTGCGTGGATTTTTGTAGTGTTTTATACTGACTGCACAGTATTCCATCCTGTCCTATCTATCAAGCTAGACTGGCCTCCTGTGCTCATCCTGGTTTCATTCTGTGTATGTCTTTTCCCTCTCCACTCACAGTCATTATTTGTGGGGGGCTAATCTATCCTTTGGGAATTTTCTCTGAGGCAAGATAGCTTTCCTGCTTCTATCTTTAGGGGTAGTTAGCTCTTAGGCTGTGACGAGATGCCTAGGGAGAGTTAGGAGCATTCCACGGCTACTTCTAGTGTTGTGTTGAGCTTAGTGACTGCGGTCAGTACAGTTACCACTTCCTTCAGAGCTCGTTCCATGTGGCTCCTAAACCACCGGATCATAACAATAATGCTCTGCACCATTCATTATGGCTCCATAGATGCTCCATAGAAAGCTGTGCCACATATAATGCTCTGCAGCATTCATTATGGCCCCATAGATGCTCCACATAATGATGTGCCCCATATAATGCTCTGCACCGCTCATTATGGCCCCATAGATGCTCCATAGAAAGCTGTGCCATATAGAATGCTCTGCACCGTTAATTATGGCCCCATAGATGCTCCATAGAAAGCTGTGCCACATATAATTCTCTGCACCGTTCATTATGGCCCCATAGATGCTCCACATAAAGCTGTGCCATATATAATGCTCTGCACCGTTCATTATGGCCCCATAGATTCTCCATAGAAAGCTGTGCCATATAGAATGCTCTGCACCGTTCATTATGGCCCCATAGATGCTTCATATAAAGCTGTGCCATATATAATGCTCTGCACCGTTCATTATGGCCCCATAGATGCTCCACATAAAGCTGTGCCATATATAATGCTCTGCACCGTTCATTATGGCCCCATAGATGCTCCACATAAAGCTGTGCCATATATAATGCTCTGCACCGTTCATTATGGCCCCATAAATGCTCTACATAAAGCTGTGCCATATATAATGCTCTGCACCGTTCATTATGGCCCCATAGATGCTCCATATAAAGCTGTGCCATATATAATGCTCTGCACCATTCATTATGGCCCCATAGATGCTCCACATAAAGCTGTGCCATATAGAATGCTCTGCACCATTCATTATGGCCCCATAGATGCTCCACATAAAGCTGTGCCACATATAATGCTGTGCTCCGTTCATTATGGCCCCATAGATGCTCCACATAAAGCTGTGCCCCATATAATGCTCTGCACCGTTCATTATGGCGCCATAGATGCTCCACATAAAGCTGTGCCATATATAATGCTCTGCACCGTTCATTATGGCTCCATAGATGCTCCACATAAAGCTGTGCCATATAGAATGCTCTGCACCGTTCATTATGGCTCCATAGATGCTCCACATAAATCTGTGCCACATATAATGCTCTGCACTAGAGTTGAGCGACCTTGACCTTTTTAGAGTCGAGCCGGGTTTCGCGAAACCCGACTATCTCAAAAGTCGGGTCGAGTGAAATCGGCCGATTATGACGCAAAGTCGGGATCGACCGAAACACGAAACCCAATGCAAGTCAATGGGGCAGCATAGTCGGCAGTGAGTGGGGGCCAGGAAAACACCTAGAGTGCTCATTTTAATGTCAAAACCATCCATTCTTCTTAATGAAGCTTGTCAAGCGTAATTTACCTTATAATAATTGGAAGGCATTTGAAATTGGGGGTCATTTGGCTAAAGTTGTGGTGGGTAGGGCTGGTTCAAGTAATTAGTGGGCCCAGGAAATCTGGACCACGTCACGGCAGTGGAGCTGGGAGAGGTAAGTATTTCAACTTTGCAAGTGCTGCGAACCTGAGCAAGCAGGGGGGGCCCACTCGTTGGCATTGGCACTGGCACAGGGCCCCTCAAAGTACAGCGGTGTGTTTGCACGGCGGGGGCGCCTCCCACCGGCAGCAACACTTTTGCGTACTATGAGAGGCCCTGTGCCAGTGACGTCGCCAACTAGTATTCCTCCCCCCACCTGATGAAGGAACCTGCACTTTCATCTGCACCTTCCTCTTTGTCCCCGTGTAAGGTGGTATGGTATTGCGGGAAGAGCAACCTGACTTTCAGCAGGGTCACAATGTTGTTGTGTAGCGTGCACGGGGAATGTTGCGTTATGGGTCAATGTACCAGCAGACTCATCTATCACTGGCTGGGCAATGGGCAGGATGAGGAGGAAACACAGATATAGGCCCAAAGAATAAAGTTGGCTAAATGCAGTTCAAAATTGGTAACACAGGAATAACCAGGGGGCATTGCAGTGGAGGACAACTGGAATGAGAGGCTGACACAGAGAGTAGGCCCAAATCAGTAAGTAGTCGAAATGCAGTTCAAAATTGGCAACCGTAGTAAACAGGCGGCACAGCTTTGTTCAGTGGAGGAGAACAGCAAGGAGTGGCAGACACCGATAGTAGGCCCCAACCCAACTAGTAGGCCAAATGTAGTCTAACATTAACAACTACTCAACGAGCGCCTGAAAACGGAATTTCAGGACAGGAAACCAGGAGAACAGCAAGGAGTGGCAGACACCGATAGTAGGCCCCAAACCAACTAGTACGCCAAATACAGTTGTTCCGTTTAACCACAATTTAATGAGAGCCTGAAGATAGAAGTTCAGGAAAGGCAACCTGGAGAACACCTTGGAGTGGAACACACCATCTCTCTACACCCCATACCCAATTTGTAGGCCTAATGCAGTGTAGTTTCCAAGAACTACTAAACGAGAGCCGGAAGATCGAAGCTCAGGAAAGGCAACCTGGAGAACACCTTGGAGTGGAACACACCATCTCTCTACACCCCATACCCAATTTGTAGGCCTAATGCAGTGTAGTTTCCAACAACTACTAAACGAGAGCATGAAGATCGAAGCATTGGCGAGGAAACCTGGGGAACACCTTGGAGTGGAACACACCATCTCTCTACACCCCATACCCAATTTGTAGGCCTAATGCAGCGTAGTTTCCAACAACTACTAAACGAGAGCCGGAAGATCGAAGCTCAGGAAAGGCAACCTGGAGAACACCTTGGAGTGGAAAACACCATCTCTCTACACCCCATACCCAATTTGTAGGCCTAATGCAGTGTAGTTTCCAAGAACTACTAAACGAGAGCCGGAAGATCGAAGCTCAGGAAAGGCAACCTGGAGAACACCTTGGAGTGGAACACACCATCTCTCTACACCCCATACCCAATTTGTAGGCCTAATGCAGTGTAGTTTCCAAGAACTACTAAACGAGAGCCGGAAGATCGAAGCTCAGGAAAGGCAACCTGGAGAACACCTTGGAGTGGAACACACCATCTCTCTACACCCCATACCCAATTTGTAGGCCTAATGCAGTGTAGTTTCCAAGAACTACTAAACGAGAGCCGGAAGATCGAAGCTCAGGAAAGGCAACCTGGAGAACACCTTGGAGTGGAACACACCATCTCTCTACACCCCATACCCAATTTGTAGGCCTAATGCAGTGTAGTTTCCAAGAACTACTAAACGAGAGCCGGAAGATCGAAGCTCAGGAAAGGCAACCTGGAGAACACCTTGGAGTGGAACACACCATCTCTCTACACCCCATACCCAATTTGTAGGCCTAATGCAGTGTAGTTTCCAAGAACTACTAAACGAGAGCCGGAAGATCGAAGCTCAGGAAAGGCAACCTGGAGAACACCTTGGAGTGGAACACACCATCTCTCTACACCCCATACCCAATTTGTAGGCCTAATGCAGTGTAGTTTCCAAGAACTACTAAACGAGAGCCGGAAGATCGAAGCTCAGGAAAGGCAACCTGGAGAACACCTTGGAGTGGAACACACCATCTCTCTACACCCCATACCCAATTTGTAGGCCTAATGCAGCGTAGTTTCCAACAACTTCTAAATGAGAGCCGGAAGATCGAAGCTCAGGAAAGGCAACCTGGAGAACACCTTGGAGTGGAACACACCATCTCTCTACACCCCATACCCAATTTGTAGGCCTAATGCAGTGTAGTTTCCAACAACTACTAAACGAGAGCCGGAAGATCGAAGCTCAGGAAAGGCAACCTGGAGAACACCTTGGAGTGGAACACACCATCTCTCTACACCCCATACCCAATTTGTAGGCCTAATGCAGCGTAGTTTCCAACAACTACTAAACGAGAGCCGGAAGATCGAAGCTCAGGAAAGGCAACCTGGAGAACACCTTGGAGTGGAACACACCATCTCTCTACACCCCATACCCAATTTGTAGGCCTAATGCAGTGTAGTTTCCAACAACTACTAAACGAGAGCCGGAAGATCGAAGCTCAGGAAAGGCAACCTGGAGAACACCTTGGAGTGGAACACACCATCTCTCTACACCCCATACCCAATTTGTAGGCCTAATGCAGCGTAGTTTCCAACAACTACTAAACAAGAGCATGAAGATCGAAGCATTGGCGAGGAAAACTGGGGAACACCTTGGAGTGGAACACACCATCTCTCTACACCCCATACCCAATTTGTAGGCCTAATGCAGTGTAGTTTCCAACAACTACTAAACGAGAGCCGGAAGATCGAAGCTCAGGAAAGGCAACCTGGAGAACACCTTGGAGTGGAACACACCATCTCTCTACACCCCATACCCAATTTGTAGGCCTAATGCAGTGTAGTTTCCAAGAACTACTAAACGAGAGCCGGAAGATCGAAGCTCAGGAAAGGCAACTTGGAGAACACCTTGGAGTGGAACACACCATCTCTCTACACCCCATACCCAATTTGTAGGCCTAATGCAGCCTACATTCCGACAACTACTAAACGAGAGCATGAAGATCGAAGCTCAGGAAAGGCAACCTGGGGAACACCTTGGAGTGTAACAAACCCTCACTCTACACCACGGAAGGGCTGATTCTTAGGAAGGAAGGCTGTCGGAAAGAAGCAGGGCGCGTCCGAGGGTGATTATATTCTTATTAGGTATATACTCACCCTCGGACGCGCCCTGCTTCTTTATTTGTAATGAATGTTTATTTGCAATGTGGTTTTGACTTACTCTATTTTTTTGGTAAATAATGATTTTATTATTTTCATTGTTTTGCATCTTCTTGGCAATAATATAAAGAAGACGCGACAGGACAACACTCGGTGGATGCCATATCTGTGTTTTAAATTGAAAAAAACTTTCAGTTAACTACTTGCAGGAGAAAGTTATTGTAGCTGGTGGCCATTTTTAGTACTGTACCAGAATTTTGTTGCATGTGTTTGTTTTTAATGTTAAAATGTCTGCATTTGATATCTCTCCAGTATTTTCTTTTTTATAAGCAAAATACTTATTTTTATATTTTCTGATGTTGGTTCAAGGGGTACACGGGCAGCAGTAGACAGGTCAGTGGAGGCCTAGTGGAAGGAGGGACCGCAGACAGGCTTCGAAGCCCTAACATAATAAATTGGGCTGGCTGTAGGCAATTTAAAATTGGTTCCAGGGGAACACGGGTGGCAGTAGCCAGGTCAGTGTAGTAGTAGTGGAAAGAACGGGCCGCAGACAGGCTTCGAAGGCCTAACATAACAAAAATTGGGCTGTAGGCAATTTAAAATTGGTTCCAGGGGAACACGGGCGGCAGTAGCCAGGTCAGTGTAGTAGTAGTGGAAAGAACGGGCCGCAGACAGGCTTCGAAGGCCTAACATAACAAAAATTGGGCTGTAGGCAATTTAAAATTGGTTCCAGGGGAACACGGGCGGCAGTAGACAGGTCAGTGGAGGCCTAGTGGAAGGAGGGACCGCAGACAGGCTTCGAAGCCCTAACATAATAAATTGGGCTGGCTGTAGGCAATTTAAAATTGGTTCCAGGGGAACACGGGCGGCAGTAGACAGGTCAGTGGAGGCCTAGTGGAAGGAGGGACCGCAGACAGGCTTCGAAGCCCTAACATAATAAATTGGGCTGGCTGTAGGCAATTTAAAATTGGTTCCAGGGGAACACGGGCGGCAGTAGACAGGTCAGTGGAGGCCTAGTGGAAGGAGGGACCGCAGACAGGCTTCGAAGCCCTAACATAATAAATTGGGCTGGCTGTAGGCAATGTAAAATTGGTTCCAGGGGAACACGGGCAGCAGTAGACAGGTCAGTGGAGGCCTAGTGGAAGGAGGGACCGCAGACAGGCTTCGAAGCCCTAACATAATAAATTGGGCTGGCTGTAGGCAATTTAAAATTGGTTCCAGGGGAACACGGGCGGCAGTAGACAGGTCAGTGGAGGCCCAGTGGAAGGAGGGACCGCAGACAGGCTTCGAAGCCCTAACATAATAAATTGGGCTGGCTGTAGGCAATTTAAAATTGGTTCCAGGGGAACACAGGCGGCAGTAGACAGGTCAGTGGAGGCCTAGTGGAAGGAGGGACCGCAGACAGGCTTCGAAGCCCTAACATAATAAATTGGGCTGGCTGTAGGCAATTTAAAATTGGTTCCAGGGGAACACGGGCGGCAGTAGACAGGTCAGTGGAGGCCTAGTGGAAGGAGGGACCGCAGACAGGCTTCGAAGCCCTAACATAATAAATTGGGCTGGCTGTAGGCAATTTAAAATTGGTTCCAGGGGAACACGGGCAGCAGTAGACAGGTCAGTGGAGGCCTAGTGGAAGGAGGGACCGCAGACAGGCTTCGAAGGCCTAACATAAGAAAAATGTCAATACAATGGTATTGACAGTGCCAGGCATTGAAGGATGTTAGCGCATAGACTAAACATTGGTGGAGCTGTGAGAGAAAATTTTGCAAGTCATAGAGCACTGTTTGACCTGGGGGGGGGGGGACTGTCTTGTGGCCGGCGGTACAGGCCCAGGGCCCCTCATATTACAACGGTGTGTCTGACGTTGGGTGCGCACCACCACCGCCAGACACTTTATTGTACTATGAGGGACCTAGTGGCAGTGCCGTCGACCAAAAGCGGGCACACCCACCTCTTCAGACAAACAGTACTCTCACGGGTGCTGGCGCCAAGTGGCGATACCACGGCCCCGTGTGGGGACTTTGGCCATTTAGGGAGGTGTTAACATGTCGGATGCTGGACAATCAGGTGCTGCAAATTACGAGATTGGAAAAGTCGTTCAGAATAGTCCACAGGCAAGACCGTTACATAGGAAAGCTAGGTGTCAGCCGGGCAAGGTGGGGCAAAAGATTTCGAAATCCAGTTGTGGTTCATTTTAATGAAGGTTAGATCATCTACATTTTGGGTAGCCAGACGAGTCCTTTTTTCTGTTAGTATTGAACCTGCAGCACTGAATACTCTTTCTGATAGGACACTAGCTGCCGGGCAAGCAAGCTCCTGCAATGCATATTCTGCCAATTCTGGCCAGGTGTCTAATTTTGATGCCCAGTAATCAAATGGGAATGACGGTTGAGGGAGAACATCGATAAGGGATGAAAAATAGTTTGTAACCATACTGGACAAATG
The DNA here is from genome assembly GCF_032444005.1 of Ranitomeya imitator. Lineage (NCBI taxonomy): Eukaryota > Metazoa > Chordata > Amphibia > Anura > Dendrobatidae > Ranitomeya > Ranitomeya imitator. Next base: position 373,509,060 of record NC_091285.1, read on the forward strand.
TTGTCTCCTGTCACTTTGAATTGATGCTGCAGTACCTGTCCTGTCTGCGGTCATAGCAAAATCACTCCACAACCTGGTCAGAAAACCCCTCTGGCCAACGCCACTTCTGATTTCTGCCCCTCTAACTCCTCTGGTCTGCTGGCCCCTGCAGCTCGTGTGAGAACGATCACGGGCGCTGTGTGCAGGGAATGCCAGAAGCAAACGGTCAACAAGAGTTGATTGTTTGGTTGCTAATATTAGTTCCAAGTTCTCATGTGGCATTATATTTTGCAATTTGCCTTTATAGCGAGGATCAAGGAGGCAGGCCAACCAGTAATCGTCATCGTTCATCATTTTAGTTATGCGTGTGTCCCTTTTGAGGATACGTAAGGCATAATCCGCCATGTGGCCCAAAGTTCCAGTTCTCAAATCTCCGGTTGTGCTTGGTTGAGGGGCAGTTTCAGGCAAATCCACGTCACTTGTGTCCCTCCAAAAACCAGAACCCGGCCTTGCCGCGCCACCAATTTCCAGTGGCCCCGGAAAAGCTTCCTCATTACAAATATAATCATCCCCATCATCCTTCTCGTCCTCCTCCTCCTCTTCACCCGCTAACTCGTCCTGTGCACTGCCCTGGCCAGACAATGGCTGACTGTCATCAAGGCTTTCCTCTTCCTCAGCTGCAGACGCATGATCCTTTATGTGCGTCAAACTTTGCATCAGCAGACGCATTAGGGGGATGCTCATGCTTATTATGGCTTTGTCTGCACTAACCAGCCGTGTGCATTCCTCAAAACACTGAAGGACTTGACACATGTCTTGAATCTTCGACCACTGCACACCTGACAACTCCATGTCTGCCATCCTACTGCCTGCCCGTGTATGTGTATCCTCCCACAAAAACATAACAGCCCGCCTCTGTTCGCACAGTCTCTGAAGCATGTGCAGTGTTGAGTTCCACCTTGTTGCAACGTCTATGATTAGGCGATGCTGGGGAAGGTTCAAAGAACGCTGATAGGTCTGCATACGGCTGGAGTGTACGGGCGAACGGCGGATATGTGAGCAAAGTCCACGCACTTTGAGGAGCAGGTCGGATAACCCCGGATAACTTTTCAGGAAGCACTGCACCACCAGGTTTAAGGTGTGAGCCAGGCAAGGAATGTGTTTCAGTTGGGAAAGGGAGATGGCAGCCATGAAATTCCTTCCGTTATCACTCACTACCTTGCCTGCCTCAAGATCTACAGTGCCCAGCCACGACTGCGTTTCTTTCTGCAAGGACTCGGACAGAACTTCCGCGGTGTGTCTGTTGTCACCCAAACACTTCATAGCCAATACAGCCTGCTGACGTTTGCCAGTAGCTGCCCCATAATGGGAGACCTGGTGTGCAACAGTGGCAGCTGCGGATGGAGTGGTTGTGCGACTGCGGTCTGTGGACGAGCTCTCGCTTCTGCAGGAGGACGAAGAGGAGGAGGAGGGGGTGCGAACGGCTACAGCCAACTGTTTCCTAGACCGTGGGCTAGGCAGAACTGTCCCAAACTTGCTGTCCCCTGTGGACCCTGCATCCACCACATTTACCCAGTGTGCCGTGATGGACATGTAACGTCCCTGGCCATGCCTACTGGTCCATGCATCTGTTGTCAGGTGCACCTTTGTGCTCACAGATTGCCTGAGTGCATGGACGATGCGCTCTTTAACATGCTGGTGGAGGGCTGGGATGGCTTTTCTGGAAAAAAAGTGTCGACTGGGTAGCTCGTAGCGTGGTACAGCGTAGTCCATCAGGGCTTTGAAAGCTTCGCTTTCAACTAACCGGTAGGGCATCATCTCTAACGAGATTAGTCTAGCTATGTGGGCGTTCAAACCCTGTGTACGCAGATGCGAGGCTAAGTACTTCCTTTTTCTAACCATAGTCTCATGTAGGGTGAGCTGGACTGGAGAGCTGGAGATCGTGGAACTAGCGGGGGTGCCGGTGGACATGGCAGACTGAGAGATGGTGGGAGATGGTATTGTTGCCGCCGGTGTCCTAGATGCAGTGTTTCCTACTACGAAACTGGTGATTCCCTGACCCTGACTGCTTTGGCCTGGCAAAGAAACCTGCACAGATACTGCAGGTGGTGCGGAAAATGGTGGCCCTACACTGCCGGAAGGGATGTTGCGTTGCTGACTAGCTTCATTGGCCGAGGGTGCTACAACCTTAAGGGATGTTTGGTAGTTAGTCCAGGCTTGCAAATGCATGGTGGTTAAATGTCTATGCATGCAACTTGTATTGAGACTTTTCAGATTCTGTCCTCTGCTTAAGGTAGTTGAACATTTTTGACAGATGACTTTGCGCTGATCAGTTGGATGTTGTTTAAAAAAATGCCAGACTGCACTCTTTCTAGCATCGGATACCTTTTCAGGCATTGCAGACTGAGCTTTAACCGGATGGCCACGCTGTCCTCCAACAGGTTTTGGCTTTGCCACGCGTTTTGGGCAAGATACGGTCCCGGCAGATGGAACCTGTTGCGATGTTGATGCCTGCTGCGGCCCCTCCTCCTCCGCTTCAGAACTGCTGCCGCCTGCACCCTGTTCCCCCAATGGCTGCCAATCGGGGTCAAGAACTGGGTCATCTATTACCTCTTCTTGTAGCTCGTGTGCAACTTCGTCTGTGTCACCGTGTCGGTCGGTGGTATAGCGTTCGTGATGGGGCAACATAGTCTCATCAGGGTCTGATTCTTGATCATTACCCTGCGAGGGCAATGTTGTGGTCTGAGTCAAAGGACCAGCATAGTAGTCTGGCTGTGGCTGTGCATCAGTGCACTCCATGTCAGATTCAACTTGTAATGGGCATGGACTGTTAACTGCTTCACTTTCTAAGCCAGGGACGGTATGTGTAAAGAGCTCCATGGAGTAACCCATTGTGTCGCCTGCTGCATTCTTCTCTGTTGTTGTTTTTGCTGAAGAGGACAAGGAAGCGACTTGTCCCTGACCGTGAACATCCACTAACGACGCGCTGCTTTGACATTTACCAGTTTCACGAGAGGAGGCAAAAGAGCTAGAGGCTGAGTCAGCAAGATAAGCCAAAACTTGCTCTTGCTGCTCCGGCTTTAAAAGCGGTTTTCCTACTCCCAGAAAAGGGAGCGTTCGAGGCCTTGTGTAGCCAGACGACGAACCTGGCTCCACAGCTCCAGACTTAGGTGCAATATTTTTTTTCCCACGACCAGCTGATGCTCCACCACTACCACTACCCTCATTACCAGCTGACAATGAACGCCCCCGGCCACGACCTCTTCCACCAGACTTCCTCATTGTTTTAAAAACGTAAATAAACTAACGGTATTTGTTGCAGTCACACAAATTACACGGTGAGCTATAACTTCAGTATGATTTAGCTACCCCTTTACAGGTGAGTGAGACCACAACGAAAATCAGGCACAATGTTACACACTCTGTTGTTGGTGGCAACAAATGAGAGAGATGCCACACACGCAGGACTGTCACTGAAGCACAAATGTAAATATTAATCTCACACTGATTTGATTTTTTTTTTTTTTTCAGGGAGACTTTAGGAAAAAAAAATAATAGAATAAAATTATTTTTTCAGGAAGAATTTAGAAACCAAATACAATAAAATGATTTTTTCAGGGAGAATTTAGAAAACAAATAAAACAAAAAAAGGCTTTTTATGGCCCACTGAGTGAGAGATGACGCACACAGGAGTCAGGAGTGGCACACAAGCCCAGAGGCCAATATTTATCTCCCACTGATTGATGTAGTGATTTTTTCAGGTAGATTTTGGAACCCAAATCAAGCTAAAAAAATAATAGGCTTTCTATGGCCCACAATTGGAGAGAGAGAGAGAGATGGCACACCCAGGAGTCAAGACTGGCACACAAGCAGAAAGGGCAATATTAATCTCCCACTGATTTGTTTTTTTTTTTTTTTCAGGGAGACTTTAGGAAAAAAAAAAATAGAATAAAATGATTTTTTCAGGAAGAATTTAGAAACCAAATAAAATAAAATGATTTTTTCAGGGAGAATTTAGAAAACAAATAAAACAAAAAAAGGCTTTCTGTGGCCCACTGAGTGAGAGATGACGCACACAGGAGTCAGGAGTGGCACACAAGCCCAGAGGCCAATATTTATCTCCCACTGATTGATGTAGTGATTTTTTCAGGTAGATTTTGGAACCCAAATCAAGCTAAAAAAAATAATAGGCTTTCTATGGCCCACAATTGGAGAGAGAGAGAGAGATGGCACACCCAGGAGTCAAGACTGGCACACAAGCAGAAAGGGCAATATTAATCTCCCACTGATTTGATTTTTTTTTTTTTTCAGGGAGACTTTAGGAAAAAAAAATAATAGAATAAAATGATTTTTTCAGGAAGAATTTAGAAACCAAATACAATAAAATGATTTTTTCAGGGAGAATTTAGAAAACAAATAAAACAAAAAAAGGCTTTCTATGGCCCACTGAGTGAGAGATGACGCACACAGGAGTCAGGAGTGGCACACAAGCCCAGAGGCCAATATTTATCTCCCACTGATTGATGTAGTGATTTTTTCAGGTAGATTTTGGAACCCAAATCAAGCTAAAAAAATAATAGGCTTTCTATGGCCCACAATTGGAGAGAGAGAGAGAGAGAGAGATGGCACACCCAGGAGTCAAGACTGGCACACAAGCAGAAAGGGCAATATTAATCTCCCACTGATTTGTTTTTTTTGTTTTTTTCAGGGAGACTTTAGGAAAAAAAAAAATAGAATAAAATGATTTTTTCAGGAAGAATTTAGAAACCAAATAAAATAAAATGATTTTTTCAGGGAGAATTTAGAAAACAAATAAAACAAAAAAAGGCTTTCTATGGCCCACTGAGTGAGAGATGACGCACACAGGAGTCAGGAGTGGCACACAAGCCCAGAGGCCAATATTTATCTCCCACTGATTGATGTAGTGATTTTTTCAGGTACATTTTGGAACCCAAATCAAGCTAAAAAAATAATAGGCTTTCTATGGCCCACAATTGGAGAGAGAGAGAGAGATGGCACACCCAGGAGTCAAGACTGGCACACAAGCAGAAAGGGCAATATTAATCTCCCACAGATTTTTTTTTTTTTTTTTTTTCAGGGAGACTTTAGGAAAAAAAAATAGTAGAATAAAATGATTTTTTCAGGAAGAATTTAGAAACCAAATAAAATAAAATGATTTTTTCAGGGAGAATTTAGAAAACAAATAAAACAAAAAAAGGCTTTCTATGGCCCACTGAGTGAGAGATGACGCACACAGGAGTCAGGAGTGGCACACAAGCCCAGAGGCCAATATTTATCTCCCACTTTTTTTTTTTTGTTCCAGGGAAAATTTATAAACCCAATAAAAAAATAATAAATAGGCTTTCTATGGCCCACTATCTGAGAGAGAGAGAGAGAGAGAGAGAGATGGCACGCTTAGGACTGGCACACAAGCCCAAAGGCCAATATTAATCTCCCTTTTTTTTTTCAGGGAGAATTTATAAAACCAAAAAAAATAAATAAATAGGCTTTCTATGGCCCACTATTTGTGAGAGAGATGGCACGCTCAGGACTGGCACACAAGCCCAGAGGCCAATATTAATCTCCCACTTTTTTTTTTTTTGTTCCAGGGAAAATTTATAAACCCAATAAAAAAAATAATAAATAGGCTTTCTATGGCCCACTATCTGAGAGAGAGAGATGGCACGCTTAGGACTGGCACACAAGCCCAAAGGCCAATATTAATCTCCCACTGATTGATTTATTGATTTTTTCAGGTAGAATTTAGAACCCAAATAAAGCAAAAAAAAAAAAATTGGGCTTTCTATGGCCCACTGAGTGAGTGATGATGCACACAGGAGTCAGGAGTGGCACACAAGCCCTGAGGCCAATATTTTTCTCCCACTGATTGATGTAGTGATTTTTTCAGGTAGATTTTAGAACCCAAATCAAGCAAAAAAATAAATAGGCTTTCTATGGCCCACTATTTGTGAGAGAGATGGCACGCTCAGGACTGGCACACAAGCCCAGAGGCCAATATTAATCTCCCACTTTTTTTTTTTTTGTTCCAGGGAAAATTTATAAACCCAATAAAAAAAATAATAAATAGGCTTTCTATGGCCCACTATCTGAGAGAGAGAGACGGCACGCTTAGGACTGGCACACAAGCCCAAAGGCCAATATTAATCTCCCACTGATTGATTTATTGATTTTTTCAGGTAGAATTTAGAACCCAAATAAAGCAAAAAAAAAAAAAAAAGGGCTTTCTATGGCCCACTGAGTGAGTGATGATGCACACAGGAGTCAGGAGTGGCACACAAGCCCTGAGGCCAATATTTTTCTCCCACTGATTGATGTAGTGATTTTTTCAGGTAGATTTTAGAACCAAAATCAAGCAAAAAAATAAATAGGCTTTCTATGGCCCACTGACTGAGAGATGGCACACACAGGAGTCAAGAGTGGCACACAAGCCCTGAGGCCAATATTTTTCTCCCACTGATTGATGTAGTGATTTTTTCAGGTAGATTTTATAACCCAAATCAAGCAAAAAAATAAGTAGGCTTTCTATGGCCCACTGAGTGAGAGATGGCACACACAGGGATGGCACTCTAGCAGAAATGTCAATCTTAATCTCCCACAAAAAAAAAAAAAAAAAACAGGGAGTGTCCTTCAATTACTATCTCCCTGCAGTAATCTCAGCCAGGTATGGCAGGCAGCAATAAGGAGTGGACTGATGCACAAATTAAATAAAAAGTGTGTACAAACAAAAAAGATAGCTGTGCAGAAAGGAAGGAACAAGAGGATTTGTGCTTTGAAAAAAGCAGTTGGTTTGCACAGCGACGTACACACAGCAATGCAGCTATCAGGGAGCCTTCTAGGGCAGCCCAATGAGCTACAGCGCTGAGGGGAAAAAAAAAAAAAATGTAGCTTCCACTGTCCCTGCACACCGAAGGTGGTGTTGGGCAGTGGAAATCGCTACAGCACAAGCGGTTTGGTGGTTAATGGACCCTGCTTAACGCTATCCCTGCTTCTGACGAAGCGGCAGCAACCTCTCCCTAAGCTCAGATCAGCAGCAGTAACATGGCGGTCGGCGGGAACGCCCCTTTATAGCCCCTGTGATGCCGCAGACAGCAAGCCAATCACTGCAATGCCCTTCTCTAAGATGGTGGGGACCAGGACCTATGTCATCACGCTGCCCACACTCTGCGTTTACCTTCATTGGCTGAGAAATGGCGCTTTTTGCGTCATTGAAACGCGACTTTGGCGCGAAAGTCGCGTACCGCATGGCCGACCCCGCACAGGGGTCGGATCGGGTTTCATGAAACCCGACTTTGCCAAAAGTCGGCGACTTTTGAAAATGAACGACCCGTTTCGCTCAACCCTACTCTGCACCGTTCATTATGGCCCCATAGATGCTCCATATAAAGCTGTGCCACATATAATGCTCTGCACCGTTCATTATGGCCCCATAGATGCTCCACATAAATCTGTGCCATATATAATGCTCTGCACCATTCATTATGGCCCCAATATATGCTCCACATAAAGCTGTGCCATATATAATGCTCTGCACCGTTCATTATGGCCCCATAGATGCTCCATAGAAAGCTGTGCCCCATATATAATGCTCTGCACCGTTCATTATGGCCCCATAGATGCTCCACATAAAGCTGTGCCATATATAATGCTCTGCACCGTTCATTATGGCCCCATAGATGCTCCATAGAAAGCTGTGCCCCATATATAATGCGCTGCACCGTTCATTATGGCCCCATAGATGCTCCATATATAATGCTGCTGCTTCTGCTGCAATAAAAAAAAAGTCACATACTCACCTCTCTTCGCTCAGGACGCCGGCGCTTTCAATATTTACCTGCTCCTCGTGCGGCTCCGTCTCCAGCACTGACTACGTCACCGCGCCCTCTAACCTGAGCATCACTGCTAGAGGACGCTGCAGACAGAGCCACACTGGAGCGAAGAGCAGGTAAATATCATGCAGCGCTCCTCTCCCCGTATACTTACCTGCTCCCGGCGCGGTCCCTGCTTCTCCCGGCACTGCATCTTCTTCCTGTATTGAGCGGTCACAGTTACCGCTCATTTACAGCAATGAATATGCGGCTCCACCTCTATGGGAGGTGGAGCCGCATATTCATTGCTGTAATGAGCGGTACTATGTGACCACTCAGCACAGGAAGAAGCTGCAGCGCCGGGAGAAGCAGGGACGGCGCCGGGAGCAGGTAAGTATAACTAGACAGCCCCCGCTCCCCCTCCCCTGCCGACCCCCGGGTATGACTCTCAGCTTATACTCGAGTATATACGGTAATTTGTGAAAATGCATTACCTACATGATTTCCTACCTATTGTATTTTACATTAAAATTCGTATCATTTATTTATCTAGCACCATTAATTACATAGTTACTATTAGGGCAGTGAGAATCTGGAATTGCTTGCCTGAGGAGGTGGTGATGGCGAACTCAATCGAGGGGTTCAAGAGAGGCCTGGATGTCTTCCTGGAGCAGAACAACATTGTATCATACAATTAGGTTCTGTTGAAGGACGTAGATCTGGGGATTTATTATGATGGAATATAGGCTGAACTGGATGGACAAATGTCTTTTTTCGGCCTTATTAACTATGTTACTATGTTACATCATCCTGTGTGTTGGATGTTTGACCATGCTCAAAATGATGCCCTTGATCATATTGGCCAGAGTTGGGTATTGGCTAGAAAGATACGTGCTTTGAGTCTGGCCCTCATGAGCTTGCAAAATCCCCAGATCTACGTCCTTCTACAGAACCTAATTGTATGATACAATATTGTTCTGCTCCAGGAAGACATCCAGGCCTCTTTTGAACCCCTCGACTGAGTTCGCCATCACCACCTCCTCAAGCAAGCAATTCCAGATTCTCACTGCCCTAACAGTAAAGAATCCTCTTCTATGTTGGTGGAAAAACCTTCTCTCCTCCAGACGCAAAGAATGCCCCCTTGTGCCCGTCACCTTCCTTGGTATAAACAGATCCTCAGCGAGATATTTGTATTGTCCCCTTATATACTTATACATGGTTATTAGATCGCCCCTCAGTCGTCTTTTTTCTAGACTAAATAATCCTAATTTCGCTAATCTATCTGGGTATTGTAGTTTTCCCATCCCCTTTATTAATTTTGTTGCCCTCCTTTGTACTCTCTCTAGTTCCATTATATCCTTCCTGACCACCGGTGCCCAAAACTGGACACAGTACTCCATGTGCGGTCTAACTAGGGATTTGTACAGAGGCAGTATAATGCTCTCATCATGTGTATCCAGACCTCTTTTAATGCACCCAATGATCCTGTTTGCCTTGGCAGCTGCTGCCTGGCACTGGCTGCTCCAGGTAAGTTTATCATTAACTAGGATCCCCAAGTCCTTCTCCCTATCAGATTTACCCAGTGGTTTCCCATTCAGTGTGTAATGGTGATATTGATTCCTTCTTCCCATGTGTATAACTTTACATTTATCATTGTTAAACCTCATCTGCCACCTTTCAGCCCAAGTTTCCAACTTATCCAGATCCATCTGTAGCAGAATACTATCTTCTCTTGTATTAACTGCTTTACATAGTTTTGTATCATCTGCAAATATCGATATTTTACTGTGTAAACCTTCTACCAGATCATTAATGAATATGTTGAAGAGAACAGGTCCCAATACTGACCCCTGCGGTACCCCACTGGTCACAGCGACCCAGTTAGAGACTATACCATTTATAACCACCCTCTGCTTTCTATCACTAAGCCAGTTACTAACCCATTTACACACATTTTCCCCCAGACCAAGCATTCTCATTTTGTGTACCAACCTCTTGTGCGGCACGGTATCAAACGCTTTGGAAAAATCGAGATATACCACGTCCAATGACTCACCGTGGTCCAGCCTATAGCTTACCTCTTCATAAAAACTGATTAGATTGGTTTGACAGGAGCGATTTCTCATAAGCCCATGCTGATATCAAGTTAAACAGTTATTCTCATTGAGATAATCCAGAATAACATCCCTCAGAAACCCTTCAAATATTTTACCAACAATAGAGGTTAGACTTACTGGCCTATAATTTACAGGTTCACTTTTAGAGCCCTTTTTGAATATTGGCACCACATTTGCTATGCGCCAGTCCTGCGGAACAGACCCTGTCCCTATAGAGTCACTAAAAATAAGAAATAATGGTTTATCTATTACATTACTTAGTTCTCTTAGTACTCGTGGGTGTATGCCATCCGGACCCGGAGATTTATCTATTTTAATCTTATTTAGCCGGTTTCGCACCTCTTCTTGGGTTAGATTGGTGACCCTTAATATAGGGTTTTCATTGTTTCTTGGGATTTCACCTAGCATTTCATTTTCCACCGTGAATACCATGGAGAAGAAGGTGTTTAATATGTTAGCTTTTTCCTCGTCATCTACAACCATTCTTTCCTCACTATTTTTTAAGGGGCCTACATTTTCAGTTTTTATTCTTTTACTATTGATATAGTTGAAGAACATTTTGGGATTCGTTTTACTCTCCTTAGCAATGTGCTTCTCTGTTTCCTTTTTGGCAGCTTTAATTAGTTTTTTAGATAAAGTATTTTTCTCACTATAGTTTTTTAGAGCTTCAATGGTGCCATCCTGCTTTAGTAGTGCAAATGCTTTCTTTTTACTGTTAATTGCCTGTCTTACTTCTTTGTTTAGCCACATTGGGTTTTTCCTATTTCTAGTCCTTTTATTCCCACAAGGTATTAACCGCTTACACTGCCTATTTAGGATGTTCTTAAACATTTCCCATGTGTACAGTTGGCCCAACAAAGGCCACATGACCAGAACCCAGAGCTTCCACCATCTCCTCCACCAACGTACAGAAATCTGAAATTTTTTTATTTTAAAATATTGCTCATTTTTTATATTTAATTTTCTTAAAATGTTATATTTTAATCTGCTGTGATAGCACTTGGTTATATTTTGTTTGTTTTGTTATTTTTTTGATTACTTTTATTAAAAACCATATGATAATAATATGGCGTTTAAACACAAAAAGTGCCTTGGGCTCAAAATAAAAAATAGAGTCCAAAATCATTTTCAGTTTGTTTGACAAATCATTCAAACATCAGACACAATTACTCAGTTGTTGAACATCTGCTGCATTAGTCAAAGAAAGACACATAGTTATTTTTTGGTGTTTTTCAAGATGTTAACTTGCAAAAACATACAGTATATAGATATACATTTCAACCTTACAGCATAGAAACAGCATTATCTTGCCAGGGAGTAGCTCCATGAGTTGACACAAAATAATTGGTAAATATATCCCTAACTTTTAGGCCAGAAAGGGGACGCCGCGGAGGAAGTACTTGTGTTGGAGGCCTATCCACATTAGGTGACATGCCTTCACCACTGTCAGTTGAGCAGCACTCATGAATTCGTGTGAGGTTGTGTAGAACAACACAAGCTTTTATTACTTCATTTACATTTACCTCACTCAACTGAATGGCAGTCTGGAGAACACGCCATTTTGCTGCCATAATGCTAAAGGAGCACTCAACCAGTCGCTGTGCCCGTGAAAGTCTGACATTAAATACACTGCGCCGGTGATCCAGGTTGTGCCGGGGATAAGGCCTCATGACTTGCCTGGTCAATTGGAAGGCCTCATGTGCCACAAGTACATATGGCACTGGTTCAGCATTGGAGCCTGGGAGTTGTTGTGGTGGTGGGAGGTTTAACTGGTTTTCACGCAGCCGTCCCATAATGGACGCATTGAAGACTCTAGAGTCTCCAGTTCGTCCATAGGCCCCAATATCTACAATTATAAACCTGTAGTTACTGCCAACTACAGTTAAAAGAACTACAGAGAAAAACTGCTTATAATTATAGAATTGGGTGCCCGAGTTCGGTGGCGTACGCACCCTGATATGTTTCCCATCCAGGGCTCTAATACAGTGCGGAAATTGACAAGATTGAGAAAAATCACAGGCTATTTTGAGCCAATCATCTATTTTCGGCTCCGGCATCACAAGTCCATGCAGTCTGGTCCAGATTTCCAGACATGTGTTACGTACAATGGCTGAAATTGTTGGCCGCCCTATGAGAAATTCTAGATGTAATCCTGCATAAGATAAGCCAGTTGACAGGAATTTGAAAGCACAAGACAAAAAATATATACGTTACAATGGTTAGACTAAACAATAGTTTAAAAAAAAAGGCAGGAGAACAGTGTACCTTCATCAATTTACCCTCGATAACAACATTTAACCTTTAAGACATATTTGTATAGGATTGATAAAACATTTTGTAAGATAATTAACAAAATAGGATAGGTTGCTAACATTACCAAAAAAATATCATCAACATACAGTATGTGGGGATGGTGATTACATACCGTAAGGTAAGGAGAAGACGCTCCTATGCATTTCCGCATCCTGGTATCCTGATATGTGATTCCTGGACGTACGATCTCCAACAAGATGTCAAATGTGGATATTGTCATCCGACAGTAGTTGTAGAATTTCCCAGGATGTGTCCGCAGAGCTGAATATAGCATGTGAAAATGGCCTTTAGTGGTGCGTTGCTGCAAAAGAGGATGCACCCACATTCTTAATCTCCTCCTTCGCGGATCAACTATCACAGGGTATGACTGACCAAAGGGGCGTGACAAGACCCAATTAAATAACACCCGCTGAGTTGGTGTGAATTGCAGGAGGTCAGACATGTTGCACAAGTAACACCACCACACCTACCCAAGCACAGCAACAAAATGGCCAAATGGGAGGGTTTCATCTGTTGTTGAGGCCTTAAATAGGATTAGGCTGATGATTTAAATTATTTTCAGGCCTCAAAACCGTTAACATGTCCAATTTGTGAGTTTGCGTAAAAAAAACTGCATTACGGATGGCATATGGAGGTAAACATGCGTAAAATACGCTGCCATACCCTGCCTACGGATGACATACGGATCACTGTTTTTGGAATATTTCTGCGTATTACGCATGTAAAATACGGACCATATTTCCCTACGCTGAGTGTGACCCCGGCCTAATTTTGTATTTCTCCTTATTAAATGCATAATGTTTTATGGCAATTCAATAAAATCATGCTTTTATTAAATTATTGGGTGATTTTTTTTAGCTATTCTGCTGTTAGTCCTTTGTAAATATCATATTGTTTGGGAGTACTTCACTCAGTTGTTATGCTATTCACTGTACAGTTGGCATTCGCTAAGTCAACTTTGTGATTGTTACAATGTCATTAAAATTATTATTATTATTATTATTATTACACAAAGGTAAAATTAAGTAAAGAAACTATTTTTTGTTAGCTGTGTTTGCTGTACTATACACTGGCCACTAGGTGGCAGACTTATTCCTTGTAATATACATTTTACTCTTCAGGTACTATACTTGTTACTCATTCCTTATTATGGCTATTTTATGCTTCGTGTACTATACTTGTTAGCCTTTTCATGTAGGGTAGCACATAATACACAGGGCGGCTAAATGAACCCATGCTCATGTATAATGCAGGTGCAGTTAACCATTCCAAGATGTGCATAAATCCAGATACAGTAAAGCGCCATTCTCTTCGATAAAATGTAATATATTTTATATATGCCCTGTCTATTAAAGCAATTTAGTCTTTGTTTGGAAGGCAGGGTAACATGAAGAAATATGATTTTGCTGTGTTGAAACAATAAAAGGATTGCTGGACTTTTACCATAAAGCCTGCCAGTGTGCAATTTCCTTTTTCCTGTTCTTTAAATGATCAAATGAGAATACGCTCAGGTAAATCTCCCTTGTCCAGACATTTCTGAGGTAAAGAGAGTAGACACAACGTCTACAGCGTAACATTTATGGATATCTTTCACTTTTCTTTCAACTGTTGTGTAATTATATGCCAGTTCTATGCATGTTCCTTTTCAACTGTCTGATCAGGGACTAAAATTGATTTTGGCTTATATTGTGTATCCCATTTCCATTTCTTTTCAGTTTGGAGATAAACGCAGTAACCAAAATGGCTTTGTAAATTGATTCCAGGAAGAAATGAATGAAATGCCAAGCTGGGAACATAAAAAATCAGACATTAGTTAAAATAACTTAAGGGGTCCTAATTGAAATATTTTGCCCTTAATAGGATCATGAAAACATGGCTACCTTTAAAAGGTTTGTCCTCTACTAGGATAACCACTTTTTAAACTAAATGTTTGGCCCTGATAAAATAACAAAGCCTATACTCGCCTCCTGTGCCGCCGCTGTTCCCGTGGTGTCAGCACTCGCTAACCCTGGGGCTGTGATGCGGTGGAATGACACGCGATGCCCGATACCCAATCAGCGCTGGCGTCACTGTCTCCGCTTTTGGACAAACTGAACATGAAGCCGAAATCCGGGATGAGCTACAAAAATGCAGGTATCAGGTTTTGCTGCATTTTTGGTGCAAAACTTCTACAGCCACCACTGATGTTACATCAACATTTCCCGGACTTTGCCAGGCGTGATCCAATGGCATGCACCCCCACAATTGACTAGGCTGTCGGTGACGTTTCACCGCACGTCACAGCCCAGTATACAGCGCTCTTGCAGCCAATGAAAGCAGAGGAGAAACAGAAAGGGTGCCCTGGATATTGGGCTGTCAAGTGCGGAAAAGCGTCTAGTCTGAATATGGCCGGAAGTACGGAAATCACATATTTGTGGTCCCATGACTGCCTAATCTCATCACCACCAACACCGGAGAATCTTCACAACATGTGATGCATGTGATGAAATTATTCAGAAGTGTACAATCATACACAGTGACTGTAGAGTTTTGGCAAAAAGACTGAACAACTCCTTTAACAATGTGTATCCATTGGTCACCCTGCGACGTGCTCACAGAACTATAATGATTTGCTATGATAGCAGGGAGACTGTTGAAGACCCCCATGCCTGCCATCACAGAGCTTTGTTGAAACTCAGCTGTGTCTGTGCTTTTAAGAAGACCTTTGCTCTATTCAGCAGTACTAAGGGATTACAGTACATAGCTAAAGTGATCAGAAAAACGCAGGTTCAGGTCACCTAAAGGGGCTAATAAATGCAGCAAAAAAAAAAAAAACAGTATTAAAGAGAATGGAAAAAATTAAAGGCATCCCTCATTTCCCCATTAAAAGTATAGATATTACATTTCAAAATGGAAAAAATACACAAATGCGATAACACCGCATCTATAAAAGTCCAATCTATCAATGTATAAAATTAAAGCACCTCTCTAGTATTTCTTTTTTAGTGCAGTGCTGAAGTGGTGCCACTAATGTAAGTTCCCTTAGTAGTCTTAGGCCATGTTCACACATTCAGTATTTGGTCACCATTTTACCTCAGTACTTGTAAGCAAAAACCAGGAGTGGGTGATAAATACAGAAGTGGTGACATGTTTCTATAGTTTTTGGCTTACAAATACTGATGGAAAAAAAATAATCAAATAATGAACATGTGAACATGGCCTTATGCTTAAGAGCTGCTGTTTTCATCTGTTCACCGTAAATATAGGAAAACTGACTGAACAGCAATCTAGTCTGAACTGATGCATAACCAAAAAAGTCATATAGCAAATAGATCAATGGCTGCACTCAAAATTTACTGTGCTAAAGCAAGGAAATGTGTGATACATGAAATGGGAATAGCATAATGGCTTGTGAAAACTATGAAAATACACATGAGATGCTTAGCACAAGATTTGGCCAAAAGTTGTGAGCCCATCCACCAAACGTTCACCGACACAAAAAAAGGACCTAGAAATCCTCCCAAAAAAATTAAAAAAGTCCCAGAGAAAAAAGCGGAGATGTTTACCTGCTGAAGCCTCCAACCAAATGCACTGGCAGGGTGCAAAGGACCCAATTAATGATGGCAAACACACAGGTGCAAAAAATAGTAGTGCATTTGGTTGGAGGCTTCAGCAGGTTAACATCTCTGCTTTTTTCTCTGTGACTGTTTTCATCTGTTCCCAGCGCCGCTCTGATTGGTCTCCAGCAGGTTGGGATGTGTTGGATTGCTGCAGTGTTTGCTGGTTGATCCGGAAGTCACAACTCATTGTAAGTCTATGAGAGGTAGAACAAGGCCAGAATGAGGATCTCATAGACTTATCTAGAAAACTTGTAACCATTACTGCTGACTTCCGGCATGTCAAAAGTTGAAGTCACAAAATAGTGGCAGCACCGGGAACAGCTGAAGACAGCGGCCGGCAAGTATAAGTAAGACTAGGTGCAGGAAACTTACATTAGCTGCAGCACTCCAGTGGGGAAAGAAAAAAATGCTGAAGTAGTGGTTTATTAACCTGAAAGGAAAACATTGCAAATGTAAAAAAAAAAGGTTTTGGTCTTCAAAAAGCTGCAAAAAAACATAGTAAAGAGTGACCAAATGTCATATGTACAGCATCAGGTTGCACCACAGACTGTCCAGGAGTTGGCGGATGCTTTAGTCCAGGTCTGGGAGGAGATCCCTCAGGAGACTATCCGCCGCCTCATCAGGAGCATGCTCAGGCATTGTAGGGAGGTCATACAGGTGCATTGATGCCACACACACTACTGAGCATCGTTTCCTTGTCTTGAGGCATTTCCACTGAAGTTAGATCAGCCTGTAACTTCTTTTTCCACTTTGATTTTGAGCATCATTTAAACTCCAGACCTCCGTGGGATATTAGTTGTGATTTACATTGATAATTTTTAGGTTTTATTGTTCTCAACACATTCCACTATGTAATGAATAAAGATTTACAACTGGAATATTTCATTCAGTGATATCTAGGATGTGAAATTTTAGTGTTCCCTTTATTTTTTTTGAGCAGTGTATTTAAAAAAAACTGCACAAGTTTTGCATCGCCATAATCATACTGATGAAGAGACTTAACTATACTATGCTGCTCAAAAAATAAAGGAAACACTAAAATCCCACATCCTATATATCACTAAATTAAATATTCCAGTTGTAAATCTTTATTCATTACATAGTGGAATGTGTTGAGAACAATAATACCTAAACATTATCAATGTAAATCACAGCTAATATCCCATGGAGGTCTGGAGTTGGAATGATGCTCAAAATCAAAGTGGAAAAAAATGAAGTAACAGGCTTATCCAACTTCAGTGGAAATGCCTCAAGACAAGGAAATGATGCTCAGTAGTGTGTGTGGCCTCCACATGCCTGTATAATCACCCTACAACGCCTGGGGATGCTCCTGATGAGGCGGCAGATGGTCTCCTGAGGGATCTCCTACTAGACCTGGACTAAAGCATCCACCAACTCCCGGACAGTCTGTGGTGCAATGTGATGCTGGTGGATGGTGCAAGACATGATGTCCCAGATGTGTTCAATCGGATTCAGGTCTGGGGGACGGGCAGGACAGTCCATAGCTTCAATGCCTTTATCTTGGAGAAACTGCTGACACACTCAAGCCACATGAGGTCTGGCATTGTCCTGCATTAGGAGGAACCCAGGACCCACCGCACCAGCGTATGGTCTCACAAGGGGTCTGAGGATCTCATCTCGGTACTTAATGGCAGTCAGTCTACCTCTGGCAAGAACATGGAGGGCTGTGCGGCCCTACAAAGAAATGCCACCCCATGCCATTACTGACCCACTGCCAAACCGGTCATGCTGAATGATGTTGCAGGCAGCAGATCGCTCTCCACGGCGTCTCCAGACTGTCACATCTGTCACATGTGCTCGGTGTGAACCTGCTTTCATCTGTCAAGAGCACAGGGCACCAGTGGCGAATTAGCTAATCCTGGTGTTCTGTGGCAAATGCTAAGCATCCTGCACAGTGTTAGGCTGTGAGCACAACCCCCATCTGTGGACATCGGGCACTCAGACCATGGAGTCAGTTTCTAACCGTTTGTGCAGACACATGCACATTTGTGGCCTGCTGGAGGTCATTTTGCAGGGCTCTGGCAGTACTCCTCCTGTTCCTCCTTGCACAAAGGCTGAGGTAGCGGTCCTGCTGCTGAGTTGTTGCCCTCCTATAGCCCCCTCCTGGTGTACTGGCCTGTCTCCTGGTAGTGCCTCCAGCCTCTGGCCACTATGCTGACAGACACAGCGAACCTTCTTGCCACAGCTCGCATTGATGTGCCATCCTGGATGAGCTGCACTACCTGAGCCACTTGTGTGGGTTGTAGAGTCCGACACATGCTACCACTAGTGTGAAAGCACAACCAACATTTAATAGTGACCAAAACATCAGCCAGAAAGCATTGGTACTGAGATGTGGTCTGTGGTCCCCACCTGCAGAACCACTCCTTTCTTGAGTGTGTCTTGATAATTGCCAATAATTTCCATCTGTTACCATTTGCACAACAGCATGTGAAATTGATTGTCAAACAGTGTTGCTTCCTAAGTGGACAGTTTGATTTCACAGAAGTTTGATTTACTTGGAGTTATATTCTGCTGTCTAAGTGTTCCCTTTTTTTTTAGCAGTGTATATATAAGGGAGTGTGGGTGCCATCATACTAAACTTAAGGGGCTATGGTGGTCATCATGTTATATGCAAGGAGTAGTGGTACCATGATGCTAGATGTAAGGGGGAGAGGGTGCCATAATATAATGTATATGGGGCTGTGAGGCCATCGTACAGTATATAGGGAGCTGTGGGGGCTTGAATATAGTGTAGAAGGGGGTGTGGGTGCCATCATGCAATATATATAGCCTGTGGGGGCCATAATGCAGTATATATGGGGCTGCAGGGGCCATTATACAGTATATAGAGAGTTGTAGGGTCCATCAAAACAGTTATAGGTAGCTGTGGGGGCATCATACTGGATATAGGGAACTGTGGGACCATGACACACTGTATAAGAAACTGTGGGGACCATCATATAGAAAGCTGTGGGGACCATGATACAATGCATACGGAGCAGTGGTGAAAATATTATAGTGCGTATGGCTGTGGGAGCCATCATACAGTATATGTGGGGCTGCAACGCCATTATACAAGATATAGGGAGTTGCAGGGGCCATCATACCGGATATAGGGAGCTGTGGGGACCATCGTATAGTGCATGTGGACTTGTGGGGACAACCATACAGAGCGTAGGGAGATGTGGTGACTAGGGTTGAGCAAAACGGGTCGAACATTTTCAAAAGTCGCCGACTTTTGGCGAAGTCGAGTTTCATGAAACCCGATCCCACCCCTGTGCGTGGTCGGCCATGCGGTACGCGACTTTCGCGCCAAAGTCGCGTTTCAATGATGCGAAAAGCGCCATTTCTCAGCCAATGAAGGTAAACGCAGAGTGTGGGCAGCGTGATGACATAGGTCCTGGTCCCCACCATCTTAGAGAAGGGCATTGCAGTGATTGGCTTGCTGTCTGCGGCGTCACAGGGGCTGTAAAGGGGAGTTCCCGCCGACCGCCATGTTGCTGCTGCTGATCTGAGCTTAGGGAGAGGTTGCTGCCGCTTCGTCAGAAGCAGGGATAGCGTTAGGCAGGGT
Source organism: Ranitomeya imitator (assembly GCF_032444005.1). Classification (NCBI taxonomy): domain Eukaryota; kingdom Metazoa; phylum Chordata; class Amphibia; order Anura; family Dendrobatidae; genus Ranitomeya; species Ranitomeya imitator. The sequence continues at coordinate 373,528,468 of NC_091285.1, forward strand.
CCATTAACCACAAAACCGCTTGTGCTGTAGCGATTTCCACTGCCCAACACCACCTTCGGTGTGCAGGGACAGTGGAAGCTCCTTTTTTTTTTTTTTTTTTCCTCAGCGCTGTAGCTCATTGGGCTGCCCTAGAAGGCTCCCTGATAGCTGCATTGCTGTGTGTACGCCGCTGTGCAAACCAACTGCTTTTTTCAAAGCACAAATCCTCTTGTTCCTTCCTTTCTGCACAGCTATCTTGTTTGTTTGTCCACACTTTTTATTTAATTTGTGCATCAGTCCACTCCTTATTGCTGCCTGCCATACCTGGCTGAGATTACTGCAGGGAGATAGTAATTGAAGGACAGTTCCTTTTTTTTTTTTTTTGTGGGAGATTAAGATTGACATTTCTGCTAGAGTGCCATCTCTGTCTGTGTCATCTCTCACTCAGTGGGCCATAGAAAGCCTATTTATTTTTTTGCTTGATTTGGGTTCCAAAATCTACCAGAAAAAATCACAACATCAATCAGTGGGAGAAAAATATTGGCCTCAGGGCTTGTGTGCCACTCCTTACTCCTGTGTGTGCCATCTCTCACTCAGTGGGCCATAGAAAGCCTATTAATTTTTTTGCTTGATTTGGGTTCTAAATTCTACCTGAAAAAATCAATAAATCAATCAGTGGGAGATTAATATTGGCCTTTGGGCTTGTGTGCCAGTCCTAAGCGTGCCATCTCTCTCTCTCTCAGATAGTGGGCCATAGAAAGCCTATTTTTTTATTATTTTATTGGGTTTATAAATTTTCCCTGGAAAAAAAAAAAAAGTGGGAGATTAATATTGGCCTCTGGGCTTGTGTGCCAGTCCTGAGCGTGCCATCTCTCTCACAAATAGTGGGCCATAGAAAGCCTATTTATTTTTTTGGTTGATTTGGGTTCATAATTCTACCTGAAAAAATCAATCAATCAATCAGTGGGAGATTAATATTGGCCTTTGGGCTTGTGTGCCAGTCCTAAGCGTGTCATCTCTCTCTCTCAGATAGTGGGCCATAGAAAGCCTATTTATTATTATTTTTTTTATTGGGTTTATAAATTTTCCCTGGAAAAAAAAAAAAAGTGGGAGATTAATATTGGCCTCTGGGCTTGTGTGCCAGTCCTGAGCGTGCCATCTCTCTCACAAATAGTGGGCCATAGAAAGCCTATTTATTTTTTGGGTTGATTTGGGTTCCTAATTCTACCTGAAAAAATCAATCAATCAATCAGTGGGAGAAAAATATTGGCCTCAGGGCTTGTGTGCCACTCCTTACTCCTGTGTGTGCCATCTCTCACTCAGTGGGCCATAGAAAGCCTATTAATTTTTTTGCTTGATTTGGGTTCTAAATTCTACCTGAAAAAATCATTAAATCAATCAGTGGGAGATTAATATTGGGCTTTGGGCTTGTGTGCCAGTCCTAAGCGTGCCATCTCTCTCTCTCAGATAGTGGGCCATAGAAAGCCTATTTATTATTATTTTTTTTATTGGGTTTATAAATTTTCCCTGGAAAAAAAAAAAATGGGAGATTAATATTGGCCTCTGGGCTTGTGTGCCAGTCCTGAGCGTGCCATCTCTCTCACAAATAGTGGGCCATAGAAAGCCTATTAATTTTTTTGCTTGATTTGGGTTCCAAAATCTACCTGAAAAAAATGACTAAATCAATCAGTGGGAGATTAATATTGGCCTCTGGGCTTGTGTGCCACTCCTGACTCCTGTGTGCGCCATCTCTCACTCAGTGGGCCATAGAAAGCCTATTAATTTTTTTGCTTGATTTGGGTTCTAAATTCTACCTGAAAAAATCAATAAATCAATCAGTGGGAGATTAATATTGGCCTTTGGGCTTGTGTGCCAGTCCTAAGCGTGCCATCTCTCTCTCTCTCAGATAGTGGGCCATAGAAAGCCTATTTTTTTATTATTTTATTGGGTTTATAAATTTTCCCTGGAAAAAAAAAAAAAGTGGGAGATTAATATTGGCCTCTGGGCTTGTGTGCCAGTCCTGAGCGTGCCATCTCTCTCACAAATAGTGGGCCATAGAAAGCCTATTTATTTTTTTGGTTGATTTGGGTTCATAATTCTACCTGAAAAAATCAATCAATCAATCAGTGGGAGATTAATATTGGCCTTTGGGCTTGTGTGCCAGTCCTAAGCGTGTCATCTCTCTCTCTCAGATAGTGGGCCATAGAAAGCCTATTTATTATTATTTTTTTTATTGGGTTTATAAATTTTCCCTGGAAAAAAAAAAAAAGTGGGAGATTAATATTGGCCTCTGGGCTTGTGTGCCAGTCCTGAGCGTGCCATCTCTCTCACAAATAGTGGGCCATAGAAAGCCTATTTATTTTTTGGGTTGATTTGGGTTCCTAATTCTACCTGAAAAAATCAATCAATCAATCAGTGGGAGAAAAATATTGGCCTCAGGGCTTGTGTGCCACTCCTTACTCCTGTGTGTGCCATCTCTCACTCAGTGGGCCATAGAAAGCCTATTAATTTTTTTGCTTGATTTGGGTTCTAAATTCTACCTGAAAAAATCATTAAATCAATCAGTGGGAGATTAATATTGGGCTTTGGGCTTGTGTGCCAGTCCTAAGCGTGCCATCTCTCTCTCTCAGATAGTGGGCCATAGAAAGCCTATTTATTATTATTTTTTTTATTGGGTTTATAAATTTTCCCTGGAAAAAAAAAAAATGGGAGATTAATATTGGCCTCTGGGCTTGTGTGCCAGTCCTGAGCGTGCCATCTCTCTCACAAATAGTGGGCCATAGAAAGCCTATTAATTTTTTTGCTTGATTTGGGTTCCAAAATCTACCTGAAAAAAATGACTAAATCAATCAGTGGGAGATTAATATTGGCCTCTGGGCTTGTGTGCCACTCCTGACTCCTGTGTGCGTCATCTGTCACTCAGTGGGCCCTAGAAAGCCTATTTTTTGTTTTATTTGTTTTCTAAATTCTCCCTGAAACAATCATTTTATTTTCTTTGGTTTCTAAATTATTCCTGAAAAAAATCATTTTTTTTTGTATTTTTTTTTCTCTCAAGTCTCCCTGAAAAAAAAAAAAAAAAAATCTGTGGGAGATTCATATTGCCCCTTCTGCTTGTGTGCCAGTCTTGACTCCTGGGTGTGCCATCTCTCTCTCTCTCCCCAATTGTGGGCCATAGAAAGCCTATTAATTTTTTTGCTTGATTTGGGTTCCAAAATCTACCAAAAAAAATCACTAAATCAATCAGTGGGAGATTAATATTGGCCTCTGGGCTTGTGTGCCACTCCTGACTCCTGTGTGCGTCATCTGTCACTCAGTGGGCCCTAGAAAGCCTATTTTTTGTTTTATTTGTTTTCTAAATTCTCCCTGAAACAATCATTTTATTTTCTTTGGTTTCTAAATTATTCCTGAAAAAAATCATTTTTTTGGTATTTTTTTTCTCTCAAGTCTCCCTGAAAAAAAAAAAAAAAAAAAAAAAATCTGTGGGAGATTCATATTGCCCCTTCTGCTTGTGTGCCAGTCTTGACTCCTGGGTGTGCCATCTCTCTCTCTCTCCCCAATTGTGGGCCATAGAAAGCCTATTAATTTTTTTGCTTGATTTGGGTTCCAAAATCTACCAAAAAAAATCACTAAATCAATCAGTGGGAGATTAATATTGGCCTCTGGGCTTGTGTGCCACTCCTGACTCCTGTGTGCGTCATCTGTCACTCAGTGGGCCCTAGAAAGCCTATTTTTTGTTTTATTTGTTTTCTAAATTCTCCCTGAAACAATCATTTTATTTTCTTTGGTTTCTAAATTATTCCTGAAAAAAATCATTTTTTTGGTATTTTTTTTTCTCTCAAGTCTACCTGCCTGTCTGCGGTCCATTCTTTCAACTACTACTACACTGACCAGGGCACTGCTGCCCGTGTACCCCTGGAACCAATTTAAAATTGCCTACAGCCATGTGTTATTATTTTAGGCCTTCGATGCCTGTCTGCGGTCACTCCTTCCACTAGGCCTCCACTGACCACACCACTGCTGCCCGTGTACCCCTGTAACCAATTTAAAATTGCCTACAGCCATGTGTTATTATTTTAGGCCTTCGATGCCTGTCTGCGGTCACTCCTTCCACTAGGCCTCCACTGACCACACCACTGCTGCCCGTGTACCCCTGTAACCAATTTAAAATTGCCTACAGCCATGTGTTATTATTTTAGGCCTTCGATGCCTGTCTGCGGTCACTCCTTCCACTAAGCCTCCACTGACCACACCACTGCTGCCCGTGTACCCCTGGAACCAATTTAAAATTGCCTACAGCCAGCCCAATTTTTTTATTTTAGGCCTTTGATGCCTGTCTGCGGTCCATTCTTTCAACTACTACTACACTGACCAGGTCACTGCTGCCCGTGTACCCCTGGAACCAATTTAAAATTGCCTACAGCCATGTGTTATTATTTTAGGCCTTCGATGCCTGTCTGCGGTCACTCCTTCCACTAGGCCTCCACTGACCACACCACTGCTGCCCGTGTACCCCTGGAACCAATTTAAAATTGCCTACAGCCATGTGTTATTATTTTAGGCCTTCGATGCCTGTCTGCGGTCACTCCTTCCACTAGGCCTCCACTGACCACACCACTGCTGCCCGTGTACCCCTGGAACCAATTTAAAATTGCCTACAGCCAGCCCAATTTTTTTATTTTAGGCCTTCGATGCCTGTCTGCGGTCCATTCTTTCAACTACTACTACACTGACCAGGGCACTGCTGCCCGTGTACCCCTTGAACCAACATCATAAAATAAAAAAAAAAGTATTTTGCTTATAAAAAAGAAAATACTGGTGAGATATCAAATGCAGACATTTTAACATTAAAAACAAACACACAACTAAAATCTGGTACAGTACTAAAAATGGCCACCAGCTACAATTACTTTCTCCTGCAAGTAGTTAACTGAAAAGTTTTTTAAATTGAAAACACACATATGGCATCCACCGAGTGTTGTCCTGTCGCGTCTTCTTTATATTATTGCCGAGAAGATGCAAAACAATGAAAATAATAAAATCATTAATTACCAAAATAATAGAGAAAGTCAACACCACATTGCAAATAAACATTAATTCCAAATAAAGAAGCAGGGCGCGTCCGAGGGTGAGTATATACCTAATAAGAATATAATCACCCTCGGACGCGCAATGCTTATTTCCAACAGCCTTCCTTCCTAAGAATCAGCCCTTCCGTGGTGTAGAGAGACGTTGTGTTACACTCCAAGGTGTTCCCCAGGTTGCCTTTCCTGAGCTTCGATCTTCCGGCTCTCGTTTAGTAGTTGTTGGAAACTACGCTGCATTAGGCCTTCAAATTGGGTATGGGGTGTAGAGAGATGGTGTGTTCCACTCCAAGGTGTTCCCCAGGTTGCCTTTCCTGAGCTTCGATCTTCCGGCTCTCGTTTAGTAGTTCTTGGAAACTACACTGCATTAGGCCTTCAAATTGGGTATGGGGTGTAGAGAGAGGGTGTGTTACACTCCAAGGTGTTCCCCAGGTTGCCTTTCCTGAGCTTCGATCTTCATGCTCTCGTTTAGTAGTTGTCGGAAACTACGCTGCATTAGGCCTACAAATTGGGTATGGGGTGTAGAGAGAGGGTTTGTTACACTCCAAGGTGTTCCCCAGGTTGCCTTTCCTGAGCTTCGATCTTCCGGCTCTCGTTTAGTAGTTGTTGGAAACTACGCTGCATTAGGCCTTCAAATTGGGTATGGGGTGTAGCGAGAGGGTGTGTTACACTCCAAGGTGTTCCCCAGGTTGCCTTTCCTGAGCTTCGATCTTCCGGCTCTCGTTTAGTAGTTCTTGGAAACTACACTGCATTAGGCCTTCAAATTGGGTATGGGGTGTAGAGAGAGGGTGTGTTACACTCCAAGGTGTTCCCCAGGTTGCCTTTCCTGAGCTTCGATCTTCATGCTCTCGTTTAGTAGTTGTCGGAAACTACGCTGCATTAGGCCTACAAATTGGGTATGGGGTGTAGAGAGAGGGTTTGTTACACTCCAAGGTGTTCCCCAGGTTGCCTTTCCTGAGCTTCGATCTTCCGGCTCTCGTTTAGTAGTTGTTGGAAACTACGCTGCATTAGGCCTTCAAATTGGGTATGGGGTGTAGCGAGAGGGTGTGTTACACTCCAAGGTGTTCCCCAGGTTGCCTTTCCTGAGCTTCGATCTTCCGGCTCTCGTTTAGTAGTTCTTGGAAACTACACTGCATTAGGCCTTCAAATTGGGTATGGGGTGTAGAGAGAGGGTGTGTTACACTCCAAGGTGTTCCCCAGGTTGCCTTTCCTGAGCTTCGATCTTCCGGCTCTCGTTTAGTAGTTCTTGGAAACTACACTGCATTAGGCCTACAAATTGGGTATGGGGTGGAGAGAGATGGTGTGTTACACTCCAAGGTGTTCCCCAGGTTTCCTTGCCATTGCTTCGGTCTTCCGACTCTCGTTTAGTAGTTGTAGAAAAGTACACTGCATTAGGCCTACAAAATGGGTATGGGGTGGAGAGAGATGGTGTGTTACACTCCAAGGTGTTCCCCAGGTTGCCTTTCCTGAGCTTCTATCTTCAGGCTCTCATTAAATTGTGGTTAAATGGAACAACTGCATTTGGCGTACTAGTTGGTTTGGGGCCTACTATCGGTGTCTGCCACTCCTTGCTGTTCTCCTGGTTTCCTGTCCTGAAATTCCATTTTCAGGCTCTCGTTAAGTAGTTGTTAATGTTAGACTGCATTTGGCCTACTAGTTGGGTTGGGGCCTACTATCGGTGTCTGCCACTCCTTGCTGTTCTCCTCCACTGAACAAAGCTGTGCCGCCTGTTTACTACGGTTGCCAATTTTGAACTGCATTTCGACTACTTACTGATTTGGCCCTACTCTCTGTGTCAGCCTCTCATTCCAGTTGTCCTCCACTGCAATGCCCCCTGGTTATTCCTGTGTTACCAATTTTGAACTGCATTTAGCCCACTTTATTCTTTGGGCCTATATCTGTGTTTCCACTTCATCGTGCCCATTGCCCAGCAAGTGATAGATGAGTCTGCTGGTACATTGACCCATAACGCAACATTCCCCGTGCATGCTACACAACAACATTGTGACCCTGCTGAAAGTCAGGTTGCTCTTCCCGCATACCATACCACCTTACACGGGGACAAAGAGGAAGGTGCAGATGAAAGTGCAGGTTCCTTCATCAGGTGGGGGGAGGAATACTAGTTGGCGACGTCACTGGCACAGGGCCTCTCATAGTACGCAAAAGTGTTGCTGCCGGTGGGAGGCGCCCCCGCCGTGCAAACACACCGCTGTACTTTGAGGGGCCCTGTGCCAGTGCCAATGCCAACAAGTGGGCCCCCCCTGCTTGCTCAGGATCACAGCACTTGCAAAGTTGAAATACTTACCTCTCCCTGCTCCACTGCCGTGACGTGGTCCAGATTTCCTGGGCCCACTAATTACTTGAACCAGCCCTACCCCACACAACTTTAGCCAAATGACCCCCAATTTCAAATGCCTTCCAATTATTATAAGGTAAATTACGCTTGACAAGCTTCATTAAGAAGAATGGATGGTTTTGACATTAAAATGGGCACTCTAGGTGTTTTCCTGGCCCCCACTCACTGCCGACTATGCTGCCCCATTGACTTGCATTGGGTTTCGTGTTTCGGTCGATCCCGACTTTACGTCATAATCGGCCGATTTCACTCGACCCGACTTTTGAGATAGTCGGGTTTCGCGAAACCCGGCTCGACTCTAAAAAGGTCAAGGTCGCTCAACTCTAGTGGTGACCTTTATATAGTGTATAGGGAGCTGTGGGAACCATCATTCAGTGTATAGGGAGCTGTTGAGACTATGTTACAGTGTATAGGGATTTATGCTGGCCATCTTACAGTGTACTGGGAGTCGTGGTGACCATCCTACAGTGTATAGGGAGCTGCAGTGACCATCTTAGGCTACGGTCACACTATCAGTATTTGGTCAGTATTTTACATCAGTATTTGTAAGCCAAAACCAGGAGTGGAATAAACACAAGCAAAGCTATAATAGAAACACGTCACCAAGTCTGTATTTTTGACACACTTCTGTTTTTTGCTAACAAATACTGATGTGAAATACTGACCAAATACTGATAGTGTGACCATAGCCTTACAGTGTACATCTTACATGATGTGGTGTGGTCTGGAGTCATGGGGACTCAGTCTTTGAGCATGGATGCTGTGAGGCACTAGACCTCATGCCATGCTGGTGCATTTTCACTGCAGCGGTGGTTAGTGCACGACACTGCTCCTTTTAGTGCAATAATAGTTAGGACCCACTTAGGGGTTCACCATGACTTGGCAGTGGGCTTCATACAGTCTGATCAGAATATTAAACTAAAAACTTCATGCTCAGTTATATATATTTTTGCCTAGCAGCATTAGATCAATGTATGATTTTTGGAGGTGCTGTCCATTCTCTGTTTTAGAATATGATCATCATACAATGCATAGGGAACTGTGGGGACCATCATACAGTGTATAGGGAGCTGTGAAAACCATCTAACAGTGCATAGGGAGTTATGGGGACCATCTTACATTGTGTAGGAAGCTGTGGGGACCATCATGCAGAGTTTAGGGAGCTGTGTGGACCATTGTGATGCCCCAGGGTCCTGGTCATCACAGTGGCATTGCTTTCCTCACGGGGAGAGTGATGTCACACTTGGAAGCGATGAAGGATCTCTTTTATCAGGTAACCACAATACACACAACATGTTCACACTCCAGGCCAGAAGGGGGAGATCTAAACCTAGTTTAGTGTGAACTTTCCTATAAATACATTCTGGTCCAGAGGGAAAGGGAGATTAGGCAGTTTGTCAGAGGACAGAGAAGAGAGCAGTCAGACATTAAGTGTCGGAAGGACTGAAGGAGCCATGTGGCTACAGCTCCTGGAGAAAGAGAAAGAATACGAAAGGAAGAATATTGTTTATTGAGCATGCAGGAGAGCTAAGCAAAGGAGAGTGACACCAGGGGAGCAGAGAAGAGAATTAGCTACCTCCCTGGCAAACGCAGATTACCGGTAGACAGAAGACCGAGTTTGTGAGGGACTCTAAGACTTACAGCAGAAACAGGCAGGACAGCTGGATTATGCATCACCTGTCTGCCCCAATATCCAGAAGGCACAGTGGTACATAGAGCCCGGGTCATGATAGAGACCCTGTAAAAAGGCTCAAGTCACCTGTCATATGGGTTTGTGTCCCACCTTTATGGATGACAGAGAGAACTGTGGGGACCTTATCAGAAGCCATAGGCAGTAAGGGACTACAACACCACCACTCTAGGAGGAAGGCTTTTAACTGCACCTGGTAAAGGGGTCTCTGAATTTGCTTCCAAGCCGGCCAGACCTTGTCTGTACCTGTGATCTGGTGCCCTGGACTGTGGCTGCCTGAAGTCTTCAGTAAACCAGGAAAAGAGACTGCAAACCTGTGTCCTCCGTTCTTTACTGCACCACTCACCATCCTCATTTATACACCGGGAGCCCTGGGGGCCTACTTCACCTGTGGGAAGTTATACCATCTAGCTGCAATAACATCACCCCAGCGGACCCCTTAAAGCAGCGTCGGTCCCCACTGACCGAATACCGCAGGTGGCGTCACAAACACACTTTATTGTAAAATCCCCTTTAAAGACCATCCCTTTAACATGGGCACCCAGGGCCATGGACTGGGTCACCGCCAGCGTGACACTCCCCTTTGAGACAACCGGACCCGGTACCGAGTACCCCACAGCCCTGGCGGGCGTTCCACCATCATAAAGTATATAGGGAGCTTTGGGGACAATCAGACAGTGTAGGGAACTGTAGGGGCCATCATACAGTGCATAGCAATCTCTGAGGATCATCATACAGTGTATAGGGAGCTGTGTGGACCATCATACAGAACATAGGGAGCTGTGAGTACAATCATACAGTGTGTAGGGAGCTGTGGGGACTATGTTTCAGAGCATATGGAGCTGTGTGGACCATCATACAGCATACTGTATGGGCAGCTGTAGGGACCATCATACAGTGTGTAGGGAGCTGTGGGGACCATCACACAGTGTGTATGAAGCTGTGAGGACCATCATACAGTGTGTAAGGAGCTGTGAGGACCATCATACAGTGTATAGGGAGCTGGGAGGACCATCATACGGTGTGTATGAAGCAGTGAGGGCCATCATGCAGTGTGTAGGGAGCTGTGAGGACCATCATACAGTACAGTGTATAGGGAGCTGTGTGGATCATCATATAGTGTGTAGGGAGCTGTGAGGACCATCATACAGTGTGTAGGTAGCTGGGAGGACCATCATACAGTGTGTGTGTGTGAAGCTGTGAGGACCACCATATAGTGTGTAGGGAGCTGTGAGGACCACCATACAGTGTATAGGGAGCTGTGGAATTATCATACAGTGTGTAGGGAGCTGTGAGGACCATCATATAGTGTGTATGAAGCTGTGAGGACCATCATACAGTGTGTATGGAGCTGTGAGGACCATCATACGGTGTGTATGAAGCTGTGGGGACGATCATACAGTGTGTAGAGAGCTGTGAGGACCATCATATGGTGTGTATGAAGCAGTGAGGGCCATCATGCAGTTTGTAGGGAGCTGTGAGGACTAGTGTTGAGCGATACCGTCCGATATTTGAAAGTATCGGTATCGGATGGTATCGGCCGATATCCGAAAAATATCGGATATCGCCGATATCCGATACCAATACAAGTCAATGGGACACAAATATCGGAAGGTATCCTGTAATGGATCCCAGGATCTGAAGGAGAGGAAACTCTCCTTCAGGCCCTGGGATCCATATTCATGCGTAAAATATAGAAAAAAAAAAAAAATATTGATATACTTACCCTCTGACGCGCCCTGGTCGTCACCGCTGCAACCGCCTTGCTTTCGTTCCGAAGAATGAGCACGTTAAGGGCCTTCGATGACGTCGCGGCTTGTGATGCGACCAATCACAAGCCGTGACGTCATCGAAGGTCCTTAACGCGCTCATTCTTAGGAACGAAAGCAAGGCGGTTGCAGCGGTGACGACCAGGGCGCGTCAGAGGGTAAGTATATCAATATTTTTTATTTTTATTCTTTATTTTACACATTAATCTTAATACCGATTCCCGATATCACAAAAATATCGGAACTAGGTATCGGAATTCCGATACCGCAAATATCGGCCGATACTTGCGGTATCGGAATGCTCAACACTAGTGAGGACCATCATACAGTACAGTGTATAGGGTGCTGTGTGGATCATCATATAGTGTGTAGGGAGCTGTGAGGACCATCATACAGTGTGTAGGGAGCTGGGAGGACCATCATACAGTGTGTATGAAGCTGTGAGGACCACCACATAGTGTGTAGGGAGCTGTGAGGACCATCATACAGTGCATAGGGAACTGTGAAATCATCATACAGTGTGTAGGGAGCTGTGAGGACCATCATATGGTGTGTATGAAGCTGTGAGGACCATCATACAGTGTGTAGGGAGCTGTGAGGACCATCATACGGTGTGTATGAAGCTGTGAGGACCATCATACAGTGTGTAGGGAGCTGTAAGGACCATCATTCGGTGAATAGAGGACTGTGGGGATCAACATACAGCGAATAGTTGTTGGGATAATCATACTGTGCATAGGGAGCTGTGGAGATAGTAATACCGTGTGTAGGGAGCTGTGGGGATTGTCATACAGCATATAGGGGGCCTATGGGAGCACTCAGGACATTATTTTTTTTAATTGGTGCATCATTAGTTTTCATTGTGGCTTTGAGAGGGGCATTACTACTTTTGGGGAGGGGCATTATACTTAAAGGAATACTGAAGGGTATTTGTTGCCTGGAGGGGACACTTCAGATATTTTTACTTTCAAAAGAGCATATCTAGCATTATTTGTTCCTAGGAAGAACAGTGGTGATATTACTACCGTATTTTCCGGCGTATAAGATGACTGGGCGTATAAGACGACCTCCAACTTTTCCAGTTAAAATATAAAATCTTCTCAAGAGTCGGGGGTTGTCTTATATGCTGGGTGTCGTCTTATAGAGTGGGTGCGAAGCAATCTGCGGTCGACGTATATAGTGGGGGGGAGTGGTCCCGATGACGAGGTGAGGGAGCGCCTCACCAGGAAGGTGTAAGTGAAGCAAACTGTCAGCGTCTGGGATGCCAGGGGTATGCAAAAAAGAGAGAGAGCGGTGCTGTGCCTAGAAAAACACTCCTCTTTCACCCATCTGGCTCGCCCTTGTATCCTATTATCTCCTCTGCCTCTGCTTCACTTGCACCTTCCCGGTGAGGTGCCCCCTCACCTCGTCATTGGGGTTGCTCCCCCCACAATATGCGGCGACCGCAGATTACTCCGCACCTGCCCTATAAGACGACACCTGGCGTATAAGACGACACCCGACTTTTGAGAAGATTTTCAGGCGTTAAAAAGTAGTCTTATACGCCAGAAAATACAGTACTTTCTATGGGATTGCTATTATTTTTATAGACCCCCTCTACCTGGCGCATTGTTTTTGTAGCTATATTTTGTGGAGTGGTGATGATCATACTAATGACATAATAATTGAAATATTTTGGTTACTGATCCATGCTGGAAGAGCAGGCAGAATGAGGAGATTGTGCAGGTTGGGAATAGATGAGGACGGTGCTGGAAGTGTGAGAAGTCAGATGTATTTTCTGCCAACAAGTCCTGGCTGGAACAAGTCGTTATGTCGGTCAGGACCAAATGAAAAAGATGAGAAAAGAAAATTACTCCATCAAAAAGAACATCATCTGTAAGTCCCTATACTGTATATATCTGTACTGTTATCTCTGTAATATGGTTGGCATGACTAGTATCTACAACTATATGGTCACAGTATGGTGGTAATAGCAGTCTTTTCAATATTACTTTTTTTAATTTAGTAACAACTTAATGCATTTAAGTCATGCAGTGTTACTTGTATGGTGGTATTATAGGTCTTTGTACGGCGTATGTTATGTAGAGGCAATGGAGATATTATGCTGTTATGCAGTCACTGTGTGTTGGTGATGGTAGATGACATTGTATAGTCGTATTATTATGTTGGCCTTGTATAGTAATAACTTTGTTAATATTGGTCTTTGCATTGTGTATTTTAGCAACAGTTGTATACTGGAATTATATATGTTTGGATCCTGTATGTATGTTGTATTGGGAAACAATTACGTTTGGGCTTGGGCTCTGATCTTTTAGGACCCTAGCAACACCCCTGCCACTTCCTATACCTCAATGCATTTGACTACATAATATTCTTTAAAAATGATGTTGGCTTGTTTGTTTTAATTTGATTTAGATCTATGTCCTTGAGAAAGATAAATTGGTCAAAAAGTTGAACCTTTTCTTGCCAGATCAAAATAATATATTCACTTATTGCACTTCGTTCTCCATCATCACTTTAGTGCTGAGGTTTTTTTGCCTACAAAAGTGTGATGTGAATATAGCCTGAAGCCATGTTTTCCTGCAGCAACCATCATGGCCAGCCTCAGTATCAAATGACAACTACTGTGTTGTCTTCAATTTAAAGGGATTCTGTCACCTGAATTTGGAGGGAACAATCTTCAGCCATAGAGGCGGGGTTTTCGGGTGTTTGATTCACCCTTTCCTTACCCGCCGGCTGCATGCTGGCTGCAATATTGGATTGAAGTTCATTCTCTGTCCTCCGTAGTACATGCCTGCACAAGGCAGCCGGCGGGTAAGGAAAGGGTGAATCAAACACCCGAAAACCCCGCCTCTATGGCTGAAGATTGTTCCCTCCAAATTCAGGTGACAGAGTCCCTTTAAGAAGGAGTTTAAGATGTGAAATTCTAGAATGAGCTGAATCTGCACTCTTCTTCAGCATGCCAACATCTGCTCCATCTATATGTTCAACCACGCAACGTTACTGTGGACTTTAACATCCGAGAATGCTAATGAAAAGCTCTGACAAATGAGTTTCCATAAATGCTTGTGAAGGTTTCAGACTGCATTTTGCTGCTACTTTTATTATAAGAATGGACATTGAGGCTGTATTGTTTTGCATATTACTAGTTATTGTTATTTTATAGTACTATTCCTATTTACAGGGCCATGGTATGAATCCGTTGTGGTGAAAGGATGTGTAGAATCTAATGATTAAAAATAAATATAATATTACTATATATCATTGCTTAATAAACATGATCCTGACCGCATTTTAACCTTTTCAGTTAAGTCAATCTCAGTCAGCACTTCAATTTATACATTTATGGTCTGAGGCCAGATACCAATGCCCCAGGTTAAACTCCTGCAGTGTTACGTATAAAGGTCTTCTTGTGTTAACGTGCTGAATGGAATTTGGCAAATCTGGTGGCATGGGAGCATGCAGACTCTGACATGTTTATTGCACATCATGGGGCACTAATTACAATGAAAACCTAGTAGCTACAGGTCATAAAAAATCCTTTTGTAAAAAAAAAATATATATATATGTAGAAAACTGTAATTGCCATGGTCGTCTTCTTCTTTCGCACTTAACTCATTTGGCTTCAATTTTAAGGGTAAGGTTGAAAGGTCAGTTTAATTTCCAAACGGGAACAGTTTTATGATGTGTAAGTATTTCTAGAGACTTACACTTTCAGAATCAAGTGACAACTTAGTTGTATTTCATTTTTACACATTTGATTCTTTAAGGACTTTTAAAAACATTGCAGTAATTATAGGTCCGTCTTTCTACTTTTATTAAATGGCAATTAAAAAAATGAAATGTTAATGGTAGTAGTGTTAAACAATTACAGAATTTCCTCAGGAAGTTCCATATTCAGAGCCAGGTGCTCCATTACACAGATGTGATCTCACTCGCTTATGCAGATATAGGGGTTGGAAAAGCTTCTGCGCATTTTGGATGGAACAACACTCCATATAGGCAGCAAAGTGTTCCATGAAAGGGAAGATGTGCCACACTCAAGGGGGGAAGAGGCCCCTTTAGAAAGGCAAAATGGGGTGCATTCAAAACCAAAGGTGCAAATGGAGAAGAACAAGGGCTCTAGAACTAAACCTTGCGGGACTCCGACAGATAGGGGGCGAGGTGAGGAGGTGGTGTGAAAGTGGGAGGCACTGAATGTCCGGTCTGTTAGGTATTATGAGATCCAGGATAGGGCCCGGTCAGTGATGCCAGGAGATGAGAGGGTCTGTAGTGATAGGGAGTGGACCACTGTGTCAAAGTCAGAGGACAGGTTCAGGAGGAAGAGGACATAGTAGTGTCGCTTGGCTTTGGCAGTCAGTAGGTCATTGGTGACTTTTGTTATCACGCGGTTTTGTGTCTGTCTCATAGCCTGCAACAGCTCAATTATACACAAGAAAGTTGTGGATTTCTCTGGAATCACACCAGCGAATGGCGTCCATTGCGGGAGCATCAGATGTAATATGCTAATGACACTCGGCTCCTGCTCTGCTACAAGCGTGAGCTTAGTGTCATGTGTTCTGATCCTCTTACATGACAGGATCAGAGCACAACTGTGAAGGAGATGGAGAAATTATTGCTGCCGGCATCGGCGTATATTGCATTGCATTTCGGTGATATACAAGTGCAGTGCGATGTTTCAATCGCACCCTTAGAGCCGGGTCTCGCTGCCAATCAATTGCTGTCTCATGCTGAATTGGCATGGGAAAATAATTGCAGATCTGAGCTGCCCCATAGTATAACATTGGGCAGAGTGTTATGCAATATTTTTTTTGCATAGCTCTAGGCCGTGATATATGGTGGTGTGACTCTGACCTTACACATCAGATTACAGGTAAAAAGGTATCATTTTACTTAGCCTCCAGTTACCTGCATGCCCATACAGGTAGACATGATTTGGAGTGCACTCATAAGGATGAAGGGGAGGTGCAATCAGATAAGGGTGGGTCCCTTACATACCAGCAATATTGCTGCACACTCCTGATATGCAGGACAATTAAAAAAATTTCTGAAACAAATCTTCTCTGTATGAATGTAGTCTAAGATCTTATGTTCATATCAGAGTAGTGCAGAGGGAGCTGTATCAAACCGTAGATACTATAGCTTGTGTTCTTTTGTACATTGCCTCAGGACAGCAGCATATTACAGATAGTCTCCTATTGAAGAAAAGCTCCTAGAGTATATGTTTGCTACAGACTTTTTTTTACTTGAAATCCAATTAGAAAAGTTGTATGTTGCTTTGGTATTATATTAGTACAATAGAGTGTCGTAATATAGTGGGTTGTATTTTAGAGTACTCATTTTAAAGTGAAAAATGAAGCATAAGTTAAATAGAAGAAATGTTGGAAGTATGTTTTAGGTGACAACAAATGCATTGCTTGTTTTTGTTCATATTTCTGGGAATGCACACATTTAGCCTAATTGTCTCAGAATCATTTCTGATAAGTGCTGCAGAGGTTTAAATACAGTGCCTTGCGAAAGTATTCGGCCCCCTGGAACTTTTCAACCTTTTCCCACACATCATGCTTCAAACATAAAGATGCCAAATGTACATTGTTGGTGAAGAATCAACAACAAGTGGAACACAATTGTGAAGTTGAATGAAATTTATTGGTTATTTTAAATTTTTGTGGAAATTGAAAAACTGAAAAGTGGGGCGTGCAATATTATTCGGCCCCTTTAACTTAATACTTTGTTGCACCACTTTTTGCTGCGATTACAGCTGCAAGTCGCTTGGGGTATGTCTCTATCAGTTTTGTACATCAAGAAACTGAAATTCTTGCCCACTCTTCCTTGGCAAACAGCTTGAGCTCAGTGAGGTTTGATGGAGATCATTTGTGAACAACAGTTTTCAGCTCTTTCC
The DNA here is from genome assembly GCF_032444005.1 of Ranitomeya imitator. Lineage (NCBI taxonomy): Eukaryota > Metazoa > Chordata > Amphibia > Anura > Dendrobatidae > Ranitomeya > Ranitomeya imitator. The sequence goes on from NC_091285.1 coordinate 373,545,245, forward strand.
ACAGATTCTCGATTGGATTGAGGTCTGGACTTTGACTTGGGCATTCTAACACCTGGATACGTTTATTTGTGAACCATTACATTATAGATTTTGCTTAATGTTTGGGATCATTGTCTTGTTGGAAGACAAATCTCTGTCCCAATCTCAGGTCTTTTGCAGACTCCAACAGGTTTTCTTCAAGAATGGTCCTGTATTTGGCTCCATCCATCCTCCCATCAATTTTAACCATCTTCCCTGTCCCTGCTGAAAAAAAGCAGGCCCAAACCATGATGCTGCCACCACCAAGTTTGACAGTGGGGATGGTGTGTTCAGGGTGATGATCTGGGTTGCCTTTACGCCTAACATACAGTGGGGCAAAAAAGTATTTAGTCAGTCAGCAATAGTGCAAGTTCCACCACTTAAAAAGATGAGAGGCGTCTGTAATTTACATCATAAGTAGACCTCAACTATGGGAGACAAACTGAGAAAAAAAATCCAGAAAATCACATTGCCTGTTTTTTTATCATTTTTTTTGCATATTATGGTGGAAAATAAGTATTTGGTCAGAAACAAACAGTCAAGATTTCTGGCTTTCACAGACCTGTAACTTCTTCTTTAAGAGTCTCCTCTTTCCTCCACTCATTACCTGTAGTAATGGCACCTGTTTAAACTTGTTATCAGTATAAAAAGACACCTGTGCACACCCTCAAACAGTCTGACTCCAAACTCCACTATGGTGAAGACCAAAGAGCTGTCAAAGGACACCAGAAACAAAATTGTAGCCCTGCACCAGGCTGGGAAGACTGAATCTGCAATAGCCAACCAGCTTGGAGTGAAGAAATCAACAGTGGGAGCAATAATTAGAAAATGGAAGACATACAAGACCACTGATAATCTCCCTCGATCTGGGGCTCCACGCAAAATCCCACCCCGTGGGGTCAGAATGATCACAAGAACGGTGAGCAAAAATCCCAGAACCACGCGGGGGGACCTAGTGAATGAACTGCAGAGAGCTGGGACCAATGTAACAAGGCCTACCAATAAGTAACACACTACGCCACCATGGACTCAGATCCTGCAGTGCCAGACGTGTCCCACTGCTTAAGCCAGTACATGTCCGGGCCCGTCTGAAGTTTGCTAGAGAGCATTTGGATGATCCAGAGGAGTTTTGGGAGAATGTCCTATGGTCTGATGAAACCAAACTGGAACTGTTTGGTAGAAACACAACTTGTCGTGTTTGGAGGAAAAAGAATACTGAGTTGCATCCATCAAACACCATACCTACTGTAAAGCATGGTGGTGGAAACATCATGCTTTGGGGCTGTTTCTCTGCAAAGGGGCCAGGACGACTGATCCGGGTACATGAAAGAATGAATGGGGCCATGTATCGTGAGATTTTGAGTGCAAACCTCCTTCCATCAGCAAGGGCATTGAAGATGAAACGTGGCTGGGTCTTTCAACATGACAATGATCCAAAGCACACCGCCAGGGAAACGAAGGAGTGGCTTCGTAAGAAGCATTTCAAGGTCCTTGAGTGGCCTAGCCAGTCTCCAGATCTCAACCCTATAGAAAACCTTTGGAGGGAGTTGAAAGTCCGTGTTGCCAAGCGAAAAGCCAAAAACATCACTGCTCTAGAGGAGATCTGCATGGAGGAATGGGCCAACATACCAACAACAGTGTGTGGCAACCTTGTGAAGACTTACAGAAAACATTTGACCTCTGTCATTGCCAACAAAGGATATATTACAAAGTATTGAGATGAAATTTTGTTTCTGATCAAATACTTATTTTCCACCATAATATGCAAATAAAATGTTAAAAAAACAGACAATGTGATATTCTGGATTTTTTTTCTCAGTTTGTCTCCCATAGTTGAGGTCTACCTATGATGTAAATTACAGACGCCTCTCATCTTTTTAAGTGGTGGAACTTGCACTATTGCTGACTGACTAAATACTTTTTTGCCCCACTGTATCGTTTGGCATTGTTGCCAAAAAGTTCGATTTTGGTTTCATCTGACCAGAGCACCTTCTTCCACATGTTTGATGTGTCTCCCAGGTGGCTTGTTGCAAACTTTAAACAACACAGTTTATGGATATCTTTGAGAAATGGCTTTCTTCTTGCCACTCTTCCATAAAGGCCAGATTTGTGCAGTGTACGACTGAGTGTTGTCCTATGGACAGACTGTCCCATCTCAGCTCTAGATCGCTGCAGTTCATCCAGAGGGCCTATTCGCAAGGAATGGGTCACCCAATCCATCATAGGGTTTCAACCTAGTCATAGTGCAGTGTCAGTTTTCCCCCTTCTACCTTAGTCCTCTGTTGCAGATCCGTAACACACAATTGTGTTCCACTTGTTGATTCTCCACCAAAAATGTACATTTATGTTTGAAGCATGATATGTGGGAAAAGGTTGAAAAATTCCAGGGGGCCGAATACTTTCGCAAGGCACTGTATATAATCTACAGTAGTTTGCACAGTAGTTTCTACAAGGAGTATGTGCATGACAAGTTCTCTTGAATCTCAAGATTGTGGTCGTAGAATCTGCTTCACCTCTCCTGGTCCACAGAGTTCGGCATAATAATTTTCAGATGGACAGTCATTTATGTTTTAGCTCATATCACATCTTTCCTCACCAATCCTAGTGTTTTTATACAAAGATATACAGAGGTATACAGATGTATACAGAAATATAAAAAAAAAAATGAACTGTGCTACCCTCTTCTATAGCGCCCGTGGTGTCCACCTGCTCTTTCACACCTTCAAGAACCTTAAACGGCCCTACCAGCTTTTTCCCCATGATTCCGGCCCAAAACATGACTCTTCCACTTCCTTGCTGATGTCGCAGTCTTGTTGGGACCTGGTGGCCATCCACTGACAATCCACTACTCCATCTATCTGGACCATCCAGGGTTGCTCGACACTCATCAGTAAACAAGGAGGAGGAAGAAGAGAGGAGAGCATAATTTTACCTCTATACAAGTCACTAGTTCGACCACACTTAGAATACTGTGTACAGTTCTGGTCTCCGGTGTATAAGAAAGACATAGCTGAACTTGAGCGGGTGCAGAGAAGAGCAACCAAGGTTATTTCAGGACTGGGGGGGTCTGTAATATCAAGATCGGTTATTACACTTGGGGCTATTTAGTTTGGAAAAACGAAGACTAAGGGGTGATCTTATTTTAATGTATAAATATATAAGGGGACAGTACAAAGACCTTTCTGATGATCTTTTTAATCATAGACCTGAGACAGGGACAATAGGGCATCCTTTAAGTCTGGAGGAAAGAAGGTTTAAGTATAATAACAGAAGCAGATTATTTACTGTAAGAGCAGTGAGACTATGGAACTCTCTGCCATATGATGTTGTAATGGGTGATTCATTACTTAAATTTAAGAGGGGACTGGATGCCTTTCTTGAAAAGTATAATGTTACAGTTATATACTAGATTCCTAGATAGGGTGTTGATCCAGGGAACTAGTCTGATTGCCGTATGTGGATTCGGGAAGGAATTTTTTTCCCCAATGTGGAGCTTACTCTTTGCCACATGGTTTTCTTTTGCCTTCCTCTGGATCAACATGTTAGGGCATGTTAGGTTAGGCTATGGGTTGAACTAGATGGACTTAAAGTCTTCCTTCAACCTTAATAATAACTATAATTATAACAAGACTGTTTGAAAATTAGTCTTCATGTATGTCTGGGCCCACTGCAACCTCTTCTGCTTGTGACCACTGTTTAGGGGTGGCTGAATAGTAGGTTTATGAACCAAAGCAAGCCTTTGAAGGATCCTACACCTTGAGGTTAGAGGGACTCCAGAGGCACCAGCAGCTTCAAATATCTGTTTGCTGTTTTGTAATGGATTTTCAGCAGCTGCTCTCTTAATCTGATGAATTTGCCTGGCAGAAACCTTCCTCATTATGCCTTTATCAGCACAAGCACGTCTGTGCTCAGATTCAGCCACAAATCTCTACAGTACGATGATGACACATAAGTTTTCAGGAAATATCTAATGTTTTCATCCCTTAACCAAGGCATTGCACTATTTGATGCTTTTCAGCAGCAGAGAGATCCTTTTTCTTTCCTATGTCACTTGGAAACTGCTGCCTGCTTAATAATGTGGGACATCATTTTTAAGTAGTTTTCCTTTAATTAGAATCACCTGGAAAACTAATTATCACATGTGTTTAAAATTGATTTCATAAATTCGGGCAAACAACCGCACTCAGACAATTTTTTTGCATCAGAGATGTGAAGTATTTATTGAGTAACACCACAGTGGTCAATAGAGTTCTGAGGTAACGTTCGACCCGAAAGGTCTTTCTCAAACCTCACTGTAAAAAACATGAAATAGACTATATTAAAGATGGTGAAACCAAAACAATACAGACAGAATACAGCATATCAAAAATAATAGAATATCATAGGAAGTGCTAAACACATTGGATGCGAATAACAGCAGCTAGAGGAGGCCAATACATGCATAATGTGGTAAACATGATGGATGCCACTGTGTTGCCAGATGTATAAAGGGATGCTGTATATGCCTGAAGAGTAAAACAAAGGGGGGAAAAAAAGGGGAGTGGGGGAGGCCTAATACCAGACAAAACAAAATGAAATAAATAACCATATTATGTGAGAAAATTATTTACATATGTACAAATCTTACAAAATACGTGAACGAGGCCCAGAGGAGTATACACATAATATGAATATTAGATCAGCAGATAGTAGGCTTCATAGACAACTGAAAACATATAGATATATATTAAAATACACATTGTAAGCAAGGGGTAGAGCAAAACTGACCTTAATGAATAGTGATGGAGGAAAGAGGAGGAGGACGATACTTGTCCGATAAATGGAGACAGAGGCTCCTATGGAGAGTAGCAGAGAATGAGGCAAGGCAAAATGCTATGGTGGGGGCCAGAAGCAAAGCCTAATAAACACATACCACAAATGGTCCAGAGAACAGAAGTACGAAGGTCCGGTACGGCACGGACAGGGCGCAGTGTCCCTAAAAGCACTGTGGATGAGAGACCAGGAGTGAGGATGCTAATAGTGTGAAGAGAAAGCAGGGAGCTAAGCCAAAGGGAGAAGGTACCTGTGGGTCCAGCAGGGAGGAAGGAGGCGGTAGTGTCCGGCATGGTGAACTGTCAGGGGATAAATACCAGCCAGACAGGAAGTGTGGTGGCGTAGAGGTGCGAAAAAGAGGCCAGGAACGCACGCTGAGGAGCTGAGGGAAGCGCGTACAGGAAGGAGCGAGAGAGAGGCCCGGAACGCACGCTGGAGCGCAGAAGACAATGCGCACGCGCAGGAAGCAGGAGGCATCTAGAATGAAGGGCCGGCAAAGGAAGGAGCGAGAGAGAGGCCCGGAACGCACGCTGGAGCGCAGAAGACAGTGCGCACGCGCAGGAAGCAGGAGGCGTCTAGAATGAAGGGCCGGCAAAGGACGAGCAGAGGTGCACTGAGGGAAAAGCGCTATGTCGGCGCGTGCGCAGAGTGTGCGGATGTAATAGGAGCGTGTCAGCACATAGGGCTCTGTGCTGATGACAAGGGGAGGGGAAGGGGAAAAGAGGAAACAGGCGTACTAGAGCTGAAAGAAAGAGAAAGTGAAAGTGGGGGTGGCGGTGTAGAACCAGAGGATACTAAATGAACTAAATAAAATGATGAGAAGTAAGAAGAAAAAGAAGGAGATAAGTAAAGAATAAGTAGAGAAATAAAGTAAAGAATGACAAAATCAATAAAATTAAAAATAAAAATGGCAATAATAAAAATATAGAGAAGAAAATAGAGAAAATATGGAAAAGAGAACAATGCGTAAAAATGGATAAAAATAAGGAAAATAAAAATGAAACAAATGAGAAAATGAAAAGAATGAAAATGAAAAAGGAGAAAAAGATGAAAAATGAAAAGAATGAAAAAAAATGAAAAAAATGGGAAAAAGGGGAAAAAAGGGGGAAAAAAAAGAAAAAAAGAAAAAAGTGAAACAATGAAAAAGATAAAAATTGGAAAAAATGAAAAAATGAAAGAAATAAGAAAAATAAAATGAAGGAGAAAGTGAGTGATAAAAATAATAATAGAAAAAAAGGAAAAAAGGAAAAATAATAAAAATGAAATGCTAAAAAAATAATAATAATCAAAAATAAAAATCAAAATCAAAAATAAACCTAAATGGGAGGGGGGGTAGGGCGAGTACTTACCCCCAATGGACGTAACAGTATATAGGAATCAGACCGCCTGAAAATAGGAGATAGGTTAGTGATTTTGAAAAGAAAACGAGAGGTCAGCATGCTCTACGAACATAAAAATGGGAGAAATGGTACATATGATAGCAAATATAGTTTCACTGATCTTAAATTTGTTAGTATATATAGCAGCGTTAAAGATCTACAAGCACTGTCATAACAACAATGTAATTAAAGAGAATCCAGAGCAAGCAGGACAGCACGTAGTCCCATGACGAACAGATATCAGACTAAATTAAATCAGGTCAAGTTCCCTATTCAAACCCTTGAGGGTTTGCAAAGTATAAATCCAATAGGACTCACGTTGCCTAAGTAGTTTAGTGTGATCACCACCCCTCCTAGGGCGCTCTACCTGTTCTAGAACCTGGAAGCGAAGCTGAGAGACTGAGTGGTTAGCGGACACAAAATGGTGAGGAAGAGGGAGCCATTTTTTTTTACATTTTATGGTAGACTTGTGACTGGAGATACGGTCACGGATGTGTTGAAAATTGATTTCAGTGATCCATTGAGCCCTGAGACACAATACAATCCATGAGTTTATTTGAAAAACAAAGCAATTAAATCTTTATAACACTTAAATCCAATTTGCATAATAATTTGGAGCACAGTGTAGTATCGCCACTCAAGGACTCTAATTCCTGAAACGGCAATGGTACTACCAGGATGGCAACATCGTTACAGTGACTGGCAGGCAACCCCCACATGTTTATTGGATGTGTAACAGGAGCCAAACATGCTGGATGGGGATTTGAGGCTGAAATCCGAGAACCAGCCATTGTTCACTGACTGCCGAGCACCCAGATACTCAAGTGATATACGAGTATCATCGAACACGTTCGCTAATCACTAATTATTAAAACTTCAACTTGCTTATCTGTTCATAACAACAGTAATTGAAACCAGGGGTGCCCAAATGTTTACATGCCATTGAAAGAGCATCAATATAAATAAATGTTAACATCTCTTTTATGCTAGCATAATTGAAGACTTAAAGGGAATCTGTCAGCAGGTTTTACTGCCTCATCTGAGAGCAGCATGATGTAGGCAAAGAAATCCTGAATCCAAAGATGTATCATGTGTTTATAAGGTGCAGTGGTTCCGACACAATCAGAGTTCTTAGATATAGCAATGCAGCAGAGTTGAGAAAGCTAACTTTGCCCACACCAGACTCTCTGTGTATATAGTCTGTAGACAATGAGCTGCTTTCATAGGAGGGGTTGGAGTTCAGTTAGCTAGACACAGAAAGGGACAGGTAATAAGACCTTCAGTCTAAGTCAACAACAACACACAGGCTGACATGTGACACATCATTGAATTTTGTGTTGTATCCCTACCTCATGCTATCCTCAGAGTACATAGCAGCATTCTGCCAAGGTGGTGTTCTAGGGTGTTACACAAATGCTGCAGTCCAGAAGCAGTGTCCTATGATTGAGGACAACATTGAAACAGCGTCCTTCCTAGCAACAAGCAGCACAGTTAAAAGGAACTATACATAAACCTGAAAGGAACTTCAAAATGTGGTCACGTAATGTATACACAATGTGCAGGTTGCAGCAGAGGTGAATACCTCCAAATGTGGAAGAATAAGAAAGAAGGACACATACTGTGTCATGCTAAATGAGCCATGGTGGTAATTTCTATCTTACCCTAGGCCACTACCCTAACCTTGCCCAGTTCTTTATATCAAGCTTTTCGTGGGAACTAAAAGATGACTCAGTGGCTGAATTAGCGGACGACCACAGATAAAATTAGAGGGAGAAAGTGGGAGCAGGGGTTCTTGGTGGGGATTAGGGGGAGACACTAGATAGCACATTCTCTTGGTAGGGAGTAGAGGGAAATGCTGGGTAGCAGAGGCTCCTTGTGGGGGTTATAGAGAGACTGTGAGTGTCAGGGCTTATTGATGGGAATTATAAAGGTGCACTAGGTGGCAGGGGTGCTTGATGGAGATTAGAGAAAGACAGGGAGTGGCAGAGGATCTTGAAGAGGATTATATGGAGACAGTTGGTGCCATACTCTTGGCAGAGATTACAGTGGGACAACAGGTGGCAGAAGCTCTTGGTGGGGATTAGTAGGAGACAGTTTGTGGCAGAGGCACTTGATGAGGATTAGAGGGGACACTATGTGGCAGTGGCACTTAATGAGGATTAGAGGGAAACACTGGGTGGCAGGTAATCTTAATGTGGATTAAAGACAGACAATTGGCTGCAGGGGCTTTTAAGTGGGAGAGGGGGCACTAAAAAACTAATTTGATTGAAGTACCTACCATTACAGAACACAGGGAAGCATGATCTTCATGAGCTCTATGACATCTCCAATCAAGTCATTGCTGCAAAGGAAACAATTTATAATGGCAGCTAGGCTGTAAGGAGGGAAGGAAGTATTTTCACAATTTGCCTCATCTTCCCTCACCTGGATGCACAAACTAATCTTACTACTGGCCCCTTTGTTAAAACACCAGCAGGAGGCAGCATAACAATGTTACAACTTAATGGACACGATAATTATATCTCTTGTAAAACAGGAGAAATCATTACTGATGCTGATGAAGCAGCCTGCACCTGTGAGGGAGGCCTGGGCTCACATATATTGCTTAATCATGCCCTGGTCTCCCGCCACATGCATGCAATGTCCCATTTGCAGCGTACCTTCTGTAATGCTTTCTGTACCATCAGGGTCCCCTCTGGTCTGCTGCGGGTTCATTCCTGCTGGTTCCACACAAAGAGAGACAGAGTCCAGTTTCAACTTGTAACAGACAACTTTACTTGAATTCTTTCGCAGTACGTCCAGTTTAGTTGCAGCAATTTCACAGGGAACATCACTGTACACATCCTTGTCTATTCCTGTGCTTTTCCCTACTTCTTCTAGAATGCTCCCAGGTCATACCATTTTATCGGTACTGCAGCGTTCCTTCTGTCCAGCTTTACTATATTTAGGAATTCCCCTGTCCGTTTCGCACAGACATAAGGGCATCTGCCCATGTAGCAAGCTGCCACATCTTGGTGCTGCTCTGCATTCCACTGTTGCTGTTTCTTTCAGTTCCCAAGCCCTGGACGTCTGGGCTCCTAGCTTCAAACGTTATGGGGCACGCTGTGTTGCCTGGGCTCTCAGGCCCTACTGGACTGTCTGGGCTCCCTGCTCCCACTGACTAAAAACCAGGAAGCTTACCACCTTATCCCACTGTTGGCCCCTCCTATGCTAACTATTTACTCTACCCTGTAAACTAATGTGTCCCCATCTAGTAGACTTGCTAAATTTCTATGCTTTCCCTTAACTATAATACACATATAGCAGCATAAGGTACAAGACATTATTGACAAAATAGGATATGTAGAACCGGGACGTGTTTGGGGTGCTAAGCAATTTCTGTGACCCCTTAGACACCCTTCCCCCTCTTTTCTGTATGCTTCTAGGAGCCAGCTATGAATGTAGCAGAGCTGTGTGTAGTAAAGGTTTTAGTTTGTGTGTTTATAGCAGAGCTACATGCTTATTTAACAGATGTGTGTCTGTATAAAGCAGAGCTGAGTGTACATATGCTATATATGCAGCAGTATTGAATGTGCATATGTGTGCGCTATAAAAAGTGTACGTACTGTAGGTGCTATAAAGCTATGAGTGTGCAATACACATGCTGCAGAGAAATAGAAATTATAGATACTGTACTTGAATATTGACCTCGCCACTACTTTACACCACCGGGGGGAGTTTCAATTAGTAAGAAAAATGTTTTCACATTTTCTGATGACTAAACTTGGATTACTTTTCATACTAAGGCATGACAAATATATACTGATATCAAAAGAAGCTCCAAAGCTCATTAGACAGTGACATGCAAAAATAATATATTCTAAAAAATCCAAATGTCTTTGATATACTGTTAAGATGTTAAGAAAACACTTTTACCATCTGTATTAAGGGGCACATTTAAAATTTCTATCCTACACTTTTAAAAATGCAAATAACTTTGATCTACTGTGAATCTCAAACTTGATAAATAAATTCTAAAATACTTATAGATATCATCAGATTCTGCATTGAGATGCGATGTCATATAAAAAGCGTTCACTAGAGGGCATCATGATACCAGGAAAATATATTTCTCAAAGGCTTTTCTTGTCTTCTTGTGATAATTGTGACTAGTCAAAGTGATGGCTGTTCATATTAAATATTTTTTTTAATAACAGAAACTAATAATTAGGGAATGATCCACAAACAATTTTACTCATATTATTATTTAAGTAAAACAGAGGTTCAAGTTTTATCCAGGATTAGGACTTTAATCTGCTTGATATTTTGTTTCTGAATTATGTAAATATATCCAGGATTGACTGGTAACTCCATTTTATCCTTCTAGTTGAAATTACATATTGGTTCAACATTGTCAAACACTTTAAAATTTAAAATTTAAAATTTAAAATGCTGCCCGGGGGGAGCCATGTTCAGGGTCGCAGCGGACTCCAGCGTCCTCGTCAGTGGAGCCGACCGACATCAGTGGAACCACATCAGACGCAGGTACCAACAGCGACCCTGCCCCACCCACCGCTCCAGCTCCGGTGACCGCTCCCCAGCCCATTGATGTCTGGTCTCCCGCTACTGAGATCGTGGTGGTGGCCCTTTACGCCTGAAGGGGATCCTGCCCCCGCTCCCGACACCTCTGGGTACACCGATAGACATGAGCCCCAGGGGGGTGGTCTTTGAGTGGAATGCTCCCCGGTTCCAACCAGACGGGTCCCGACAGGAGGGCTCCTATGTCATCAGGCTCACCTGGGATCAGTATAGATGAAGTTTGATTTCACAATGGGAAGACCGGGAACGAATGGAACAGACTGTCTGACCGGAGGAACGGGTGCCCCTCATCAATTGCTGCCCTGAGAGTTTGATAAAATGGTATTGTGCTGGCCTTCCACCGGGGGAGGGGTTGTGGCTTCATATTAGAGCCAGGGCTGCTGACCGATGTCTATGTAACTAGCTGCAATGTGGAACCCCAGTCCTGCAGTGTACCTCCACTCCGAAACTTGTACAGAGGGGACCATGTGACCTACACCCGCCACTGGAGTGAGCGAGGGTAGTATGCTAAGAGAGTCAAACGCTGTGCGCTAGTGGTCGCGCCATCTACGACTTTGCGAAGATAATGCTTCGGGGGTTAGAGAGAGAGTCCTCCTAAGAACTGTAGAAAGATGGTCGGCACAATGACAGTAGGCCCAGCCACGGAGCTAGGCGATCCTGCATTGGGGAAGTTAGAACAGAAAGAAAAGTTGAGTTATTTATATAGTATTTTATAGTAGGTCTTTAGTGGGTTCAGCTTATACGCCCTTAAAGGAAAAAGTTAAATTATTGTTCAAAGTTTGCACTTGGTAGAATACCCGGCTGGGTACTGAGAGTTATTTATAGTCAACCTGTTATTAAAAAAATATTTAATTTTGTTTGTAATGTTCAAGTGTCCTCACCTGCCATAAAGGGAAGCATTGTTGTTGGGAATTCTGTTGTCGAGCTCCCTCCTGTGGTCGTGAATGGTACTTCGGTGAGTTCTGTCCGTGGGCTTCCTCTGGTGGCTGTGAGTGGAGCTGCTCCTTCTGAGGTTCCTTACACAGGTGACGTGGTTTATCCTTTGGTTGGCTGCTCTATTTAACTCCACTTAGATCGTTACTCCATGCCAGCTGTCAATGTTTCTGCATTGGTTCAGTTCGCTCTTGGATCTTTCTGGTGACCTGTCTACTCCAGCAGAAGCTAAGTTTCTGATAGTATCTAATTCGTTCATTGTTTTCTTGTCCAGCTGGATATCATGATTTTGTCTTGCTAGCTGGAAGCTTTGGGATGCAGAGTGGCATCTCCACGCCGTTAGTCGGTGCGGAGGTCTTTTTTGCACACTCTGCGTGGTCTTTTGTAGTTTTTTGTGCTGATCGCAAAGCTACCTTTCCTATCCTCTGTCTATTTAGTAAGTCTGGCCTCCCTTTGCTGAAACCTGTTTCATTTCTGCGTTTGTGACTTTCATCTTTACTCACAGTCAATATATGTGGGGGGCTGCCTTTTCCTTTGGGGAATTTCTCTGAGGCAAGATAGGCTTTATTTTCTATCTCTAGGGCTAGCTAGCTCTTAGGCTGTGACGAGGCGCCTAGGGAGCGTCAGGAGCGCTCCACGGCTATTTCTAGTGTGTGTGATAGGATTAGGGATTGCGGTCAGCAGAGCTCCCACATCCCAGAGCTTGTCCTGTGTGAGTTTTACCTATCAGGTCATTCCGGGTGCTCCTAACCACCAGGTCATAACAGTACAGCTGGCCCAAAGTATTAATTCATCTAAATAGAGGGATAAGAGAAGTTCTGAGACCATTTTTTTTCTTTGCACTGTGTTTTGTCTTTCTTTTCCCCTAAACCTTTGGGTGGTTCAGGACACAGGTGTAGATATGGACATTCAAGGTCTGTCCTCTTGTGTGGATCATCTCACTGCAAGGGTACAAAACATTCAAGATTTTGTGGTTCAGAATCCGATGTTAGAGCCTAGAATTCCTACTCCTGATTTATTTTCTGGGAATAGATCTAAGTTTCTGAATTTCAAAAATAATTGTAAACTGTTTCTAGCTTTGAAACCCCGCTCCTCTGGTGACCCCGCTCAACAGGTAAAAATCATTATTTCTTTGTTGCGTGGTGACCCTCAAGACTGGGCATTTTCCCTTGCGCCAGGAGATCTGTTGTGAATTCAGTGGCAGAGCTCCCTCCTGTGGTCACAAGTGGTACTTCGGCTGATTCTCTCTGTGAGCTTCCGTTGGTGGAGGAGAGTGGTACTGCGGCTTCTGTGTTTCCTTCCTCAGGTGATGTGGTGAAGTCGTTAGGTGCTGCTCTATTTAGCTCCACCTAGTGCTTTGATCCTGGCCTCCAGTCAATGTTCTAGTATTGGACCTGTTTCCTCCTGGATGTTCCTGTGGCCTGCTGCTCTGCATAGCTAAGTTCTGCTTTTGCTATTTGTTTGCTGTTTTTTTCTGTCCAGCTTGCTTTTTGTTTTTTCTTGCTTGCTGGAAGCTCTGGGACGCAGAGGGTGTACCTCCGTGCCGTTAGTTCGGTACGGAGGGTCTTTTTGCCCCCTTTGCGTGGTTGTTTGTAGGGTTTTGTGTTGACCGCAAAGTTACCTTTTCTATCCTCGCTCTGTTCAGAAAGTCGGGCCTCACTTTGCTATATCTATTTCATCTCTACATTTGTCTTTTCATCTTAACTCACAGTCATTATATGTGGGGGCTGCCTTTTCCTTTGGGGTATTTCTCTGAGGCAAGGTAGGCTTATTTTCTATCTTCAGGCTAGTTAGTTTCTCAGGCTGTGCCGAGTTGCATAGGGAGCGTTAGGCGCAATCCATGGCTGCCTCTAGTGTGGTTGGAGAGGATTAGGGATTGCGGTCAGCAGAGTTCCCACGTCTCAGAGCTCGTTCCATGTTTTTGGGTTATTGTCAGGTCACTGTATGTGCCCTGACTTCTATGTCCATTGTGGTACTGAATTACCAGATCATAACAGAGATCCTGCATTGCGTGATATATATATATATTTTTTTTTAACCAATCAAATTTTTATTGTAGAAAAGCTTTACAATTATAACATAGAGAAAAACAGGGAAAGGGGAATTAAGAGGGGAATACCACCATTGATAATTTACAGAAGTGTGGTAACAATAGTAATACCTGAGATTCGCATGAGTACATTATTATAAACAGCATTAAACATAAGGCAATACTTCTAACTTGAAGGCCTAGGCAGGAGAGCGCTGGGTAATGACATCAGAGGAGAGGTAATCCAAGGGTCCCACCAGGTGAGGACCTTATTCTTTTTGGAAAGGGAGCCAGCAGTGATCAGTTCATAGCTTAAGTGTAGGTTGACTCTCGCAATTAGTTCAGTTTTGGAGGGAACTATAAGGGATTTCCAATATTTTGTGATACAGTTTCTCGCTGCAATAAGGATGTTAGAGATTATAGGTTGGAGGGGTTTGGGGAGGGACAAAAGCGAAATCCCCAAAACAGCTAATGGGCCAGTTAAGTCGAAAGGAAGATGGGTGACCTCTGATAAAGTGGATTCGACCTGACGCCAAAACACTTGAAGACGCGGACAATCCCACCAGACGTGAGCTAGGGAACCATTGGAGTTACAACCTTTCCAACACTGGGGGGAGGAAGAGAGGTAAAATTTGGCCAATTTGATAGGAGTAAGGTACCACTGGAGGTGTATTTTTTGATTTGTTCTAGGTGTCCGATACAAGAGGAGAATTTGGATGTGTGTATCATAGCAAAATGCCAGTCATCCGGGGAAGCCGAAAATGAAAGGGCAGACTCCCAAGAGGACATAAAAGGGAGTTTATCCGCTATGTCGTGAGACAGAAGAGCTTTGTAAATAATTGAGATACCATGGGGCACCAGGGTATTTGGCCTGAAAAATCTTTGGATTCGAGTTTCCTCTGCCGGGGTGGAGGTGAGCGCCTCGAATAGACTGGAGCCTTTCAAGAAGCTGCGCAATTGAAAATATTGGTAGAAGCACCTACCAGATAGAGAGTATCGAGTAGCTAGCTCCGGAAATGGGATCAAGCCATTGGAATCGTATAGATCCCGGATCCAGAGAATCCCACATTCCCTCCAGGCAGAGAGAGACAAACCATCAATAGCAGATTCAAGGGCATGGAGGGATAGATAATGGGACAGAATTGAGAGGTGAGTGGGACAAGATTCCAACCAAATTTTTGTAGCAGAGTGCATTGATTTAAGGAAGGAGCTACGAGGAATAGAGCGGAGCAAACCGAGTTCCAGCAAATTTTTAAGGGACCGACCAGGAGCAAAATTTGATTCGATGCTAAACCACCTGAGCGAAGAGCTACCCTCCCACCAAATTTTGAGGGGTTCTAGGAGTGCGGATTTATGGTACGATTGAATTTGGGGGGCTCCAAGACCCCCTAGCGAGTATGGGAGTGACATCAGTGAACGTTTAATTCTATGGGGTTTACCGTTCCAAATGAATCGATCAATCAATGATTGGAATGCTGAGATATATTTAGATGGGATAATGAGGGGGAGACATCTGAAAAGGTAAATGAGTTTAGGAAGGATTAGCATTTTACAGGTTTGAATTCTAGCCATCCAGGACAAATGAGAATTAGAAAGTTGGTCTATCTCTTTTTTAACCTCTGAGAGGGATGTGTCACAATTAACACGTACGATGTTGTTGGTGTGCGTTATTTGAATACCTAAATAGGTAAACCCGAGGGGAGACCAGATAAAAAGAAATTTAGATTGGATGTGCCGATGGAGAGAAAGTGGGAGGAACAGAGGGAAGATTGTAGACTTGGATAAGTTTAGTTTATAATATGAGGCCGCAGCGAATTGGGTAAGGATATTGGAGATCGCGTTAAGGGAGTCAAGGGGGGCAGAGCAGGTCAGGACCACGTCGTCTGCATATAGACCAATTTTATGTTCATGGTCTCCCACCCTTATTCCCTGCACTTCCGGACACTGTCTCACAATAGCGGCGAGAGGTTCCATGATGAGAGCAAAGATGATGGGGGAGAGAGGACAGCCCTGACGAGTGCCATTAGAGATAGGAAAGGTTCTAGATTTAAAACCAGCTGATCGGACAGAGGCACAAGGATTAGAATAAAGAGCCATAATGGCTCTAATAATTTGGCCCGATTGGCCGAATTTTTGAAGGGTAAGTTCAATATACCCCCAGTGCACTCTGTCGAACGCTTTTTCTGCGTCAAGGGATAGGAACACACAAGGAAGACTCCCCCTCTCCACCACATCCAGCAGATCAATCAAGCGCCTCGTGCCGTCTCTAGTCTGTCTTCCCGGAACAAACCCAACCTGGTCTGGATGGACCAGGGAGGGAAGGATCGACATTAGCCTATTAGCCCATATCTTGGCGTAGATTTTAACGTCACAATTTAAAAGAGCTATAGGGCGCAAATTCCCTGGAGAGGTCGAAGGTTTCCCCGGTTTAGGAAGGGTAGCAATAGAGGCTTCCAGGCCTTCGCTTTTGATGTCGCCCGTAGAAAGCCAATGATTAAAAAGGCGTAGGAGATAAGGGGACAGAGTTGGGAGGAATTGAGCGTAATAGGGAAGGGAGAAACCATCCGGACCAGGGGCAGAGCGTTTCTTTGCCTCCTTAATGATTTGAGCTATTTCAGAGGGCACAATCGGGGCATTAAGAAAGGATAGTTGATCTGAAGTAACTGAGGGAAGGTTCGCTTGGTCCAAAAAAGAGGCTATGGAGGACTGGGAAGGTTGTGGAATATTGGGATCTGATTTAAGATTATACAGGGAGGAGTAGTATGATGCGAATTCCTCTGCTATATTGATAGGATTATAGATACGGGAACCATCTGATCTCTGTATGTAATGTATCTTAGACTGAACCTCCTTCTTTTTAACACGCTTGGCCTGCAACGCACCCGCCCGATCACCCATTGAGTAGAATTTGGCTTTAGATTTCCTGAGTGCATGTTCCGTTTTACTGAGAAGCAGTTGGCGGAGGTGAAGACGGGCCGTAGAGAGGTCTGAGAACAATTGTGGAGATGGAAGTAGCTTATGCTGGGCCTCTAGGAGGCCTATCTTATTCAGGGCCGCATGTAGACTCGCATTATATTTCCGTTTAGCAAGAGAAGCCATTTTAATAAAGTGTCCACGGATCACCGCCTTGTGAGCAAACCAGAGAGAGTCATCGCGTATTTCCGCAGAGTCATTTAAGGAGAAAAACTCCTTTAAGGATGCCTCTATTACTTGTGAATTCGATTGATCGTTTAGGAGAAGCTCATTGAGCCGCCACTGTGAAGGTGCTCTAATTGCCATGGAGTCACTCAGGGAGATCGAGACAGGCGCGTGGTCGGACCAAGTGATATTGCCTATTTCCGCAGAGATACATTGGGGAAGGGCTACATCGTCTACCAAAATGTAATCAATTCTGCTATAAGAACTATGCCTGGGAGACCAGAATGTATAGTCGCGTTCGTTGCAGTGGAAGTATCTCCATACATCATGTAGATTAGAGGTGCTAATGAGTTGAGCGGCTTCGCCCCTGGATATTGAGGCGGACGAGCAGTCCAGGTTTTTAGATACAGGGATGTTAAAGTCACCTGCGATCAACTTATAACCGTGGTTAAAGCCATTCAGTGTCTGAAAGAATGCCGTTAGAAATTTGATTTGACCGAAGTTGGGGGCATAGACTGAGGCAATAGTGTAGGGGGAGTTGTTAATTAGACATAGTACTATAAGGAATCTGCCCATAGGGTCAGCTACAGATTTGATCAATTGGAAAGAGTTTGCTTTGCTGAAAAAGACGGCAACTCCAGCTTTTTTAGATTGATTGTTAGCAAAGAATTGATGTGGAAATAGGCTTGAGTGCATTCTAAAGTTGTCGCACTCAAGCAAGTGGGTTTCTTGAATGCATATGATGTCGTGGCGGGTTTTAGAAAGTTGGCGCCAAACCAGCGACCTCTTCCCAGGAGAGTTAAGGCCGTTGACATTAATAGAATGGAGTGAGATACTCATTATCAAAATCAAAAGGGGTACTGATTATGTCTTGTACTCTGGCGAGAGGTGTGATCTTATGACAGCAAAGCGGACCAACCAGGTTTACCAGCAAATAGGATGGTGGGGTGAGGGTGGGTAGGGAGGAAAAGAGGGAAGGGAGGAATAACAGGGTAAACATCAGAACATGAAAGTCCATTCAGGCAAAACCTGAATCCGAAGGTGAAAATCTGCAAACAATCCACCTGTGGGGAGAAACGCTGAGGCAGTCCTAGCAGAAAACTATTCTCGGTAGTGAAAAAAGTTTAAAAGGGGGATGGGAGGCAAAAAGAAAAAAAAAAGAAAGATAAGAAATTGGGAGGAAAAAAGAAAAACAAAAGTTATGCGGGAAAAGGAAAAAAGAATTCCAGCCAGGAACCATTGATTGTGGAGTCAGGCAACCTTCCAGTCAGGGATGATCTGGCGTCTTCCCGGTTTGGCGCCTCCGGGCCCAGGAGTAGCCGAGGAAGAAGGCGGAGGGATGGGGAGATTCAGTCCCCACTGGGTTAGGGTCTTCGCAGCTTGAGCAGGGCTTGAGCACGTGGTGACTGAGCCATCTCTGCGGATGCAGAGTTTGGTGGGAAAGCCCCAACGATATAAAATGCCGTTTTCTCTCAGGGCTGTGGTATAAGGCAAGAAGGCTTTACGTTGAGCCAGAGTTCCGGGGGACAGGTCTGGGAAGACGGAGATGTTGGCAAACCGTTCCGGGAGTGTTGGTTTGCCCCTTAGTGCCTGTAAAAATTCCTCCTTCATGATGAAGAAATGTATACGAGCCAGCACATCTCTGGGAACGGAGGGTCCTAGTCCTGAGGGCTTGGGGATCCGGTGGATGCGATCAATAATAATTCCCTCTTTAGTGGCATTAGGGAGGACTGCAAGTATAAAATCTTGTAAGAAGGATCTAAGGTCTTCTGAGGACACTGTTTCATCAATGCCTCTGAGCTTAACATTGTTTCTTCTAGATCTGTCCTCCAAATCCAAAGTTTTAGAGTACATTTTAGTGGCAAGAGAAGATAATTCTTCATGAGCATCCCATAGCTCATTGTGCGAGGCCACAAGCTCTGTCATTTTTTGCTCTAAGTGATCTGTGCGACCTCCCAGCTCCTCCACCTCCCCTTTAAGGTCTGCCAGCATGGCACGCATATCTTCCTGCAAGGAAGTGCGGAGGTCTCCCAGCATGTCCCTCATCAGGGACGCTGTGATCGGAGCATCGGCGGAGTCAGCTGCAGCCGCGCTTGAGGAGGACGATTGTGAGCCCCGCCGCGCTGAGCGGGAAGATCTGGGTGACAGCGGCGCCATCTTGGATTTCTGGCGCTGCTGGGGAGAGGCGGCGAAAAATTCCACAATGCACCTGGCGGGGTCCCGGGAGTCAGCCTTCGTTTTCCCCATGTACTCACCGGCGGGTGAGGGACTGGAGCGGGCAGCAGCAGGACCGGAAGGGCCGTGGGTGAGTCGTTATGTGCCGCTTGGTTCTGTCTGGCAGCGGAGCTCCCGCACTATGCGACCTGCTCCATTAGCGGTCAGGCCACGCCCCCTGCATTGCGTGATATTGATGCGTTTTTTCTGGCGCTTGGATTGCTTTATGATGAACCAAATTCCGTGGATCAAGCAGAGAAAATCTTGCTGGCATTGTGTCAGGGTCAGGATGAAGCGGAGGTGTACTGTCAGAAGTTTAGAAAGTGGTCTGTGATTACTCAGTGGAATGAATGTGCCCTGGCGGCAATTTTCAGAAAGGGTCTTTCTGAAGCCCTTAAGGATGTCATGGTGGGATTTCCCACGCCTGCTGGTCTGAATGAGTCTATGTCCTTGGCCATTCAGATCGATCGGCGCTTGCGTGAGCGCAAAGCTGTGCACCATTTGGCGGTGTTCTCTGAGAATAGGACTGAGCCTATGCAGTGTGATAGGACTTTGACCAGAGCTGAACGGCAAGAACACAGACGTCGGAATGGACTGTGTTTTTACTGTGGTGAATCCACTCATGCTATCTCCGATTGTCCTAAGCGCACTAAGCGGTTCGCTAGGTCTGCCACGATTGGTACGATACAGTCTAAATTTCTTTTGTCCGTTACTCTGATTTGCTCTCTGTCGTCCTATTCTGTAATGGCGTTTGTGGATTCAGGCGCTGCCCTGAATTTGATGGACTTGGAGTTTGCCAGGCGCTGTGGTTTTGTCTTGGAGCCCTTGCAGTATCCTATTCCATTGAGAGGAATTGATGCTACGCCTTTGGCCAAGAATAAACCTCAATACTGGACGCAATTGACCATGTGCATGGCTCCTGCACATCAGGAGGATATTCGCTTTTTGGTGTTGCATAATCTGCATGATGTGGTCATTTTGGGGTTGCCATGGCTACAGGTCCATAATCCATTATTGGATTGGAAATCTATGTCTGTGTCCGGCTGGGGTTGTCAAGGGGTACATGGTGATGTTCCATTGTTGTCAATTTTGCCTTCCACTCCTTCTGAAGTCCCTGAGTTTTCATCAGATTACTGGGATGTATTTGAGGAGCCCAAATCCGGTGCCCTACCTCCTCATAGGGATTGCGATTGTGCTATTAATTTGATTCCCGGTAGTAAGTTTCCTAAGGGCCGACTGTTTAATTTATCTGTGCCAGAGCATGCTGCTATGCGGAGTTATATAAAGGAATCCTTAGAGAAGGGTCATATTCGCCCCCGTCGTCGTCACCATTGGGAGCAGGGTTCTTTTTTGTGGCCAAGAAGGATGGCTCTTTAAGACCTTGGATTGATTACCGCCTTCTTAATAAGATCACAGTCAAATTTCAGTATCTTTTGCCGCAGATGTCTGATTTGTTTGCTCGGATTAAGGGGGCTAGTTGGTTCACCAAGATAGATCTTCGAGGGGCGTATAATCTTGTGCGAATTAAACAGGGCGATGAATGGAAAACAGCATTTAATACGCCTGAGGGCCATTTTGAGTACCTGGTTATGCCATTCGGGCTTTCTAATGCTCCATCTGTGTTTCAGTCCTTTATGCATGACATCTTCCGAGAGTACCTGGATAGATTCATGATTGTATATTTGGATGACATTTTGGTCTTTTCGGATGATTGGGAGTCTCATGTGAAGCAGGTCAGAATGGTGTTCCAGGTCCTTCGTGCGAATTCCTTGTTTGTGAAGGGGTCTAAGTGTCTCTTTGAAGTTCAGAAGGTTTCATTTTTGGGTTTCATTTTTTCCCCTTCTACTATCGAGATGGACCCTGTTAAAGTTCAGGCCATTTATGATTGGACTCAGCCGACATCTGTGAAGAGCCTACAGAAGTTCCTGGGCTTTGCTAATTTTTTCCGTCGCTTCATCGCTAATTTTTCTAGTATTGCTAAACCGTTGACTGATTTGACCAAGAAAGGTGCTGATGTGGTCAATTGGTCCTCTGCGGCTGTAGAGGCTTTTCAGGAGTTGAAGCGTCGTTTTTCTTCTGCCCCTGTGCTGTGCCAGCCAGATGTTTCGCTCCCGTTTCAGGTCGAGGTTGATGCTTCTGAGATTGGAGCAGGGGCTGTTTTGTCGCAAAGAAGTTCTGATGGCTCGGTGATGAAACCATGTGCCTTCTTTTCTAGAAAATTCTCGCCTGCTGAGCGCAATTATGATGTTGGCAATCGAGAGTTGTTGGCCATGAAGTGGGCATTCGAGGAGTGGCGACATTGGTTTGAAGGAGCTAAACATCGCGTGGTGGTCTTGACGGATCACAAGAATTTGACTTATCTCGAGTCTGCCTAACGGTTGAATCCTAGACAGGCTCGATGGTCGCTCTTTTTCTCCCATTTTGATTTTGTGGTTTCATACCTTCCGGGATCTAAGAATGTGAAGGCTAATGCCCTGTCAAGGAGTTTTGTGCCTGACTCTCCGGGTGTTCCGGAG
Organism: Ranitomeya imitator; assembly: GCF_032444005.1. Lineage (NCBI taxonomy): Eukaryota > Metazoa > Chordata > Amphibia > Anura > Dendrobatidae > Ranitomeya > Ranitomeya imitator. Next base: position 373,566,862 of record NC_091285.1, read on the forward strand.
CCGGCGGGTATTCTTAAAGAGGGGGTAATTTTGTCTGCCATCTCCCCTGATTTGCGGCGCGTGCTGCTGAAGTTTCAGGCTGATAGACCTGACCGTTGTCCTACGGAGAAACTGTTTGTCCCTGATAGATGGACTAGTAGAGTTATCTCTGAGGTTCATTGTTCGGTGTTGGCTGGTCATCCTGGAATCTTTGGTACCAGAGATTTGGTGGCTAGATCCTTTTGGTGGCCTTCCTTGTCACGGGATGTGCCTTCTTTTGTGCAGTCCTGTGGGACTTGTGCTCGGGCTAAGCCCTGCTGTTCTCGTGCCAGTGGGTTGCTTTTGCCCTTGCCGGTCCCGAAGAGGCCCTGGACGCATATTTCCATGGATTTTATTTCTGATCTCCCTGTTTCTCAAAGGATGTCGGTCATTTGGGTGGTTTGTGATTGCTTCTCTAAGATGGTCCATTTGGTACCCTTGTCTAAATTGCCTTCCTCCTCTGATTTGGTGCCATTGTTTTTCCAGCATGTGGTTCGTTTGCATGGCATTCCGGAGAACATCGTCTCGGACAGAGGTTCCCAGTTTGTTTCAAAGTTTTGGCGGTCCTTTTGTGCTAAGATGGGCATTGATTTGTCTTTTTCTTCGGCTTTCCATCCTCAGACTAATGGCCAAACCGAACGAACTAATCAGACTTTGGAAACATATCTGAGATGCTTTGTTTCTGCTGATCAGGATGATTGGGTGTCCTTCTTGCCTTTGGCTGAGTTCGCCCTTAATAATCGGGCCAGCTCGGCTACTTTGGTTTCTCCTTTTTTCTGCAATTCTGGTTTCCATCCTCGTTTCTCTTCAGGGCAGGTTGAGCCTTCGGACTGTCCTGGTGTGGATACTGTGGTGGACAGGTTTCAGCAGATTTGGACTCATGTGGTGGACAATTTGACATTGTCCCAGGAGAAGGCTCAACGTTTCGCTAACCGCCGGTGCTGTGTTGGTCCCCAACTTCGGGTTGGGGATTTGGTTTGGTTGTCATCTCGTCATGTTCCTATGAAGGTTTCCTCTCCTAAGTTTAAGCCTTGTTTCATTGGGCCATATAAGATTTCTGAAGTTCTTAATCCTGTGTCATTTCGTTTGGACCTTCCAGCTTCTTTTGCCATCCATAATGTGTTCCATAGGTCGTTGTTTCAGAGATACGTGGCGCCTATGATTCCCTCCGTTGATCCTCCTGCCCCGGTGTTGGTCGAGGGGGAGTTGGAGTATGTGGTGGAGAAGATTTTGGATTCTCGTGTTTCAAGACGGAAACTCCAGTACCTGGTCAAGTGGAAGGGTTATGGTCAGGAAGATAATTCCTGGGTTTTTGCCTCTGATGTTCATGCTGACGATTTAGTTCATGCCTTTCATTTGGCTCATCCTGATCGGCCTGGGGGCTCTGGTGAGTGTTCGGTGACCCCTCCTCAAGGGGGGGGTACTGTTGTGAATTCTGTTGTCGAGCTCCCTCCTGTGGTCGTGAATGGTACTTCGGTGAGTTCTGTCCATGGGCTCCCTCTGGTGGCTGTGAGTGGAGCTGCTGCTTCTGAGGTTCCTTACACAGGTGATGTGGTTTATCCTTTGGTTGGCTGCTCTATTTAACTCCACTTAGATCGTTACTCCATGCCAGCTGTCAATGTTTCTGCATTGGTTCAGTTCGCTCTTGGATCTTTCTGGTGACCTGTCTACTCCAGCAGAAGCTAAGTTCCTAATAGTATCTAATTCGTTCATTGTTTTCTTGTCCAGCTGGATATCATGATTTTGTCTTGCTAGCTGGAAGCTCTGGGATGCAGAGTGGCATCTCCGCGCCGTTAGTCGGTGCGGAGGTCTTTTTTGCACACTCTGCGTGGTCTTTTGTAGTTTTTTGTGCTGATCGCAAAGCTACCTTTCCTATCCTCTGTCTATTTAGTAAGTCTGGCCTCCCTTTGCTGAAACCTGTTTCATTTCTGCGTTTGTGACTTTCATCTTTACTCACAGTCAATATATGTGGGGGTCTGCCTTTTCCTTTGGGGAATTTCTCTGAGGCAAGGTAGGCTTTATTTTCTATCTCTAGGGCTAGCTAGCTCTTAGTCAGTGACGAGGCGCCTAGGGAGCATCAGGAGCGCTCCACGGCTATTTCTAGTGTGTGTGATAGGATTAGGGATTGCGGTCAGCAGAGCTCCCACATCCCAGAGCTTGTCCTGTGTGAGTTTTAACTATCAGGTCATTCCGGGTGCTCCTAACCACCAGGTCATAACACATTGTTCTATTTACTTGTTTTAGCATTTCAAAAATGTTGTATGTCTTTTGCTGTTATGTATTGTTGTTCTTCTTCCCAGTTCAGGAGTACTGGATTTAACCGGGGGGGGAGTGCAGCGCCCCAGATATCTGGTCGTTGCAGTATGACGCTCTGCCACTAAGGGGAGTGATGGTACGTCTGATGGCACTGAAGGAGTTCTCCTGACCAGGTATCACCAGAACACTTTACACTTCACACTCCGGCCACTATGGGGAGCAAAAGGCTTTATTTAATGGGCCACTCCTCACACTGGTAAAACTAGGGGTCGGGGAGGAAGTTAGTCAGAAGCTGACTGGGTTGGATTCAGGCAACATCCCGTGGCAGGGGGTGTTGCAGGGAGAAGACACAGGGGGGTCCCTGTCAGGCGTGGGAACCTGGCAGGTGCCTAGCGAACAGAACAGAACGTTACGGAACCGCACCTGCACTACCTTGCGGTGGTATCCTAAGAAAGAGACACGAAGGGAAGGATATTGTGGAACAGTGTAAACGAGATCAAGCACAAAGGAGAACCAGTAGGAGTCATGCAGTGAGACCGAGGCAACATCCTACTGAGGCGCGAAGCCGGTGGCCGGAACACCGCAGGAGTAACTGATTCTAGGCCTTACTTCGAACTCCGCAGGACAGTTAATTATAGGTTGGTTGTCTACCTTAAATTTCCTAAGAAGACATAGGGGGCAACATTGGGAGAGGGGCATCTCTAGGGTCCCGGAAGACCTCCAGGCCTTCCCGTCATACGGTTGCGTCCTAGCCATAACATACTGGGGGACGAGAAACTAGCAACATCTGGAACTAAAGAGAGAGAGAGAGCTGTAGAGAACGATGAACGAGAACAGCAGTTGTGAGGACTATTCCAAATGCTCAGCAGGGTAGGACTACAACACACAGGCGCTAGTGGTAGGCAACGATTTCCATCTGCGAAGGAAACTCTGGAAGTGCCCATCAGACCGGCCGGTCTCTGATAGCCTTGTTAAACGTGCTCTGGATTGAGGATCCTGAAGTCTGCAGTAAATAATTAAAGAGACTGCAACCCTGTGTCCTCGTTATTGACTGCACCTCACACCATCACCATCCACCGTACTGGGAAGCCCTGGGGACATACTTCACCTGTGGGAAGGTATACCATCCAGCTGCCATTCCATCACCCCAGGGGACCCCAAATCAGCATCGGTCACCCTGACCGAACACCACAGGTGGCGTCACGAACCCCTGACAGACTGCACCACCTTTATTGGACGCCCATTAGCAGGGTCGCGGACCGGGTCTAGCCTCCATGACAGCCTCAGAACCGAACCAGAGAGGCCCGGTACCGAGAACTCGTGGCCCTGTGTCTGGGGTGATCCACATACATCTGTTGTGAGGTGCACCTTTCTACTAACTGATTGCCTCAGTGCATGGACAATGCGGTCTTTGACATGCTGGTGGAGAGCTGGGATGGCTTTTCTCGCAAAGAAGTGTCGACTGGGTAGCTCATAGCATGGTACTGCGTAGGCCATCAGGGCTTTGAAAGCATTGATTTCAACCAACCGGTAGGGCATCATCTCTAATGAGATTAGTCTAGCAATGTGGGCGTTCAAACCCTGTGTACGCAGATGAGAGGATGATTACTTTCTTTTCCTAACGAGAGTCTCTTGTAGGATGAGCTGGACTGGAGAGGTGCATATGGTGGAACTAGCGGTGGTGGTGGTGGTGGACATGGTGGATTGAGAGAGGGTTGGTGATGGTATTCTCGATGTTGGCCTACGTACAGTGTTTCCTACCAATAACCTTGTGATTCCCTGACTGCTTTGGCCTTGCGACAATACCTCCACATTTGCTCCTGGTGGTGTCCTAACCGGTGGGCTTACAGTGAGGGAAGCAATGTAGCGTTGCTGACTACCTTCATTCTGAGCAGGTGCACCCACGGTATGGGACGTTTGGTAGTTAGTCCAGGCTTGCAAGTGCATGTTGGTTAAATGTCTAAGCATGCACGTTGTATTTAAATTTTGTAGATTCTTCCCTCTGCTAAAGGTTTTTGAGCATTTCTTACAGATAACCTTTGACTGATCATTCGGATCTTGGATAAAAAATTGCCACACTGCACTCTTCCTACTATGGAATACCTTTTCAGGCATTGCACACTGTGCTACTTTCACTGGATGGCCACGCTGTCCTAAAACTGTTTTTGTTTTTGACGTGTTTTATGTGTAAAGAGCTCCATGGAGTAACCTGTAGTGTCGCCTGACGCATCCTTCACTTTTGGTTTGGGTGAAGGACACAAGGAAACGTCTTGTTCCTGACCAGGAGCATCCACTGACGACTCGCTGCTTTTATATTTGGAACTTTCTGAAGAGGAGGCAAAAGAGTTAGAGGCTGAGTCAGCAAGGAAAGCCCAAACTTTTTCCTGCTGCTCCGGCTTTAAAAGCCGTTTTCCTATTCCCAGATAAGGGAGCCTTCGAGGCCTTGTGTAGCCAGACGATGATGCTGGCTCAACACCTCCAATAGCACCAGATGCAAACTAACAGGAAAGAATTATATCCACTTTGTCAGAATTTGAATCTCCCCTTTTTTTGGGGAGACTGAACCACTACTTAGGCCCAGTGTATATAACAATGCTATCTAAGTGGTGATAATTTGAATCTCACTTTTTTGGGGGGAGACTAATCCAATCCTCAGGCCCTGTGCATAAACAACACAATGTAAATGGCAGAAAGTGGCTGGCTGATATACCACAAACTAACAGGACTGAAATATATCCACTTTGTGATCATTTGAATCTCACTTTTTTGGGGGGGGAGATTAAACCAAACCTCAGGCCCTGTGCATAAAAAACAACACAATGCAAATGGCAGAAAGTGGCTGGCTGATATACCACAAACTAACAGGACTGAAATATATCTACTTTGTGATCATTTGAATCTCACTTTTTTGGGGGGGAGACTAAACCAAACCTCAGGCCCTGTGCATAAAACAACACAATGCAAATGGCAGACAGTGGCTGGAAGATATATGAAAAAATATAAGGACTGTAGTACAATTGCAATCTCCCTACAATGATCTCAGGACAAGTATGGCAGCAATAAAAAGGAGTGCACACAAAAGTGTGGACAAATAAACAAGATAACTGTGCAGAAAGGAGCAACAGGATTATTGCTTTTAAAAAAGCAGTTGGTTGCACAGCGGCGTGCTAACAGCAATGCAGCTATCAGGGAGCCTTATAAGGCGGCCTAATAAGCTACAGAGCTGATGAACAAAAATATAGCCTCCACTGTCCCTGCAAAAAATGGTGGTGTTGGACAGTGGAAATCGCTAGAGCACAAGCAATTTGGGGGTTAATCTTCCCTCCCTAACTATATCCCTTCTTCTGATGAAGCTGCGGCAACCTCTCCCTATGCTACAATCGGCAGAAGTAAGATGGCGGCCGGCGTGCATGCCCCTTTATAGCCCCTGTGACACCGCAGAAAGCAAGCCAATCACTGTCATACCCTTCTCTAAGATGGTGGGGACCGAGACCTATGTCATCACGCTGCCCTCACTCTGCGTCCTCCTTCATTGGTTGAAAATTGACGCTGAAAGTGTCATGCAAAACGCGACTTTGGCGCGAAGATCGCCGACCTCATGGCCGATCCCACACTAGGATCGGGTCGGGTTTCATGAAACACGACTTTGCTGAAAGTCGGCGATTTTTGAATTTGTCCGATCCGTTTCGCTCAACCCTAATTGTAACCATCATCCTTGCTTGTCCATATTGGAGAGTTTCTGGCTGCATCAGGGTCAGACACCTGAGGTCCTTACATATTGTGAATCTTTTAATAGTTTTATTTGAGCGTCTATCATAAAATAATATTTTTCATAGTTTAATAGTTACCATTATTCATACTACGCATATACAACAATTGGATCTGGATGAGCTTTTACTTTATAGCATACTAAGGATTTACGTGTATTACTTGGAGCGCTTCCTATATCCTAAATAGAGAGGAAATGTTTGACAATAAAGCTATTGTGCATATGTGTCTATGGTATTACAATGGTGCATTGTTTTAGAAGTTTATTACAAGGGTTTGTATGTGAAAAGTTTCACTGATTATAATTAAATATGCCAATGTGTTCATTACTTGGTTAAGACTGTTGGTTGGCATTCAAACTGTCTGCTTGAAAACTCAATTGTTCTTTCACTAATGGCCATGTTGGGAACGTCAGGCCACATGGCAATAACTACGGTATGGAAGTGATCTGTATAATATACATAGCCTTAAGGTCTGGCATGCCTTATGACTCTTTAAACAATGTACGCACTGTTCAGAATCTCTCATAAGCTCATGAAGGACTACTTGTGATGAGATTCAAGGATTGCGAAAAATGTACACTTTCTTTGTAAGACTTGAAGAATTCATAGATAACAAGAAGGTAGCTACTTTTCAATGCTTATAAAGAAGATGAGCAAGGGTTGCACTTACATTTATTCTTTTGGGTATAAGGGCATTCATTCGCCTCTCTGTCATACAGTGCCAATGCTAGTGTTCTCATCTGCACTATGTCAACACTGGTTGTTAACCCTCAATTATGACATACTTCTTTTAGTTTTGTCAAATATGTTTACCTCTACTCTGCAATGTTCCTATTTCTGTACAGAGATTTCTTTATTGATTATTTCTGTACCAATAGATCACAGTTTGCTTTATCCTTATTTTACAATGCTGATTGAATTTTCGCTCTGCTATGACATCGCCATGTTCTTCAATCATTAAAGGGAATCTGTCAGTAGGATTAGCCCTCCTAAGCCATCTATATGGGCATGCAGGTCATAGGAACCTGAATAAAATGAAATCTCAATATCTGTGGAATGATGTCTTCTTCCACAGAAATGCAAGTTTTTCTTATATGTAAATAAGCTGTAAAGATCTCTGGGCCAGACACTGATCTACATGAGAATCTTCCTCCAGACCTTAGTTTTAATTAAAGGGATAGTTACCAGTGTGATGTGCAATGGCTACTCTCTGCTCTCAGTGCAGAGCTCTGTGTGATTATAACTGACACGTCTGCAGGTTCCTCTCAGCTTCAACTTCCAGCTCACAGGCAGTCAGTGTTGCAATACTGTTGCAATACAGCAGTGCTGAGAGAACTTCAGCTGCTCGCATGCTTATTATGAGGCAAGTTCAGTTCTACTGTTCTTTGTTAGTTACATGCCTCACACTGGTAATGCCACCTTTCAGTTATAATAAGCTCTGGAGGCAGAATCTCATGCAGACCAGTGTCCAGCCCATAGCCATTTACATATTGAAAAAAAACAGATTTCTTTGTAATAAGACATCGGATCATAGATTTCAAAGTATCATTTCATTCAGCTTCCTGAATAATCCTACTGACAGATTTCCTTAACTGTAACCATAGTTATAATCTTTGTCTTGTACTCATCATTTTCATACTGTGCATCTGTAACAAGGTGGCATTGGGTGGTAGTCATGACTCTATTAAAGCAACAGTCCAGAAGCATCCCGGGCCCTTGCACATGAAAAAGACAGGTGCAGTCCAAATCCTACAGCACAGTCACTTACCTTCTTTCAACGCTCACTGCAGCAACTGAGGGTGATGATCCAGGAACAACACGACAGGTATAGTTCTGATCCAACAGGGGAAAATTAACTGTACATGAAACAATGCTTCCTGCTCTGTCCCTACATCTGCTTGAAGCCGGTCAGCATCAGTGGCTCCCCTTTAAACTGGAGTGTCACAACAGTCTTTCTGAAAATGGTCCTCTGGTCCCAGTGTCCATCCACTCTGCCTGGCAGATGATAGCAGCAGTCTGCGGCAGCCTTTATTCCCCAGCCGGGGGTCCTTTATGTCCCAGACAGGGACACATATCCTGCCTAGGGCAATCCTGCCCAGGCTCTGACTAGAAGCAGGAACATTCTACTCTTTACCTCCCTGGCTGGACCAGCCACTTTTTATTGACTCTTTCTATTTCTACCCTAACAATACAACAGAAAGCATATACAACACAGGTTATACGTTAAGAGAATATATTAAAACAATAAAAACACAGCACATATGGGTACCAGATGAGGCGAAAGAGAGGGGGCAAATGAGGGTCCCCGCCACCTCCTTATACATCACTACATACAAAAACAGGTATATGCTATATGCTTATCATTCATGCACTGCAGCTTCTACTGCAGCTGTTTAATAATTCTATTTTATGACAATATTCTATTATCCCTATATGAGACACTATGACCACTCTCATTAAATGCATTGCGTGGTCTGTTAAATTTATAACTTTTACTATCAGTAGCGTAGCTACCAGGTTGCAGAGGGTGTTGAGGCCCTGGGCTCTGCGCTCAGATGGGCTCATCCAGAGCTACATCATGACTCAACACTGGTACGCTCAAGTCTTGTGCATGCACTGGCGTAGTGACAGAATGTTAATCTGCCTAAAACTCACCGGTGAACTCATCAGGATCTTGGATTAGGTGAGTATATGATTTTTGCTTTTACTAAATCTTATGGGGGCACCATAAACACTGGAGGGCCCTGAAACAGTGGGGGGAACCCTCATACATTATAGGAAGTACTGTGGGAGCCTTTATAAAGTGTGGTGTCCATTATAAAGTGTGAGAACTGATGTAGGAGAGATAATGTAGGGGGCCATTATATAGTTTGGGGGATAATGCAGTAGCCATTATACAGTTTGGGGGATAATCTAGGAGCCATTATATAGCATGGAAGCTAATGTGGAGGTCATTATACAGTTTGAGAACTAGTCTCGGGACTACTATGGAGGCAGTAATAGAATGTGAAGGCTTCTTTGGGGGTCATTATAATGTTTTTTGGGGGGAACAGTGGCAACATCATGCTATGTATAGCGGAGCTGTGGGGGTATCATTTTGTATATAATGGAGATGTGGGCACATCATACTGTGTATACGGGAGCTGTACTTTTGGTGATTCAGTGGACATTATTAAATGTCACTGTAAGTGGTCACTTAAGAAGCATTATTGTTATAGGAGCACTCGGAGTATTGTGGCTGTCAAAGCGACAAAATGTGGACATTCAAGTAATTGAGCTAGTATCCATTTTGGCTCATGAACTCTTTTCCTCCTTTCTGCTCCTCATTTTTTGGATATATTGGATGTTTATAAGGATTATTGCCAGTTATTTCCACATACTGTTGTTCTAAATGTAAGCTAGTAGCTAAAAATAAAAAGTATCTTTATGAGAACTGGTCATAATAATATATTTTCACCATCTCTATTTGATACTGTGTGGAAAATTAGTATTTCATACAATCCCGATTTTGCAAGTTTTGCCATCTACAAAGTATGGAGAGGACTGTAATTTTTATCTAAAGTACCGGTCCCGAGTGCCAGGTGTTGATGTTAGACACTCACATGAGTTTCTCACATCACACTCGCAAGTGTGACACAGGCCACACAGGAGTATGTAATGTCCTTTCCTTTTTTCTTTAGGAAATAAATAATATAAAAAGAATAATGGCATGGTTTTCCAAACCAGCAGAGGGAAAGCCAGTAACTGAGGGACAATGTTTATAGCCTGGGAAAGGGATAACACCCATGGAGCTTCCCAGGCTATTAATATCAGCTCACAGCTGCATAGTTAGCATTTACTGGCGAATAAAATAGGGGACCCCCAAAAAATGATGTGGGGTCCACCTATAATTAATAACCAGCAAAGGCTAGGCAGATATTAATAACCTAGGAAGAGACCATGTATATTGGCCCCCCAGCTACAAACACCAGCTCACAGCCATCCCAGAAATGGTGCATCTCTAAGATGCGCCAATTCTGGCACTTAGCCTCACTCTTCCTACTTGCCCTGTAGCGGTGGCAAGTGGGGTAATAGTTTGGGGGTAAAAGTCACCTTTGTATTGTAAGGTGACATCAAGCCGGTTAAGTAATGGAGAGGTGTCAATAAGATACAGTACCTATCCATTACTAATCCTATAGTTGTTATAGGTTAAATAAAGAGACAGACAGAATAAAGTATTTTAATGAAATAAAACATTGCACAGTTTTCCCATCTTTATTGTTCTGCTAATTCCCTGAATCCCTCGATCTCCTGCAAAAAAAAAAAAATAATAAACCAACACAAATACTCCCCGTTCTGACATAGTCCTTAATAACGAGTGTCCCACGATGAGTCCATCTCTGCTACATCTGTATGCCGGATATCCAGATGTAGCAGAGCTTGCACTGCACTGCAGTTCTCACAATCAGCTGATTGTGAGAACCAGCCTAGTGATCGGTGGTCACGTCCATGGTGGTTCTCGTGGTTAACTCAGTCATCGCGAGAACTGCAGTGGACTCCGCCTTCCTGCGGTCACAAGGAAAGAGATTATTTAAATTAGTTCACATGCATTGTAAGCTGCATTTATGCAGCTATTACTCATGTGACTAATAATTAGATGCAGTTTTACTGCATCTGTTAGTCTATGGGAAATTTACGCTGCGGGGACTGAGCATCTCTGCATCATAAATAGACATGCTGCGGTCTATAAAGACGTGCTGCAAGTCCAGATATGCAGTTCTGGCGCCTGTGTCTCCGAACACGAACACATAGTGGAGATGGGATTTCATGAAATCCCCTATACTATGCTGTAACATCTGGATGTTGCAGGTTTGATGCTGCGGCTGTAAGCAGCATCAAACCCGCAGCGTTTCCGGACCGTGGAAACATACCCTAATACATATCTTTTCATGGCAATTGGTGCATCTGCTAATAAATAAATTTGCCAGAAATCAAATGTATCACACAATCATTAGAAATCAGCGAACGTGCTTCGTGATACTCCGATATAACTTGAATATCTGGGCGCTCGGCACTTCGCGAGCATTATCCGGTGCTCGAATTTGAAACTCTAATTCCTAGATGCCAGCTCCCATACACCCGTCGGTATTCTGGTCAGCCTCTGCACATAACTGAAGAGTGAGCATGGATGTCTGATATTTGTGCAGTTTTCTAAGATTTTGAGGACTCCACAAATATGGTGAGTGGCGATGATGACATCATCAGCCCAACAATCCAGCTTTTCTGCCTACTTGAATAGTAAAAGCTGATAATTAAACATGAAGCTTTTCATGTTGACCTGGTGGAGATGGAGGGAGACATGAGACAGGGAGATACTACACAGCTCTTTTCATGTTGACCTGGTAGAGATGGAGGGAGACATGAGACAGGGAGATACTACACAGCCCAGTTTCATCTGATCTAGTCTCATCTGCTCAGTTCAGATTTGTTAGCAATGAGGATTTGAAGGCGGAGGAGGAACAGGAGCTAGCTGATAGTACAATAGAGACCTTGGCACATATGGCAGACTTTATGGACCACTTCTTTTCCTGTGACTCATGTTACATTCATCCAGGCCAAAAAAAGAGTACTGGTTGTTCACTCTGCTAGACCTATGCTACAAGTAAAACCTTGCACCTCTCCTTCCTGAGGCAGAGAGGATTTCTAGAATGGTGCTGTAGCAGAAGGTTATTTTGGAAAATATGTTCAAAAAATTCCCATTAAACAACAAAGCTACAGAGGGCAAGCTTCCTTGCCCAACCAAGGAAGAGAGGGCGAGAGAGACACACTGTGTACAGCAGAATCAAGGATACATTGTCAAAGGCCTGGGACAATGTTATGACACCCTCTCAGCATCCAGGCTCTGTTTACTTTGTATTTTTGACAAGGAGGGAAAAGTTTTTAAAGATAGGCAAGCAATAGCTGGTCGACAAAACCAGCATACTACATAATTCCTTGTGACCCTCAGCTATTGGGTCTCAAAGCTAGACAACTGGCATGAGCTGTTCCTCTATGCCTTGGAGGTGTTGTTGCCCTGTCTCTATCATCTTGTCTGAGATCTGCCAGTCTGCACGGGGGAGGGGGTCAAAACAGTAATGGTTTTGCCTGTCAACAGAAAGTGCTGACAGGCTCACTCTGATGTAAAAGAAAAATTAGCAAAGCTTGAATTAGCCCCAAATTTTCCACATCACCAGATGACAGCAGCATATAAAGTGTTTTTAATCTTTAATATTTGAATGAGGTCTGCCAGTTTTTGCCTGCAAGGGTCTATGGATGACCACACACGTGGTCAATATTGTTGGTACTCCTCGTTTAATGACCGAAAAACTCACAATGTTCACAGTAATAACTTTAATCTGACAAAAATAATAATAAATAAAATATCTATGAAAGTGAACAAATGAAAGTCAGACATTGCTTTTCAACCATGCTTCCACAGAATTTAAAAAAAATAAAACTCATGAAGGCCTGGACAGAAATGATGGTACTCTTCTTAATATTTTGTTGCACAACCTTTGGAGGCAATCACTGCAATCAAACAATTCCTGTAACTGTCAATGAGACTTCTGCACCTCTTAACAGGTATTTTGGCCCACTCCTCAAGAGTAAACTGCTCCAGTTGTCTCGTGTTTGAAGGTTGCCTTTTCCAGATGGCATGTTTCAGCTCTTTCCAAAGATGCTCAATAGGATTTAGGTCAGGGCTCATAGAAGGCCACTTCAAAATAGTCCAATGTTTTTCTCTTTCCAATTCTTGGGTGTTTTTAGCTGTGTGTTTTGGGTCCTGTTGCATGACCCATGACCTGCGACTGAAACAGAGCATTCTAACTCTGGGCAGTACATTTCTCTCTAAAATCCCTTGATAGTCTTGAGATTTCATTGTACCCTGCACAGATTCTAGACACCCTGTACCAAATGCAGCAAAGCAGCCCCAGAACATAACAGAACCGCCTCAATGTTTTACAGTAGGGACAGTGTTCTTTTCTTGATATGCTTCATTTTTCCGTCTGTGAACATAGAGCTGATGTGCATTGCCAAAAAGTTCAATTTTTGTTTCATCTGTCCATAGGACATTCTTCCAGAAGCTTTGTGGCTTGTCAACATGCAGTTTGGCAAATTCTATTCTGGCTTTTTTATGATTGTTTTCAACAATGGTGTCCTCCTTAGTCATCTCCTATGAAGTCCACTTTGGCTCATACATCGACGGATGGTGCAATCTGACACTGATGTTCCTTGAGCTTGAAGTTCACCATTAATCTGTTTAGAAGCTTTTCTGGGCTCTTTTGTTACCATTCGTATTATCAGTTTCTTTGATTTGTCATCAATTTTCATCCTGCAGCCACATTAAGGGAGGTTGGCTACAGTCCCATGGATCTTAAATTTCTGAATAATATGTGCAACTGTATTCACAGGAACATCAAGCTGCTTGGAGATGGTCTTATAACTTTTACTTTTAAGACCTACTATATAATTGTCTAAGGGTCACTTCTGTCCATCTGTCTGTCTGTCACAGAAATCCCAAGTCGCTGATTGGTCACGGTCAAACAGCCACGACCAATCAGGTCACTGCTATTAACCCTACGTGACCAACTTTTTACTATTGATGCTGCCTATGCAGCATCAATAGTAAAAAGATCTAATGTTAAAAATAATAAAAAAATGAAAAAAATCATTATATACTCACCTTCTGTCGGCCCCCAGATCCAGCCCAGGCCTTTCCCGCTCCTCGCGATGGTCCGATCCATGCATTGCGGTCTCGCGAGATGATGTAATGGTCTCACGAGACCGCTACATCATCATCTCGCGAGACCGCAATGCCGTCTTGGGACCGGAGCATCGGTAAACGCCTGGGCTGGATCTGGGGGCCGACGGAAGGTGAGTATATAACTATTTTTTAATTTAATTCTTTTTTTTTAACAGGGATATGGTGCCCACATTGCTATATACTACGTGGGTTGTGTTAGATACTGCGTGGGCTGTGTTATATACTACATCTCTGTGCTATATACTATGTGGGCTGTGCTATATACTATGTGGCTGTGGTATATATTACGTGGCTGGGCAATATACAATATTGCTGTGCTCTATACTATGTGGCTTTGGTTATATACTGCATGGGCATTGTTATATACTACGTCTCTGTGCTATATACTATGTGGCTGCTATATACTACGTGGCTGTGCAATATATTATGTGGCTGTGCAATATGCTATGTGGCTGGGCAATATACTATGTGTCTGTGCTACTTACTACGTGTCTGTGCTGTATACTATGTGGCTGGGCAATGTACTACATTGCTGGGCAATATACTATGTGTCTGTGCTATTTTCTACGTGTCTGTGCTATATATAGTACGTGGCTGGGCAATGTACTACGTGGTTGGGCAATATACTACGTGTCTGTGCTATTTACTACATGGGCTGTGCTATATACTACGTGGCTGTGCTATATACTACATGGGCTGTGTTATATACAGTGCTACGTGGGCTGTATTATACACTACTTGGCTGTGCTATATTTCTCTGCTGTATCTGTGCATCATGAATTGTGGTATGTGTTAAAGAGGGAGGCCCACTGAGACTTTCGCCCGGGGCCCTCAAAAACCTGGAGCCGGCCCTGGTTTCACTGATTGGTCACACCTGGCCACGAACAATCAGCGCAATCCGCCTGTGAATTGGCGCGGAATTTGAACCACGCTATGCTAATTGGTTGCGGCCTGCTGGCCGAATCCTTTGTATAAATTGCATTATTCTGAAAACTTCATAAATAAACTACATACATATTCTAGAATACCTGATGTATTAGAATCGGGCCACCATCTAGTGTTTGTCAATGATTTTCTTTCTAATCTCCTGAGACAACTCTTTCATTCACTTCCTCTGATCCATGTTGAGTGTGATACACACCATGTCACCAAACAGCACAGTGAGTATCTGTTGCCCTATTTACAGGCCCACTCACTGATTCCGAGATTGTAGACACCTATGATGCTAGTTAATGGATACACCTTGATTTAACATGTCCCTTTTTTCACATTATTTTCAGGTGTACCATCATTTCTGTCCAGGTCTATTTCATGAGCTTTATTTTTTTTTTAAATTCTGTAGAAGCATGGTTGAAAAGAAATGTCTGAATTTCATTTGTTGATTTTCAGAGATCTTTTATTTATTATTACTTTTGTCAGATTCAAGTTTTTTCTGTGACCATTGTGGGTTTATCTGTCATTAAATGAGGGTACCAACAATTTTGACCACTTGTATATATTACCCTCCTGATCACTTTTTTATGGTTTTGCAATGTGTGCAAAGCCTATATGAGTGAAGTGCCACAACTACATTTCTGTTCACAATATCTGTATGAGGTACTACGGTTTGTGCCTTCAGGGGTATATGGATGACACGGCTTGTAATTTTTGGCATACTTTGCACTGTGTGTAGAAGTTTGTATGAATGTAGGAGTACCACAACTACATTTTGTTAATATTTGAATGAAGTACTACAGTGGGTGCCTTCAAGGGTGTATGGATGACTCTTCTTGTAATTTTTGGCAGGCTTTCCACTTAATGCACAGCCTTTATTAGTCTAGGAGTACCACTACATGTCAATTTGAACAGAATATGCACAAAGTCCTCCTTTGTGTCTCATACAGGGTGTTTCTGAGTCCCTCTTTCATCATGTATTTGTCAGTTCTCGCTTCCTTCATAAATTACACTGACATTTCCATTGTGATAATTTAGGTAAACCAAAACTGAAATGTTTAGTATTTTTGTTTTATATCCTTTTTTAATTTGCCCTATATACAAGGCATTATACAGGAAAGAATGTTTCTTAACAATTTCTCGTTGATTTTGAGTGTATTATTGTCACTCCTTGGAGTAAAAGTGTGATACCATTGTTCGCAGCAACGATCTGGCAGTCAGAGGTTTCCAGGGGTCTTCCCTAGGCTGTACTCCTTCCATTCAGCACTTGTTCCATCCATTTCAACCTTTTCACTGCCCCAGGACATACTTGTAGCACCTTCTGGAAAAATGCTCAGATTTCACATTGACTCACATAATACTTGTTACACACAAGCATCCGAGCATTAAGGAATAGCTCGTTTCGAGTAATGAGCATCCAGGCATTTTAGTGCTCGCTCATCTCTAATTATCATCCTGCTGTATCTGAAACTGAGTGATGTGCTATATATTCCATGATGCCCTTTGCTTTCTGCCACCAATAAGCTTGATGGAGACAAAGTAAGCCAATAAAGACCTGCATTTTCTAGTACGTCTGCCGAGATGCCAGTGGTGGTGGTGTTTCTGCTGCTGATAGCAGCTCCAAATTCTTAGCTATGGTATGTTTCTTTGCTTGTTTGTTTGTTTTTTTACACTGTTAAGTACACTACGGTTGCCTCTTTTACTTTTACCATACTTTTGTGACAAACCCTTATTATTTAACAATTGCCAAAAAGAATGTAATAAGAAATGCTAATTAGATAGGTACACATCCAAAAAGCAGAAGGTGGCAACAGGCTGCAGCATAGGGTGGCATGTCCGGTTCTCAATTTTGACTAGCAAAGCAGATGTGCAAGTATAGACATGCACAATTAAATTATTACTAAAACGTCACTAGAGACAATGTGTATAGTAGCCTAGAGAACAACACCCTCATATAATATACTCAACAAAGCCCATAATGGTGTAATAGCTATAGGACAAAAAAGTGTAAAGGCAAAAAATGAAGTTTAAAAGATAACATCTTTATTATACAATTTAAAATAAAATGAAAAAGGGGGACCAAAACAATAAACAGGGCTGAAAAAAACCTCCGTGGGGAAGGACCAACTGTATAGTGGACGCACCCAATACACTGTAACCTATCTGGCAGTAAATACCAAAATGTAAATATGCAAATGCCACAATAAATATAAATATATAACTGCAAGTGATACAAAAACAAATGTATGGGACAGCGAACACTGAATCTCCACAGCCTATAGCCGGTATAAAGATATGAAACTGCCTGTCTATCTATGCACTTATTAGCCAAAAGATATAATACTGATAAGTCACATCGGGGCGCCCCCGGAAGAAGCGAGCAGCGAAACGGCGCCCGTCGGGCAGGCGGGAAGGACTCTTGGACGCCACGCATTTTGCGGTGAGCACTCCGTTACCTTTGCCTTATCGCCGGTATTCCGGTTATGTTTACCGCTTGGTCTATGATATCTGTCTTCACTGTTGCATCTTGCCATGCTGTTATATTGACATCTTTTCACTGCGGCATCAGCACTTTTACCTGGCCACTTGCTATACAGTTTTTTTGCACTATACTTATCAGCCTACATTATACTGGTTTGTTTTATGTCCATTCGACTCACTGTAGTCAGTATATTTTCCTTTACTTATACAGCAGTTTTTTGTTTGTATATTTATATATATTTTTTTTTTTTTTGGCATCAATCCGATGTGACTTATCAGTATTATATCTTTTGGCTAATAAGTGCGTAGATAGACAGGCAGTTTCATATCTTTATACCGGCTATAGGCTGTGGAGATTCAGTGTTCGCTGTCCCATACATTTGTTTTTGTATCACTTGCAGTTATATATTTATATTTATTGTGGCATTTGCATATTTACATTTTGGTATTTACTGCCAGATACGTTACAGTGTATTGGGTGCGTCCACTATACAGTTGGTCCTTCCCCACGGAGGTTTTTTTCAGCCCTGTTTATTGTTTTGGTCCCCCTTTTTCATTTTATTTTAAATTGTATAATAAAGATGTTATCTTTTAAACTTCATTTTTTGCCTTTACACTTTTTTGTCCTATGGCTATTACACCATTATGGGCTTTGTTGAGTATGCACAATTAAATGCCTACATTTCATATATTTTTTTTCAACAAAATGCAATCTTTTTCACAAATTTAACATAACAAGAAATGCTAAGTAGCATGTAGAAAAAACTAGCACCTGCAACTGAGCGCTGTATTGCTCTAGAGTATGGATGTAATATTCTGCCAGTAAAACAAATATGCCAAAAAATAAATTGTGGAACAAAAACAAGAAGAACGCCGGCACTATTCAACCTGCAAGAACCACAATAAAATTCACACAAATGTCATTATTTATTAATACTGAAATAGTTGAGTTATTACTAATTTTTAGTGTGTAAACATTCACCAGCACATATTAGGTGAACTATCAAAGCATCGTTTATTCAAGGGCACAAACACTGAAATATATCATTAGCTGAACAATTAAAGAAGTTCCTTTCAGATATGTCTAAAAGCAAGTAAAGGTACCTTCACACATAACGATATTGTTAACGATATCGTTGCTATTTGTGACGTAGCAACGATATCGTTAATGAAATCGTTCTGTGTGACAGCGACCAACGATCAGGCCCCTGCTGGGAGATCGTTGGTCGCTGAATAAAGTCCAGAACTTTATTTCGTCGCTGGACTCCCTGGAGACATCGCTGGATTGGCGTGTGTGACACCGATCCAGCGATGTCTTCACTGGTAACCAGGGTAAACATCGGGTAACTAAGTGCAGGGGCGCGCTTAGTAACCCGATGTTTACCCTGGTTACCATGCTAAAAGTAAAAAAAAACAAACACTAGATACTTACCTACCGCTGTCTGTCCTCCAGCGCTGTGCTCTGCACTCCTCCTGTACTGTCTGTGAGCCGGAAAGCAGAGCGGTGACGTCACCGCTCTGCTTTCCGGCTCCCAGACAGTACAGGAGGAGAGCAGAGAAGCAGAGCGCAGCGCTGGAGGACAGACAGCGGTAGGTAAGTATCTAGTGTTTGTTTTTTTTTACTTTTAGCATGGTAACCAGGGTAAACATCGGGTTACTAAGCGCGGCCCTGCGCTTAGTTACCCGATGTTTACCCTGGTTACCGGGGACCTCGGGATCGTTGGTCGCTGGAGAGCTGTCTGTGTGACAGCTCTCCAGCGACCAAACAGCGACGCTGCAGCGATCCGGATCGTTGTCGGTATCGCTGCAGCGTCGCTTAATGTGAAGGGGCCTTAATGAGCATGTTGATAGTAACTATGGCCGCTTTGATCAGGACAGCTGATATTATCTGGTCCACTTCTCATTTAGATCATAAAAATACAGAGGGTTGATTATTTTGAAGAAATGTTTATTTAACAACTGAATACATGCCAAAAAGAATAATTTACAGCAGCAAGTCTTAATACATTTCCTCTCCAGTTTTGGATTCCCCCATACAATGCATTGATAAATATTAACAATGAAACATAAGCACTTTGTTCTGCGGCTTGTTGATAGAGACACATTAAAACAGCAAAATTACCACTGCTAAGCCACAGTATGCGGCTGACGTTGGGGTTTTGTACTGTATGAGTATATTTGTACATGAGCACATTGAAATGGAGTACCTATGGTTATCAGTACATTACACTGTACCTCCCCTAACTATTGAAAAAAAATATTTACATCTCTTTTGGCTAATGTCCAGGTAGCAAAACCAAACTATTTAAACACATACAATTGATATCACTAAATACTGCAGAAAATGGGATCAGAGACTTTCTTCACATGCAAATAGTTGCTTTGAGGTCTTTTTACATACAGTAGTTGCTCTAAGTGGGCCATGAGTCTGTACAGTGAATGCAAAGCCACATTTTGCACAATCTTCGTCATTGCTGTCCAACATTATAAAGTTGTCATGTTTTATGGTTTATGAATATGACAGTGGAAGACCATTTAGAAAATGTACAGAACTATCTATATATTATGTGCTTCCCATTTTTGGCTCAATTGCTTTTCTAGAGCAAACGTATAACAACTACTGCACGCTGGATAGCTGTGCGATGTCCCATTTGTCATGTTCTCTATAAGTAACAGGATTCGTAAAAATATTGTGCTGACACACAAGTGCCATTGATATGGTTGAAAACCACATTGTGCTACCACAACCATTATGAAGAAGCAGAAAAGGGAAAGTGGCATCCATATATTCTGAATAAAATACATGCTTTGGATCCATGGCTTTGGCCAGAAAGTTTTTTTCATATTATGTCGCACCAAAAAAGATATTTCTGAAAACCTATTTTTCTATTTTGTCAAAGAAGCACCATAAAAATCCATTTATATTAGGTAAATATTTTATTACATTATCATGCAATCAGAATGACATGTGAAATAAATACATTACAAATGGCCTGGTTTAGAAGAATTGTACTTGCTGTTCATTTGTTCTTGCTCATCTACTAGACTTCCAACAGGGTAAAACTATCCATTGAAGAAATGTATAGGCAACACTGAATAATTAGTTACATAAATGACAATTAATTGCGTGGCCTGCGGCAATCTCCAAGTACCACAAGTTATTTTCTCCTTTACACAATTTAAAGCTCTGCTCAATAGATGACATTACTTAGCCAATTTAGGGTATTTAAAAGAAATAAGTCAGGAAGTTTTTGCTACTTCATCTGAGAGCAGCCTGATATAGGTAAAGAGAACCTAAATCCATCGATGTATCACTTAGTATACAGGGTGCAACCATTCTGGCACAATCAGAGTTTTTAGATTTAGCCATACAGCAGAGCTGAGGATCTGTATGCATATTACCTATAGACAGTGAGCTGCTTATCACAGGAGGGGCGGAGTTATGCAATCTGGGACATGGTAGCTAGTTACAGCAATGACAATGTCCCAGTGATAAAACTTAAATTAAAAGTATACAAACAGCTTAAGTGACACATCCTTGAATTAATTTTTTAACCCTTACTTCATGCTGTCCTCAGATCACAGAGCAAAAACCTGCAGACAAATTCTCTGTAATGATAGTCAGTCTATAAATACCCTCATACTCCAGATAATGCAGATAATGAATTGATCTTAACAGTTGTATATCAACAACCCAAATCTGTACTACTGAAGTCATTTATTATAAAAATGAATACAAATACCCGGTAGATAAGATAATCGTAATATCACTAAGGACAGAAATGGCTTCTTATTAAATAAGATGTCTGGAACTATAGATTTAATATCTAATTATCAGACACCACCAAATGTATGCCTGTCAGGTTGGGCATGTTACTTCTAGAGTAGGAAAAGCAACTTTGGTAACTATTCTGTTGAGAAAAACAACACATTAGTATAAGTTGAAAATGATCCAACCTGTTTGATCCCTGTGGCAGGCGAGGCAATCGGCTAACAGCATAGGCATAAGGCAGTCAGCGTCAGCAAAATTTTAAGGCTATATTAAGTAGTATTTAAAATATTAAAATACCATCACCCCCCCAAAAAAAAACAAATAAAAAATACAACTTTGGGTATAAAGAATATTGTGCATGTTACTTTGAACTAGCTAAATGTTATTTTAACTAAACTGTGATTTTAACCATAAAATAGGTGTT
Organism: Ranitomeya imitator; assembly: GCF_032444005.1. NCBI lineage: Eukaryota > Metazoa > Chordata > Amphibia > Anura > Dendrobatidae > Ranitomeya > Ranitomeya imitator. The sequence goes on from NC_091285.1 coordinate 373,588,296, forward strand.
TGTGATGGTTATTAACAGTTCACCATGTAAAACATGTGGAATTTATGGTGAAAGCAAATAATGAATACTGTGCCATAAAACACTGTAAAAACAGTCACAATGAATCTAAAATTTCTATAACTGATCTTTTTATAAAACATGTAGAATGTTTGTAAGAAACTGTACTATACATTAGGAGGTAAAGATAAAAATAAATATACATGGGAAGTGTTTTAATAAAATTATTCATTGGCATTTGTGCTTTAGTGCATTTGCTTGTAAAAGGCTGGGTTACCAAAAATCATGCCCATCAGTCTTAGTTATTTGATTTTTTTTTTCTAAACTAATTACAATTAATGTTATAATTGCATCAATTGTTATCCGGATTTACAGGGCTTTGCGATATGGCTCTTTGAAGAGTTAAGGTACCGTCACACTCAGCAACTTTACAACGAGAACGACAACGATCCGTGATGTTGCAGTGTTCTGGATAGCGATCTCGTTGTGTTTGACACGCAGCAGCGATCTGGATCCCGCTGTGTCATCGCTGGTCATAGCTAGAAGTCCAGAACTTTATTTGGTCGTCAGGTCGGCGTGTATCGTCATGTTTGACAGCAAAAGCAACGATGTCAGCAACGTTTTACATGGAGCTAACAACCAGCTACAACGATAAGTGAGTCGCCGTTACGTCACTGGATCGCTCCTGCATCGTTCTGGAGCTGCTGTGTTTGACGTCTCTACAGCGACCTAAACAGCGACGCTGCAGCGATCGGCTCGTTGTCTATATCTCTGCAGCGTCGCTGAGTGTGACGGTACCTTTAGGCTCAACACCGGATGTGCCAGATACATGTCAACTATCCCTCAGCAAACTATGGAATCTGTACTAGCATCAGTTCCCTCTGGCATTTCATTGCCATGATGAAGGAAAAAAATCTGGATTGCTGGATATATGGAAACCCAGCCTTAGACATTTTATATGTGACATATTGAACAGCATCCTTTTGAAAATAGTGAAATTAAAGTGTGGTAAAAGAAAGTGCAGCATAGAAAACAAACAATACGACTTCTAATGAAAATGAGTAGGAAGGAGAACTGTTAGGTATGAAAAACTAATTCTAAAAAGAGAAAGGTATGAAAAACTAGTTCTAAACATTGAAAGGTATGAAACTAAATCTAAACATGGAAATGTATGAAAAATAATTTCTAAACATTGAAATGTAAATTGGTGACATATACTTAGCCTTTTATTACGGCAAAGTTGCGCTCCAACATAATGTTATCCTAATGACTACTAAATAAGTGTTATTTTGTAGCTTAACTATAGAAATGCTGACTGACACAAGATCTCCACGTGCAAAGTTTACAAAAAAACACTGTAGGTCTTGCCCAAGATTTAGTCCAAGCTGTAGTCTCCCTAAGCAGCACACATGCTTTCTCAGCCAAGTTACCTGTCCATGTTTATTAGACGGCTGGGGATGGGAAAGCGATGACAGTTTTTATCATTTGCTACAGAGCCCAAAATATTCATTTCAATATATCACATTGTAAAGTTGGGTAGATAGTATGTAAATTTTCATATTTTCAGCTGTATTTATACTTTTAAAACTTAAATATTACAAAACGTACATTTTTAGTCCATCATTTCCCAATTGCTTGTTAAAACAGGAGAGTCAATCAACGATTTCTCTATTTTTGTAGCTTTAAGGAAATAGGTATGAAAATATTTTTGGCAATGCTCCATTGAAAAAGGATTCCAATTAGCTCTCGAGAAGAAAAACTCGCTCTCAGATATCACCTATTGAAAATAGCTACTCTATATGTCAGGGTCCGATGCAAAAGCGGTGTAAGTGGTTTATCACTCAGCTATTCAAGTGCTGCTCTACAACTGAGGAGTCGATAGTCTGTTTTGGGGTATTATCTGTACATGGGATTTTTGGGTTGGCTGTCATCTTGCAAAGCTTGATAACGGTTCAGACATTGAATTAGCAGGTATCGCCCTCCCAAAAGCTGGCACTTGTGAGTTTCTTTCTTCTGGATAGAGCTAATTTGCTCACTTTGTAGGTAACCATATTATACTCATCTGGTTATTCAAGTAGATGCCCAACAAACTTAACATGTTTTTTTTTAGTATGGATACTTTAAATTGCAGACTGAACTAGGTCCTTTATATACAACACATTATTATTCCGATATGTAAGTAATAAATGGTGACTGTAGTCACCTAACCAGCCATAAACTACCTGATAGAATAACAGTTTTTGATCACCTTTGGTTTTACAACTTCTCCAAGACAGTTATCACATGTGAGCGGCATAATTAATGCAATTTATCAATCAACCAGATGCTATTAAATTCAATATGTTACTAAAGTATAGTAGCCTCCTACTTTTCTTATTTCGTTAGATGCACCTTGGATCCAAAACATCCTTTACTCAGAATATTTGTTCTTTACCTTTGCAGAAAGCGTTTCTTGTTAGCTTACAAAATGGGAAGAATATTTATATGTTATTCCCATAATATTTTCACGGCATCCCTTTGTTAAGTATTCAATGCATTACTTTTTTTTTTAAGAAAAAAAATGTTAAGTCAAAAAATAAAATAAAGATATTTTCTTTTCTTACAAGAGAAAAAAACGCGTGCAAAACAAAAATAATGTGCTACACCTAGTAAGAAACCAAAAGTAATAACAAATTACATTTACTGCATATTTGTCATGGTATGTTTAAATTAAGGTTTAGTACATTACAATTTAAGGTCAAAGCTGGTTGAAGATATCAGTAGTAGATCAGTACGCACAACTTGTTTGCTTGGTGGCAGCCAAGTTAACGTTGCAGTTTAAGGTTTGGGTTTTGTACATTCCCAGGTATCATCTTATGTCCTCATACCAAATATGCACATGGTAGTTAGACAAAAAGCAAGTAAGGTGAACAATCTGAACATATTGTTAACAAGTATAGTGAATGTCATATCTAGTTCCGTGACGGTGTTCACGACTGATGCTAGGCTTTTCTCATTTCAATGGCAAGATGGTAAATGAAAAAGTTTCTCCTTGGAAAAGGAAATAAATGGAAAAATCTGAAGAGGACTGCTTCAGAAATGGGAAAACCAAGCTGTGACGCTTTGTCTGTAAAATCTTACATTTTGTCTATGTAGTCTAAGTCTATTTGGAAAGTTACTAATGTATTTTATTTAGACTTAGCAGAAAGTGTTGTGAACTTTCCACTCTGTAAACATCCAAATAATGCCATGAAAAGGTTCATGAATATTGCATTTTTTTTTCCAGTTTTAATGTCTATACAAATCCTACTCGGATGAGGTTTCAAGAGGTAATTTGGATTAGACACTCCTTGGTGCCCTTTCAAATTCATGGGTCCTCCTATTTCTGCCCTTCTTATTTTCTTGTAGGTGCTTCCATTTGTTGGGGCTCACTTGGACATTGGTATTTTTTTGCCGGCGTTGTTTGCGGTCTCTTTTCCATACTTGCTCACAAAATTCATCCATACTGTTGAGATTTGGGTGGTTGATTAGTTGCATGAAGTCTCTGTACCAGATCTTCTGTGTGGGTGACATGCTGTTTGATGGTTCTTTGTGCTTGTGGTTTTCTCCGTCATCATCTTTGTGTAGAAGTTCATCTAAATGCTCCGTATCAATAATTTCTAGAGTTACTTTGAGGAGTGTCTGCATAAATCCATGTTCTACTGCAATACAATAATAGATTCCGGAGTCTTTCTTCTTTAAGGTGCGAAGGAGAAGACCATGATCTGTTTTTATTGTACAATCATCCATTCTTATCTGTAAAGAAGGAGATTAAAATTACAATTATAACATATCTAGATTTTAGAAATCTCACATTTTAAACTAATTGGAAAACCCAAGTTTTTTTTTATATTATACTTTTGTTTTGCCTAATTCACTTTGCGTGATAGACACTTGTTGCTTGTGTCCTGAAGCTGCATAAAAGTTAGCTTAGCAGCTACTGACCACTAAATCTATGTTACTGTATGTTATAAAATACAAAAAAGTAGTTGGATTAGTTGTGAATCTTTGAAAGATAAACGTGCTCTTAGATAGTTTTTGATCGATGCTGATATTTTCTAAAGACTGACTTAAAGTTGCTGTTGATGACATTTATCACCTATAAATAATGGAGCCCAAAATTCTTCTGTGCGAATGGAAGCAAATACGATGTCTACAGGAGTAGTGGCTGTATTAGAGTAATAGGCGCACATGCTCACTACAGCTGGTTTCAGTTGACTTTGGGACCCTATACTTATAATCTCAGCTGTATGACATCCCATCATCATGCATTCATCACCTATCTTAGATAGGCGATATATCGTTTTTGGGACAACTAGAAATGAGCATAATGCTTCTCGCAAACCAGGTCCATGGTCCATGGTCCAGGTCGGTGCTCTCTGGCTGTGTACAGGAGCTGCATAAATTTCCTGAGCTTCTCAGGTCCCAGCACAGAGTTTGAGAAGATGGCCTGGCATGACATCCCAACTCTGGTCCTCAAAAGCCACCAACAGGTCATGTTTTCAGGATTTCCTTAGTATTGCATAGGTGATGGAATTATTGCCTGTGCAGGTGATGCAATTATCACCTGTGCAATACTAAGGAAATCCTGAAAACATGACCTGTTGGTGGCTCTTGAGGACCGGAGTTGAGGAACATCTTGCCATCCTCGCTAATCATAAGCCGAACCTGGGATCCCAGAGGATAAGGATATTAATGCAGCTCCTGTACATGGCCAGAGAACACCAACCTGGACCTTGCATAAATCAATCTGCTGATCTCTAAAATAAAATAATTAATGAGCATATGGGATGGATATAATCACTGTAAACATATCAAGCCACAAATTCCCATACCATACCTACAGACGCAGCAAACACACAAGCAATAATATACATTTCACTACAGTTTTTGTACATCCACTGGGAACATTTGTAGTAATATTTTTTGCTTAGGATTATAAGCCACTTTTGAACTACAGGCACCATGGAAGCACTTATCAGAGAAAAAAGGAACATTTGATAAGCCACCATTTGGTTGAATCAAACTGGTACTGAGAAATTTACAGTAAAAAAAAACACCTTTACAACGTGCTCTAATTACCCAATAAAACACATTTAACCTTTTACCAGCCCTGTAATTGTTTATGCACGCTTTATAGATACAACAGCTACGGTGGTGCTCTTTTAACTATGCCACTAAAGACTATTGTAAATTATTTGCAGTACAGTTAACATCTGAGTGAAAAATACTCCTTATACTCCTTAGCAGATTCACTTTGCTCCTAATGATAATCTCAGCCATGTTTATCTCTCAAACGAAATCTGTCAGCAGGTTTGTGCTCTGTAATATAATGACAGCATGAGGTAGGGTGTTAAAGCACAGAATCCATCAGTGTGTCACATGTCAGGCTGTATGCTGTTTACTTATACTCAAGGTTTTATCACCTGGTGGTTATCATTGCTGTGATTAGTGGGCATGTGAGCATTCGTCCTACTCCACTCCCTCCTTTGATAAGCAGCTCATTGTCTAGAGTATGTACATAGGGAGCCTGTTGTGGGCAGGGGCAGCTTTCTCAGCTCTGCTACATCGTTAAAGGTAAAAACTCTGTGTCAAAACCACTGCACCCAGTAATCCAAGTGATCCATCCTTGGATTCAGGGTCTGTTTGTCTACATCATTGATAATAAAAAGGTGAAGATAAAAGTATTGTTTTAATCCAATATAGATTTATAACAAAAACATAAGCAAGGAATCATTTTAATTGTTTTATTTCTGGTTTCTATGGGGCCATAGTGTTTTACACTTTTAGAAAAGTGGACCCCAAACATTGCTGGTCAAAAAAAAAATGGGGTTCCAACGCTGGCTCAAACTGCTGCTCTGGTCTCAGTGCTGCCAATATTTCAGTTATGACGATGACATCACATTGACAATTCTAATTACTGCTGCAGCCAATCCCTAACTCAGCAACTCAACTGACGTAGAGGCATAAGCTGCTGACCTCAGTGACTGGCTGCAAAAGCGATGTGAGCTGTTGACATGACAGCCAAAATACTGAGACCAAAGTAGCAATAATAGCTGGCGAGAGCGAGCATTATTTAGTTTTCTTATATTACATGACCAGCAATATATGGGTCTCGCTTTTGTAAAACAGATAAACCCTTTAACATTAAATTTATTTTACATCATTTACATTATTCTTTTATGTGTATAATGACATTTAGGTTTCTTATATGTCCCCACAGGCAGTATTAGGCAGCGCTTTGGAAACAGCACATGTCCGCTCTGTTCAAAGCACTGCCGGCTTTTTACGCAGGTGATTCCGCATGTGTTCACTGAACCGTGTGGAATCACTGTGTTCAATACATTGTACGGGTGATATTCATCTTGCAGGGGCTGAGCGTCTCTGCAAAATAAATAGACATGCTGCAGTCTGGAAAGACACGCCGCATGTCCGTCTCCGCAGGGAAGCCGGAGGCGTCCATGCACACATAGTGGAGAAAGGATTTCTTGAAATCCCATCCACTATGCTGTAATATCTGGCCGCTGCGGGTTGGACACTGCAAATGTATGCAGCGTCCAACCCACAGCGTTTACTGACCGTGGGAACCTACCCTAAATGCACAAGAGTCAGTTTATTCTTGTTTGTAGAATAATATTAAAATCTTGGGTCTGTCCAGCCACTGCCAGTTCCAACATTTCAACCGATAGTTCAGTCATCATGAGAATGTTATTTTTTGTGTGAACAGTTCAATTTACCTCCTCTTTCTTGTCATCATTCTGTTTCTGGAACTGCCAGAATACTGTGGCTCTCTGTGATTTTGGACTGCACTCAAGGAATGTACTGCTGTTCTCCACACCATAGATTATCTTCTCCTCTAAGCTCTGTCTGAGTGGATCATCTGAAAGAAAGAACACCACAGCCGGATATTAGCTGCACACAATTTTAAACCACCTTCTCTTTCAAAAATTGCAAATGTACTGGTACATTGGCAAATGTACTAGTTTTAGATTCATCTTTCTCAGAAAAAAACACATTATTAAAAATTGTATGCACAGTACAGTACTACTTTAAAGTCATATTTCTAGAACATCAGCAGAAGCTTCTTTATTATGTTTAATGGATATCTTCTTGAGCAAGAGACTCCCTCTATGACATCTCTATGTCACAGTTATTTTGAGATAAGCTTACAAATGGTCACTGTCAACAAGCATCATACTGCAGGTCTTGAGCTAAATATTCAAGATTAAAATTTTGCCTGGATAGAAATTGAGTAATGGAATGTCGTATCAACTAACAATGAAAACCAATTGTCAATTAAACGATGGCTGGATTCCAAATCACCCCGAAAATGAAAACAAATAATCAAAATCACAGACTGATCCAATTTGTTAGCGGCAACTCATAATGTGACTCGGTATTGTACATTCAGGTCTGGGAAATGTAACAGCATCAATACCAGGAACTGTCGGCACAATCTGGTGATGGGAAGACCAAGGACCGCTGCACCAGCATAAAGTCTGACAGTGAGATGGTACTCTTGGCTATCTCAAGAAGGTTTGTGCAACCCTCCAAGGATATGAATCTACTGACTACCTCTGACCCACCACCAAACTAGTTAATGTTAGAAAACACGGCACTCAATAGGTATGAGTAATGGTGGTGCTCAAGTAGGGTCTCCACCACCAAACTAGTCATGCTGGTTGATCTTGCAAGCAGCATAACTTTTACCATGGCATCTCAGACTTTCCTATGTCGGTCATGTGCGCCGAGTGTGAACCTGCTCTCATCTGTGAGGAGAACGCAGCACAGCAGACCTGACATTTCTAATATTCTTTGGACAATGTCAATAGATTTTCATGGTGTTGGTCTGTGAGCATAAGGATGTAGAACCTTCATATCACCTGCATGGAGCCGGTTTCTGATCATATGGTCAGAAAGACGCACTCTAGTAGCTGCTGGAGGTAGTTTTGTAGGGCTTCTGCAGTGTTCTTCATATCACTTTCATTTGCACAAAATCAGGTGAAATTGTCTCACAATCACTTGTGCTTCCTAACAGATTGAAATCCTTGAAGGTTAAATTACTTGGGGTTATGCGGTCATGCCTAAGTGTTTCCTTAGGGGTTTTTTTGCATTTTAGTTCATAGCAATAATCCATTCAACGTTATAAAGTAAATTGTTATGTTGTCTTGTCTTTGTCTTTGTATGCAAAGACAAAAATTAGAACAATCATTATTACATAAAAAATATGGATCAGGTGTGAGGTTTACATGACTTTGGGTACAAGTGGGCGGGTTCCCTATCGATCATTTACAGCCATCACATCACATAGTATAGAATAGCCAACACATGTTATTGGATATTTTTATTATTATTATTTATTTATATAGCACCATTAATTCCGTGGTGCTGTACATGTGAAAAGGGGATACGTACAGAGTTATAGATATCGTTTACAGTAAACAAATTTACAATGACAGACTGGTACAGAGGGGAGAGGACCCTGTCCTTGCAGACTTACATTCTACTGGATAATGGGGAAGAGACAGATAACACAGCCTGTCATAGTCTGTATAAAAGCCAAAGCAGGGAATGCAGTGCATCAACCTTTCTGGAATAAGTCTATTTAGTGAGAGGGTTTCGCACAGTCACAGGTTTGCAATAAAAATAGGGGGAAAAGCCTGAATATGCTGTACAGGTAATGTGTGCGACAAAAGAGAAATAAACAGTTACTGTTTATCCATAGCCATATATGTAAAGGTCACTTTACATTCCTAAGGCTATGCTTGCATTAAAGAGCTTGACAGATGTTGGATACAGTCATAGGAGTCCAAGAGTGTTAAACAGGTCTTTACAGGACCCTTGGAGTACCTACATTTGCTGTCAATCAAATTATTGGAAAATATTTTTGGAGGCTAGTTATTTCGAATTTCAAGAGATTTAATCATCTCTAATATTAACTAAATATTATTGTGTATACCCCTCCTCACATGTAAAGCGCCATGGAATAAATGGCGCTATAACAATAAATAATAATAATATTGAAGATTAATAATATTAACCCGTGTTTTATAGAAGCCTTTCCTGTGAGACTTAGAGACATGGTATTTCCTGTACATTATTGAACATAATACCTCTTTAGGATCAAAATGAGCTAGCTGGACAACCTATCATCTATAGTGAGAACCCCAATAATATTTTCCATTAGTCTCTATAACGTCACATTTTTAAAAGGAAATTTCTATATCAGTCTGCTGTTTTGGCTATTTATGGGTCTTCATTAAAAAGCCCCTTAATTTCAGTTGGACCACCCGTAAAGAACCCAATTGTGGAATATAACAACCAGAATATTCCAAAAAAAACAAATTCAAAATATATTTAATTATTTTGGTATTCAAGAATATTCCACTTTATCCATACTGAGAACTTGTAATGTTTTATATAACACAAATTATAGGATACATAAGACAGAAAACCCATTATAACTGATATTCGTCAATGTAGGTTCCGTCTTTACAAGGAAATTGGGAGGCATACTTTACATTGTAAGTCATCTAGCCTTGTGGCTTTCTATTCTAATTCCGTTTGTAGCTGTATATTTAAAAACAGGTTTTCTGTAGTATATTACACTTGGATATTGTTTTCCACAGTTTTATGGAGAGATTTACAATCAGTGGCAATGTTATTGAGGAAACAATCTCCAATCAATTATATCCGTAATATATTTACATTTGACGAAATGGGAGAACAAACACTGAAGCTTAAATTGTTCTACTAATTATTTCCTTTCACAAGAACAGAGTTTCCTGTGTATTAATCATGCCATAAAAAAAATCACTTTGCAATTACAAGCCATTATCCGCTTTATTGAAAATAGTGTTTATACTCCAAAACTTTCTAAACAGGCCACACACTTGAGAAAATTAGCATTTAAGGTAGCTAAGTAACATAAACCATGAGCATCACACCTTACATGATAAAAACACAGTAGGATAAGAAAATATTTACAATGCCTAATTAAGAAAAAGACCACCAGAACATCCAGTGACAAGGTCACATTTCCAAGATGACCCGAAAAGGGTCATTAAAAACTGAGAGTGCAGGATACTTGAGTAACCAATGAAGGTGCTTTGCCTCTCCCTTATACCACACAAGTAGAAAACCTATTACTTCGGTCCCTATTTAGAAGAATGGTCACTTCTATGAAACAATAGCTACATTAAACCATATTTAGACAATTTGCTTTGTTTTTTTTTGTTTTGTTTTTTTTTACTAAGGCTAGGGTCACACAACAGTATAAATAAAACGTTCAAAGTCGCATGCAGAAAAGTGGAACAATTTTTTCCCCTTGTCGTGTTTGCAATCCGTTTTTTATAGCAGCTGTATATCAGTAAAAATTGGATGCTATATTGTGTCTTTGTACGGAATCTGATTTTTTTTTCTCATAGTAAGACGACAGAATGGGTGAGTCGTCAGATTTCTGGAGGAAAATCGTGTATGCTGCAATTTTTCTCACAGGCAGATTCAATCGGTGAAAAAAATCATCTGCACTGCCCCTTTGACTATCATTGGTCCGAGTGCGATCTGCTTTTCTTTTTTCTTTTCCTTATTTCCTTTCTAACAGATAGAGCTCTGACCAAAAATACTGTCTTGTAGACAAGCTCTTAAGCATACCTCTATTTTCAGCAAACTTCTGACATGTCAAGTTTTTTAGGGTCTGGGGTTGACGAGACTCCCACTAATCAGTAAAAACCAGGGGAAAAAGAACCCAACCTTTAGCTTTGTTTCTCTCTGGGGCACTGTCCTCCGAGAGAAGAGCAAATCATAGTGCACACTCCTATGCCTTCCATGAGCCTGGACACCACTAATCTTCCCTACCTGACGGTTAGCTGAATGTCAATTGGAAAATAATAGGTACGGTATTTTGCGGGGGTATAAGATGACTTTTTAACCCCTGAAAATCTTCTCAAAAGTTGGGGTCGTCTTATATGCCAGGAACGGCATGTGCGGAGCTCTTAGGTCACCGCATATGGTGCGGGGAGCGGTCCTGGATGGTTCCCAGGGTCTGGAGGAGAGGAGACTCTCCTTCAGGCCCTGGGATCCAAATTCATGTAAAAAAAGAATAAAAATAAAAAATAGGGATATACTTACCGTCCGATGGCCCCCGGAGTTCTCCCGGCTCTCAGCGGTGCATGCGGTGGCTTCCGTTCCCAGGGATGCATTGCACAAAGGACCTGAGATGACATCGCGGTCACGAGACCTTGACATCACAAAGGTCCTTCGCGCAATGCATCCCTGGGAACGGAAGCCACCGCGTGCACCGCTGAGAGCCGGGAGAACTCTGGGGGCCATCGGAAGGTAAGTATATCCCTATTTTTTATTTCTATTCTTTTTTTTACTTTAATATGGATCCCAGGCCCTGAAGGATTCTCCTCTTCTTCAGACCCTGGGAACCATTCAGGACCACTCCCCGCACCATATGCGATGACCTGAGAGCTTCACACACACCGTATAAGAGGACACCCAGCGTATAAGGTGACCCCCGACTTATACAGCGAGCATATCCCAAACTCTATATTTTAAATGGAAAAGTTGGTGGTCGTCTTATACGCCGGAAAATACGGTATTTGGTCAGTTGACTTCATATGAGGTATTTTTGTATTCAAGATAGAATAATTAGCTTGTAAACCAAGCTAGGAAGCAGAGACTAAAACGGTGATAATCTCTGCACAGAGCTGAGGCACATTTGTTGCTTTGTAAGTAAGTCAGTCTAGGAGACTGCCTTTGATAACTATATACTAATTCTTGCGGTATTATATTCAATATGTTTTATTGTCTATATGTCCTAACAAACAGGCAATCTCTGCATGTGTTGAAGCTACCTCATCCTGTTGTCAGTTTACATAGCAAACCCTGCTGACAGATTCCCTTTAAGCAAACAGTTACGTAGGGTTTAAAATAACTTATTGCATCTATGATGAAAAGTTCCCTTATTCTGTCCAAAAATAAAACAAACAAAGATGCTATTGCACCCAATAACCACGCTCTGTATGAATTTAGATTTTTTTTCCCATATACATCTTAGTTCCTAAAGCTTTGATCAAAATTTGTGTTTGACTAAAATTCTTTATCCAAAAAAACTGTTTAAACAGCGGCCTCAGTAGAAGAAAACAAACTGCAGCAGAATGACCCCTTGTATGTTTTTACTAGCTTTCATCATTTTTATGGTCGACTCAACCATCTGAACATCATACACAAAAATAAAAATCAAGCATATATCACATGGTTTATAATAGTTTCAGATGTTCATATACTGGGAAAAGAGATGGAAGCGATGAACTGTAAACCTGCTCTGCAGACAGCACATATAGAGCCAGTCACAGGAGCGCACATGCGTGGCCCGCAGATGCAGAACGCTTTGCTTTAGCAAATGTTTTAGTCCCATTTATTGGTAATATATGATCTCTATTATATTTCATTGTTCAATAAAATATGTAGTGATTAATGGTAGAAAAAAAAAGTCCCTTCAAAGTATAATGTGTCAGTTTGGGAATATTACAATAACTCCACGCTCCAAATCAGCTTCTAACTCCACAAGCCGTTAATATAGAAGATAGATTTTACACCATCTGAATCCTGTGTGTAACCGAAGAACACGTAAAACAACATTTACACAAATAAGCCTGAAAGTGTAAAGGTGCAATAAGTCACTCAGGTCCTGGGGGGCTGCATTAGTTACTGCTGGAGAGCTATTAAATTAGCAGGAATCCCATTACATGTTGGTCTGTTAGGAAACACGTTTCCGGATAACTGTACAGCATAAAGATCTACATAGAAGATATACTGTATCTAAGCATATGGCTTTAAAACATAGAATAAGGAACTTTACCGGATAACAATTTGAATAAATTGACAAGAGTAATGGGTCTAAGGGTCAATTATATCGCTATTTATAGTTTTTATTGTAGTTTGAAACTTTTCAACTTTTCTAACTACTTTTTGTTCAAGTTCCTTAAGTTGCTCAAGATCTCTGCTTGCTATCAATGAGTTAAAACAGCTTTGCTCACATAAAGATGTAAAATGGCTCTGCTGTAGAGAGCTCCATTATGTTTAATGCACATTCAATAAGCGTAATGTACGTAAAGCCAGAAAACACCCTGAATTGTCCATGAAAGGAAGAGAAATGTGTCCAGTAGCTCCACAAGGTGGCGCTCTTTACTCATATCTAATTTGAGCAGACCGTTATATAGTCTAAGTAATAGCGAGAACCATGGAATTACGTACAAGCATAGGGTACATAGGATTTTTTTTGTCTGCATGTGTACAGTATGTGTATTTAAATAATTGAGGATAATTTAAAATGCAATACAAAACTGCAGAAGAAAAAAAAATTACATTAATACAAAAATTAGCTGCAGTAACGTTTCTCCTTGCAGAGGGCGACATGTCAAGCCTGACATGCCGAGATGAGAAGACTAAAGGTACCTTCACACTAAACGATATCGCTAGCGATCTGTGACGTTGCAGCGTCCTGGCTAGCGATATCATTCAGTTTAACACGCAGCAGCGATCAGGCCCCTGCTGTGATGTCGTTGGTCGGGGCTAGAAGGCCAGAACTTTATTTGGTCGCTGGCTCTCCCGCTGACATCGCTGAATTGGCGTGTGTGACACCCATTCAGCGATGTCTTCGCTGGTAACCAGGGTAAACATCGGGTTACTAAGTGCAGGGGCGCGCTTAGTAACCAGATGTTTACCCTGGTTACCATCCTAAAAGTAAAAAAAACAAACGCTTCATACTTACCTTCAGCTGTCTGTCCTCCGGCGCTGTGCTTTCCTGCACTCACTGTGAGCACAGCGGCCGGAAAGCAGAGCGGTGACATCACCGCTCTGCTTTCCGGCCGCTGTGCTCACAGCTAGTACAGAGAAGCACAGTGCCGGGGACAGACAGCTCTCCAGCGACCAAACAGCGATGCTGCAGCGATCCGGATCGTTGTCTGGATCGCTGCAGCGTCGTTTAGTGTGAAGGTACCTTTAGGGTAACGTTACACTATACGATTTACCAACGATCACGACCAGCGATATGACCTGGCCGTGATCGTTGGTAAGTCGTTGTGTGGTCGCTGGAGAGCTGTCACACAGACAGCTCTCCAGCGACCAACGATGCCGAGGTCCCCGGGTAACCAGAGTAAACATCGGGTTACTAAGCGCAGGGCCGCGCTTAGTAACCCGATGTTTACCCTGGTTACCAGCGTAAAAAAAAACAAACAGTACATACTTACATTCCGGTGTCTGTCCCTTGCCGTCTGCTTCCCGCAGTGACTGACTGCCGGCCGTAAAGTGAAAGCACAGCACAGCGCGCTGTGCTCTGCTTTCACTTTACGGCCGGCAGTCAGTCAGTGCGGGAAGCAGACGGCAAGGGACCTGACGGACACCGGAATGTAAGTATGTACTGTTTTTTTTTTTACATTTACGATGGTAACCAGGATAAACATCGGGATACTAAGCGCGGCCCTGCGCTTAGTAACCCGATGTTTACCCTGGTTACAAGCGAACGCATTGCTGGATCGGTGTCACACACACCGATCTAGCGATGACAGCGGGAGATCCAGCGACGAAAGAATGTTCCAAACAATCTGCTACGACGTACGATTCTCAGCAGGGTCCCTGATCGCTGCTGCGTGTCAGACACAGCGATATCGTATGGATATCGCTGGAACGTCACGAATCGTACCGTCGTAGCGATCGAAATGGCACTGTGTGACGGTACCCTTAAGCTGCAATGCTTCTCTGGGAAATACACCTATAGGTGGCACTAGAGTTCTAGTCCTCTTCCTCTCTGTATAGACAATTTCTGTATTATTGTAAAAATTAAAGAGGAACTCCTGTGAACAAGGTCGATAGACGAAAAACCATCCCTGGATGGTTGTGCTGGAATCTTTCCCTATTTTTCGTCACCCATTTTATCCCTGGATGGTTGTGGCAGAATATTTCCCCAATTTTCGTCTGTCTTCCTGTGATCACCAGTGGAAACAGCATCCTCAGGAGGAATTCTGGGCTAAAGTTCCAGATACACATTTTCAGTGTGTTAAGCTCCTTCATCCTTCTCCCTCTCCCTGCATCTCACAAACTCCTGTGAAGTTTTCTGTTAACTAAATGTGTGTATATGTGCATGTAATATAGTGTGACTGTATTTATATACTCACCTACCTCTGCTCTTTCCGGTATCGAGCGTCATTCTTCTCCTCCTCTTCTCAGTGACATCACCACTCTACAGACTCCCCAAGTTAAGCTGTGCTCTGCAGGACCTGGAAGTGGCTTTTACAATGTCAGTCTATGGTGTGTCAGTACGAGGCTTGATAGAGGATACATTGTAAAAGATTCTTCCGGCTCATACAAAGACCATAAAGTGACCTAGATAGTCCGAATACAGGTGACGTCACTGAGAAAAGGAGCAGAACGGCACTGGACACCGGAAAGAGCAGCGGTAGGTGAGTATATAAATACAGGCTCACTATATTACATACATTTTCACTGATTTATTAAAATCATTACCTTCATGGGTGAACCTCTGTAACGGAATATCTACTGAAGAATATTTCGACAAAAAAATTAACAATAGATTAAAACTGTTTAAACCAATTACAATGCTACACAAAAGAACTGAGAGGTCAATAAATCAACCAGACAGAAATATACAAAGTGCTTAAATGTATCATGTGCATCATCGTGTTACATAGTTTTTAGCAAAATACTGAAATCTCTGAAAATTTCCTTCAAATGCAAAAGCAAAATATAAATAAGACGAAGTTTGTCAACTCATTACACTGGCAGAGCCGTTGAATTAAACTACAGAACAAAATCATTACTACTGTGTCTAAAAAGACATTAACTCCTTTAAGAGTCCTTACATGTATTCAAGGGTGTTTGTACAGTACCATAAGATGACCCATGTTGCTGCTATGGGACCCAGGATTGTTAGATTAGCTCCAATGGGTAAATTTAATTATTATGGAAAATCTCTCTAATGAATTACAGAATGGAGAAAATGTATTTTAAAGTCTAAAGGGGGCAGAAACATTACTGTAAAATTGATCAAAACAGAAAATTACAAACAAAACCTTAAAATTTTAATTGGAAATGTCCACAACTTAGATACTGATGGCCAAAATAAAATTCTAAGTGGTCCAGCATTCCATAATCAGCTGGTTGCTGCTCTAGTAGCCAGATATAAACATTATATGAAGGAACAGCATGGCTGCTTACACTGTGTAGTGGCCATTAGGAGGTACTTTAGATCAATTCCTTTCTCCACAGTGAAACCTGAGCAGCAGTACCCGAGAACAGCCACTACAAAGTGTATATAGCCACACCATTCGGCTATGTTTACAACCAGCCACAGTGGGTGCTGCAAACAGTGGGGATGCGGGTGTTGATCTCCAGTGGTCGCTTTTTGATCACATTTCCTTGGGATAGGTCATCATATCTAGGTAGTAGACATGCCCTTTAACTGTTGATTCAGCCAATGAGTGTCATTGTGGAGAAAGCAGATGGCTAGGTTTAACATTTTTTTGATCCGATAGTCAGTAGTCCATGAGAGCTCTTTCTATGAACATTCCATGATAGTTTGTCCTTCACCCATTGTCACTAAGCAGAAGAAATGTCTCTACCTCCCAATAGGGACAAAAATTGACCAGAACTCCCAGATTTCTGGGAGAGTTTTCTCAGACCTTCCCATCGCGTAGGCCCTGAGTTGCGGGGTACTCTCACAAGGAACGCAAAGTTTGGGAATATGCTGAGGGAGTACCTTGCTGACCGTATCAACGTCATCCGTGATTACTCTGTGCCTTTTAATTATTGTGTGGCAGTGTCAAAGTACTGACCATTCAGCTGATGATTGTGTCATCTAGTGATTGTTTTAACAAGTAATTTTAGACCATCTATAATATTTCATACAAATGTGTCAAATAAGTAGAAATTTAACTTTGCTTCTTTGGAGACTTTGAAAAAAGTCCCTAATTTTGACTTTAGAGTTATCTTGGATGGTTATCAATAAAACGCTGTTGTACTGCACAGGCTGCCTTTTTTAGTTCTGTACTTGGTTGCTTCAAGCTAATTGACAGCAATCCACCCTACGGGAATCCCAGTCTTGCTACTCATGGCACGAAAACTCGGCAGATTATTTTGGTTTCCATTAGCAGTAAGAACAGAGATCTCATGTAAAGCACTTATAAAACATTTCTATTCCTGACAAATCAGCAAATGCAAAGTATACGTAATGTATTTCTATTACATGTGTGAGCATATAATACACAGAACAGTGTCTGTTCCCAGAGTTTACTTTCACATAAGTAATATAAAATTGTTTATGAAAAGTGGTTTCATAAATGACGTCTATAGCTAAGGGGCTGTAGTGATGAAATATTAGATTATTCACAAACCTTTACTTGGCCATTAAAAAAAGGAAAAATGAAAAATGGACAAAAATTCCACAAAATACAATAATAAACTTGGCGTTGCGCAGTTCAGGCAACAATGTTTATTATTGATGGTTAATAATCTGTGAGAGGCGCTGCACATTTACCATCTAGCGTGACCACTAAGACTTACGGTTACTTAACATTGCGCTGAATTTAAGAAATATTGAAAATTTGCAAAATAAAGACAAAAAAATAAGTTTAACTAAAGTGATGCAGATGAAGATGAAGATGTAAAATAAAACTTTAGGTACAACAGAGAAAATAAATTCAACATATTTTCCAACAATGAATAACAATTAGTGATGATGAGCGAATATACTCGTTACTCGAGATTTCCCGAGCACACTCCGGTGTCCTCCGAGTATTTTTTAGTGCTCGGAGATTTAGTTTTCCTCACCTCAGCTGAATGATTTACAGCTGCTAGACAGCTTGATTACATGAGGGGATTCCCTAGCAACCAGGCAACCCCCACAAGTACTTATGCTGGCTAACAGATGTAAATCATTCAGCTGTGGCGATGAAATGCTTGGGAAATCTCGAGTAACGAGTATATTCGCTCATCACTAATAACAATATCACAAAAAATGCACCTTCATTCCCAAAATGACTGCTGAAGGAGGAGCATATGACCAGACCTGTCCATCAGCCTCTTCTGATTAAAAAGCAGCTTTCCCATGTGTAGTGTATTTCAATTGGAGGAGTCTGATAGCTAGATCTGGTCACATTCTCCTCCATCAGCAGCCATTTTTCAGAACAGGAATGCATGCAGCTTGTGAGCGCAGTGGCACTAAGGAGGGGAAACTGTAATAGTTATATATTAGTATGTCCCAGAAAATAATGTCCACTACACATTTGATAAAATAAAGATTAAGTGGACAATCTCTTAAATTGGGGCATCATGGTCATTGTATGAGTGATTGGCCTTACAGCCCTGGGGTCCAGGGTTTTGATACCACCAAGGACAACAATGGCAAGGAGTTTGTATGAGTTTCCTTGGAGTATTCCATTTTCCTGGCACACTTCACAGACACTGGTAAAAAATTTCTATTGAGATCCCCCAATAGGGACAGTGAAGATCATGTCTGTAAAGCATTGTGAAATATAGCGCTAAATAAATAATATATTAGGAAAAAAATAGTCCCCATTGCTTATGTAACACCGGTATAAAATGCAGTGCTGTAATGGGCAGAAATGGGCACTCTTCAGCTCAGTTCCTATCCTCAACAAAAATAGCCATTTATGCCAAATGGGGGAAAAGAACAACAAAGTTAACCTCAATCACAGTAGATTTCATGCTAGTATTATGTAAGCATAATGTACAGTCATTTATTTTTATATGAGTCAGTTGTGTGGAAATTGACATAATTTTACGCTTTGGCATTATGGTTAGATTAGACCATATGTTGTTTGTATTCCTTTGTTTCCTTTTTACATTATAAACCCATTTGAACAGATGCCTCTTTTTATACTATGCTAGTAGCTTAACATTATATATCAACGCATCTTTCAAATAACTAGCTTTGAAGAAAAAGAAAATTCCAGGGACAACTACTTATTTTAGAAATGTTAATAGTATAAAAAAGATAGCAAGTCATGTTCAGCATATAGTATAACTGGCCATACACAGAGATGTTCAACCAATACTTATTTTTCGCCTTTTCTCCCCCTTCTACAATAGACCCCACAAGGAGAGATGGGTTTGCTTTATTCACCCTCATTGCGATGGACATACATTACCATCTCCATGGACTTTTGATGCAAATAGAGTCATCACTAAACTATAGCATTTGTCTGTAACCACTAATTGTTATCATTTCTCACAATATTAACAATTAGTGGTTTGAAGAAAGATGTATTCTATTTATTATTAGAGTTCAGCGAAATGTTTCAGTGGGCCGCCAGATCACAGCCTTTCGAACGTGCTCCAAGATGCTAGCATACCTGGTGCCTTAACAATGACTTAGGGCTAGACCTACAAATCAGAAGAGGAGCAAGGGATGCTGAGAGGTAGGAAGACATTGATCTGGCAGTCACAGACAACTGACGTGGTCACTGAACCAGGGTCCTGCAAATCTTTTTGCCTAACTGTAGTTATTATATCATTTTAAGGCAGTAGTTCTCCCCCACTAACTGGAAAATCATTCTCAGTATTACTGAGGAATTATAATTTTACTCACCATGATGCTGTAGATCTGAGCAGTGTGTTAGAGGATCCCCATTTCTGATATCTTGCCTCCTTGTACGCCTAACAAAATTGAAAATAAAAAAGTAATTTTATATTTTTAGCTGTCTTGAGTAGTATAGTTGACTATACAAGGGCAATTATAAAAAAAATATAAACTTTTTTTTAACAATAGGAGTCAACAAAAGGAATATTTGCAGCATATATGTTATGAGATTCAAACCATGGTATTAATTTAGGCAAATGGGCAGTCCCATAAACAAACCTAAGATGTCCATGGATCTGGAAATCCAAAAGTCCACTGTGTGGATGGAGTTGTAATGAGCTAGTGCAAGTGTGACCAATGTTCTATTCTACATGAGTGGTGATCTCCCAGCAAACTACAGCTCCATTCACAAATTAGACTTGGGCCTCCTGTTCTCAGGATCGTTGGGGAGCTGAGTAAATTGAATCACAGTGTGAATACATTTAACTATATTGTGGATAAGTGATAAAGTATGGTACATCCTCGTTAAAGGAAAGCCATCATCAGAAAATAACCCATTATTTAAATCAGGGTTTTGTTTTAAATATATTATTAAAATATTTTTGGCAAAGTTTTAAAAAAAATGTTTTTAGAAAAAATCTTGGACTTTTTACATTAGTCACTGGTGCTTTTTTTTAGACTTCCTGTGTTTACAGAAAACAACGCATGTACACAGCCAGAATGGTCAAATGATGCCCTTATTTTTGTACTAAAGGGAATCTGTCACACTCCAAATTACTTATGTGTTCATGCAGCTCTTTCAGAGATAAGTCCAAAATTACCCTTAAAGGGCCAGTCCATTCCTCCATTACAGAGAAATGTGCATTTGGGATGATATGCAAATGAGGCTGTAGATCTGAAGACTCTGTCACAGCTCTTGTCTCCTTCCACATCCTTCTGCTTGACTGATTGCCTAAATTCACATAGTATATGGGCTATGTAGCTATCAGTCAAGCAGGATGTGGTGCTGGGTAGGGAATGAGCCTAAAGGCCCCTCTTCACATTAAGCGACGCTGCAGCGATACCGACAACGATCCGGATCACTGCAGCGTCGCTGTTTGGTCGCTGGAGAGCTGTCACACAGACCGCTCTCCAGCGACCAACGATGCCGGTAACCAGGGTAAACATCGGGTAACTAAGCGCAGGGCCGCGCTTAGTAACCCGATGTTTACCCTGGTTACCATCCTAAAAGTAAAAAAAAACAAACAGTACATACTTACCTACAGTCGTCTGTCCTCCAGCGCTGTGCTCTGCTCTCCTCCTGTACTGTCTGTGAGCGTCGGTCAGCCGGAAAGCAGAGCGGTGACGTCACCACTCTGCTTTCCGGCAACTGTGCTCACACAGACAGT
The DNA here is from genome assembly GCF_032444005.1 of Ranitomeya imitator. Classification (NCBI taxonomy): domain Eukaryota; kingdom Metazoa; phylum Chordata; class Amphibia; order Anura; family Dendrobatidae; genus Ranitomeya; species Ranitomeya imitator. The sequence goes on from NC_091285.1 coordinate 373,609,323, forward strand.
ACAGGAGGAGTGCAGAGCACAGCGCTGGAGGATAGACGACTGTAGGTAAGTATGTACTGTTTGTTTTTTTTTACTTTTAGGATGGTAACCAGGGTAAACATCGGGTTACTAAGCGCGGCCCTGCGCTTAGTTACCCGATGTTTACCCTGGTTACCAGTGAAGACATCGCTGGATCGGTGTCACACACGCCGATCCAGCGATGTCAGCAGGAGTCCAGCGACCAAATAAAGTTCTGGACTTTATTCAGCGACCAACGATCTCCGAGCAGGGGCCTGATCGTTGGTCGCTGTCACACATAACGATTTTATTAACGATATCGTTGCTACGTCACAAAAAGCAACGATATCGTTAACAATATCGTTATGTGTGAAGGTACCTTAAGTCCATTTGCATATCAATTCAAATTCTGATTTCTGGACTGAACTGGGCAGCACGGTGGCTCAGTGGATAGTACAGCAGCCTTGCAGTGCTGGAGTCCTGGCTTCAAGTCCCACCAAGGACAACATCTGCAAGGAATTTGTATGTTCTCCTCATTTTTGCATGGGTTTCCTCTGGATTGTCTCGTTTCCTCCCACATTCCAAAGACATACTGATAAGGAATTTAGATTGTGAGCCCCACTGGGGACAGCGATGACAATGTGTGCAAAACTGTAAAGCACTGCGGAATATGTTGGTGCAGTATAAAAATAAATATTATTATTTCTCAGCAATGGTTGAAGGTACTGGCCATGTAAAGGTATTGCTTGATTTGCTTATGAAAGAGCTGCATGCACATTTAGTGAGCAGGATCAGATGTGACATGGACTATTGTGATTTTGGATCCTCTGTTATCAGAAGCATGAATCCAAAAAAACCCTAGTGGCCAGCATGGAATTTTCAAGATTACCATTTTTTTTTAATAAATATCATGCTATGAGCAATTTTCACCGTACAATGCAATCCTGAATAGCACAGTATATAATATAAGAGATCAAATTATTGCAGGTTGAAGTATCCTTAGAGGACTAAAAGACAAAGTAAAAAATAAAAATAGCTTTACAAATTATGTATCGGTATATATCTATCTATCTATCTATCTATCTATATATATATATAACTATAAAAATTTGAATTAACCCTTTTTGGCCTATCAGAAATAATGAAATAAAAAAGATAACTAAACATAGTTGGTATCATTGCACCCATGAAAATGAAATCTATTACAATATAAAAATAATTAACCCATAGGGGTTAACGAGATAAAGAGAAAACAAAACACCAGTCAGAATATTGCTTTTTGTTAGTCACACCTCCCTAAAAAATGCAATTAAGAGAAAAATATGTTGTGTGTACCCCAAATTGTGATGTCTTGAAAAATGGTGTCACGAGCAAACATTTTTTTTTTAAGCTTATACATTTTTTTTTCACCACTTGAATAAAAAGCAAAATCTATGAAAGCCTAGTGTCATAGAAATTGTAGTTATCTGGAGAATTATGCTGCGGGGACATTTTAACCATATAGCGAATGCCATGCAAACAAAACGCAAAAACACTATGGCAGAATTGAGCTTTTTCACTAATTCATCCCACGTGGATTTATTTTTTCTCATTTTTCAATGCATTATTTGGTAAAATTGATCATGTCATTCAAAAGTATAGCTCGTCCCAGAAAAAAACAAGCCCTCATACAACTATGGTGATGGAAAAATAGAAAAGTTATGGCTCTTTTAGGAGGGCTGTGGAGGGGACGCAAACGTAAATATTCCTTTGGTGATTGTATTCTGTGGATAAAAGTATAGTGCGTCTAAAACTAAGAAAAAATGAGGAACTCTGTAGAAACTTTTGGCACATTACTTTTCAGCTAAGAGATAATAATGCATATTATGTAGTCAAATAACTGAATTGTCGAATTTCAAAGGCAATGTTCTTTCAGAAAAGCATGTAACGCGACAAGTGCATTTAAGTCATCCCATATTTGATTTAAAAAAAGACAGGATGACGTTCTATTGTTATCCTTTGTCATGTAACAGCTTCTGATCAAGTTCTTTACACTTCTAATGGCATGTCACACAAAGATCAATACATGTTCTTCAGAATACGTTTATTGAGAAGGTATGCGCAGCTTCTTCCAGGGCAATTGGAAATATTGATCTGAGCTTGCAAACTGCTGACGTTTTGTTCGATATGACTGAGAAGCATTGTTTCGAAGGATATTTCACTTTTTTCTTTTCTTAGCAGGCCTGAAGAATTTAAAGTGGCCTCATTACCTGTTTAAAAATGTCAAGACTGCGGAAACTTTGATGTGGACATGCAACTTTTCAATCAATTCAATTGTGAGTCATAATATTTTTATAATTACTATTGCATTATTGATAAAGTGAATACTAAACAGCGCAATACAACTGAATAAAGTCTGAAATGCTATTAAAATGGATACTATTATTGATAAAAAAAAAATAATACATGAAATCTGTTTATCAATCTGCAAAAAAGAAAGTGGTTGTTGAAATGGTATCTTATTTTTAATTTGTAAAAATGTCCATGTACAGGACTCTTGCTGTGCCATAAAAGATATGGTGGATACATGTGTATACAGTATATATACATATATATATATATATATATATATATATATATATATATATTTACTCATACATATACATGAATGTATATACACGCCTTGAGGCTAAAACACTGCGACAGAAAAGTTGTAGCATTACGGAAATCACAGGATTAATAGACATGATAATGATATGCAAATGCTGGCAAAATGTAAAAAAAAAAAAAAAAAAACATCTCGATTTATTCAGTTGTGTGCATGGGTGCCATACTTAGAAATACGCGCACATACATACCTCGGTACGCCTTCAGTGAAGTAATTAATGGTTGATTGAGTAATGTTCTGCCACGCTGAATCTACTTGGGCATGCAAATCATCAAGAACCACTGTAGTTACCATTATAATTGACAACCAATGACATCCCTGTTGTGCTCCACGGAAAAAAAAAGTCTGGAGAAGCTGCAGGCCATGGTAGCACATTAAGGTTATTCAGGTTGCTCACGATAGTACAAAAAATATCCCAGAAGCTTTTTTTTCAACATGACAATATCAGGCCGCATATTGCTTGTGCTACTGTGAGCAGTCTGCATTGATTAAGCATGCTACCATGACCTGCAGCATCTCCGGACATGTCATTGGTCAACAATTTCCAGAGGAAGCTGCCAGCAGTGGATCTTGATGATTTTCCCAAGCATATTCAGTGTTGTTGAACATTTCTCAACATCCATTACTAAGCTACTGGACTACATGGCAAGGAGTGTAAGCGAGTGTACTTCTGCATGTGCACTCACTCGATGTTGACTAGCTCAAAATGTGTAGAAAATTTTGTTTTTACGCCTTCATTATTTGGGTTTTATTAACATGTCTATTGATGCTGTGAGTTGCATAGTAACACAATATTTCCTGTTCGGTGGCACAATTTTAATATTGAGGAGTGTGTGTATATGTATATATATAATTCTTTTTTTTATATAGAACGTTTGTAAAAGTCCATTCATAAACAAAAGCTGAACAGACAAAGCTTGGCATAAATGGTAAAAATGTCATTGTAGAAAATGGCTAGAGGATTTGCAAAGTCAGGACACAGCAAAAGGGATTAGTCTGAGAACAGAGCTGTAAATCCGCTTCTAATCATCTCACTCAGCTTCCTGTATGCAAAAGTCAAGTATTCTTGGTGTAGAGACACTTGGTTGCATCAGTCATGTCAGCTGTTATAGAGGGATAATCAGTTATTTTCTGCTGGGGATCAAAGTCATTTTATACAAAGGCAGAAAGGGAAGTGTGCTGCGTCTCGGCTGCCTCGGAAGGTTGTTTATTGAATAGATTACTTACAGTCTACTTTGTGCATGCTAAGAACAGATTGGACAATTGCACAGAGGTGATTCAATTTGTTCAAGGACATTTTCAATAGAAAGCAATAACATTTAATTTCGAGATCCCATTGCAAATGTGATTGTTTTCTTAGCGGAGAATGAATTTGCTTTATTAAACTCGGCTGCCTATCCGAATTAACTAATATATCAAAATAAACCACCGGGCACAAGTGGATCCCTTAAGAAAATTCCTTTTTTGTTATTTAGAAGTCAAACATTTCAAAGAATAGAAGAGAGTAATTATGCCAATCTATTTATGGAATTAAACAAGAATATCAAACAAATGTCATATGTGGAAATTAAGTCAACACATGAGTTTATGAAACATGAGCCACAAAGCATTTCCATGCAGCTAAGTGGTAACTTTGTCTGCGCTCAACTGTGGTCTCAGATCTTTGATATGTAATGAATGAGGGAGGAACGTCAGTTCAAAGGCAGTAATTATGAGTCATTCAATTATATGATAATTAATGAATTAATCTGTATGATGACCTTTCATGATAATGCGTCTTTAACACTGTGCTCCTCGTTTTTTTTTTTTATTTCTTTCCGAGGCTGCTTCAGGTCAAATGGACATATGCATGTTTGAGGCATTTCAATTCATGCCATGAAATAAAACTCAGCAGCTCATACCATCTGCCCTCTTTGCTTTCGTTCCTATAACACCAAGCAGCCATATGTTATGGAGATTATGACATGTCGGAAGAATGTTAAAGGCACACTGAGTGTGTAATACTCTACACGCTAATACAATAAGCAGTATGTCTTCGAGGTTATCACCTTTTAGCAGTAGGAAAGTAGCGGGAGCATGAAGAACCATCCCAGGCACAATAGGGGTCCCTGGCAAGACAACATTCAGCACATGCTTTTCCATAAACATCACAGCGGTGTAAAGGGATCTGGGAAACTCCCATCGGTGAGCCAATGTACAGTTGTTGCTGGAAAAAAATATTTTATCGTTAAAAACAAAATGAGTGGAATAAATTACATTTTTAAAGCATTTCACTGATGATTTGTATTTCCTAAACTTTGCTGGACAGAACAGTAAGACGTTTAATCTATTTTTTCTTACTTTTACTAACAGTATATGCCTTTATATTTATTGTTATGTATGCCTTTACATTCTCTATAATTTATGCTTCTCTGACCTTATGCATTTTTGGTTTAGTTGAACTGTTTTAGCTTTATAGAGGATTTTATTTTTAATATTTTTATTATTTGTTTCCATTATTGTTTAACAGTAACATGAAAAACAGATTTAGAACAGTTGCAATTTTAGTATATAAAAAAAAAGATAAAATTTCATCAGGTCAAACCCTTCTCTAAAATTTTGAACCAGTGATGATTTATTAATAAATAATGATGGTATTAATTGATACTACTTTAAATGATTGTTTCTGCAGCAGCTTTCCCTCTTGACTTACAGGGGAGAAACAATAGCAGGTGATCCCCCTTTAATGATGTTTCTATACGTTTAAAAAAGGTTGTCTATATAGAACATTCCGCATCAAAGTCATTCAATAAGCTATCCAAGACATTACAGTAAATATAGATTATACGGATAATGGGGATGGAAATTAGTGGTTACGGGGATCATCCTCCAGATTTATCATGTGGGTATATCCAGAACTTTAAGGCCACGTTCACACGTTCAGTATTTGGTCAGTATTTTCCATCAGTATTTGTAAGCCAAACCCAGGAGTGGGTGATAAATACAGAAGTGGTACATATGTTTCTATTATACTTTTCCTCTGATTGTTCCATTCTCGCTTTTGGCTTACAAATACGGATTTCAAAATACTAAACGTGTGAACGTGGCCTTATTTGTAACATCCAAAAATGTTTTTTTATGAATAAATTATTATTATTATTATTATAACACCATTTATTCCATGGTGCTCTACATGTGAAGAGGGAGATTCATAATAAAAAAAAAACAAGTATATTAATCTTGAACAAAACAAGTCATTGGCTGGTACAGGAGGAGAGAGAACAGAGTTGTTAAAGATGTATTTTTTTACAAAAATCTAAGACTCAGCCATACTATCACCGCCGCACTTGATTTTTATGTGATCGGTAGTATTGTAGTTGTCTACAATAGTAGTACACCAGGTGAACTAATTAATCCTATTTTTTTCCTGCAGTTTTTTTTTTTTTTAACATAGCATACAGTGGCCATATGGTTATACGCAATACATGGAACACTACATTAAACTACAGTATATAAATCGTACGACATGTGCTTCTTTATAAGCAAATCCTAAATTGCAGCTGAATACAGTATCTGGATGTTATGACAAATACAGTTCCCATCATGGGAGAAAGCCGTCCCCATTCACTTAGTGTCAAACTGCCCAAGACAGAAAGCCTTGAAGCTTGTAACTGTGTTTCCGGAGTTATGCGGAGAATATATGTTTTGATGCATTTATCTGTAGTTCTGCCAGCATAATAGATCCTTGCCTGCTCTCAAATAAAACATGTTCATTGCCAAATACAATTAACTCAAACAGACAAAAAAAGTTCCCATATGGACAGTGCAAGCTGTTTCCAAACGGCATTATTGCATTTCTTACAATATTTGTAATATTTAGGTAATGCCGCACTTAACAGCTAGAGATATCCGGCCTTTATTGTATGCCTTAGATTTACAAAAGCAATAGTGAAGAACATGTAGTTGAAAGTACTCATAAACAACATGACAGCCTTTCCATGATCCTTCTTTAATATAAATTCTTTTTTGCATTGTTTTCTCTATGTATTATGCATAGCTTCATCTGGAATTTCAGAACATTGCATTTGAGCGTGAACGAAAGTATCATGGGACAGAAGGACGTTTAATGTCTTCCCTTATAAAGTCTGCATTCCAAGTTTAAAAATACATAGGTAACTAGTTTCCAGTTAATGGACCTAGAGAATGCAATTGTAATTTGGTTACATTACTATGTTCATTCGTGAGTGACAGCTCTGCACTTTGTAATACGTTACAGGCGCTTTGATATTATTATTCCACGTACTGTAAAGTGTGCAACCATGTCCAATAATCATATGAGCTGCTTTTTTGTTATTGCACACAATTGTCACATAAAGTTAGATTTATTGCTGTCAATTAAAAACATTATTTATTGCAAAAACCAAACTTCTCTCTAACTGTCCTCAGCTGGATTTTAATATTATTGGTGCAGAATAGCCCATTCATGACTTCCTCTCTCCCTTGGTCACTTTAATTGATCTGCTCCTGTATTCTTACAGTGCTAGGTAAATGTATATTAGTAATTGGTGCTATTCTATCTCAGAAAATACATTTTTATATGTTAATCATGTACAGTACAGACCAAACGTTTGGACACACCTTCTCATTTAAAGATTTTTCCGTTCTTTCATGGCTATGAAAATTGCAAATTCATACTGAAGGCATCAGAACTATGAATTAACACATGTGGAATTATATACTTAACAAAAAAAGTGTGAAACAACTGAAAATATGTCTTATATTCTAGGTTCTTTAAAGTAGCCACATTTTGCTTTGATGACTGCTTTGCACACTCTTGGCATTCTCTTGATGAGCTTCAAGAGGTAGTCACCGGGAATGGTTTTCACTTCACAGGTGTGTCCTGTCAGGTTTAAGGAGTGGGATTTCTTGCCTTATAAATGGGGTTGGGACCATTAGTTGTGTTGAGCAGAAATCTGGTGTATACACAGCAGGTAGTCCTTCTGAATAGACTGTTAGAATTTGTATTATGGCAAGAAAAAAGCAGCTAAGTAAAGAAAAACGAATGGCCATCATTACTTTAAGAAATGAAGGTCAGTCAGTCCAAAAAATTGGGAAAACTTTGAAAGTGTCCCCAAGTGCAGTGACAAAAACCATCAAGCGCTACAAAGAAACTGGCTCACATGAGGACCGCCGGAGGAAAGGAAGACCAAGAGTCACCTCTGCTTCTAAGGATAACTTTATCCGAGTCACCAGCCTCAGAAATCGCAGGATAACAGCTCAGATTAGAGACCAGGTCAATGCCACACAGAGATATTGCAGCAGACACATCTCTACAACAACTGTTAAGAGAAGACTTTGTGCAGCAGGCCTTCATGGTAAAATAGCTGCTAGGAAACCACTGCTAAGGACAGGCAAAAAGCAGAAGAGACTTGTTTGGGTTAAAGAACACAAGGAATGGACATTAGACCAGTGGAAATCTGTGCTTTGGTCTTATGAGTCCAAATTTGAGATCTTTGGTTCCAACCACAGTGTCTTTGTGCGACGCAGAAAAGGTGAACGGATGGACTCTACATGCCTGGTTCCCACCGTGAAGCATGGAGGAGGAGGTGTGATGGTGTGGGGGTGCTTTGCTGGTAACAGTGTTGGGGATTTATTCAAAATTGAAGGCATACTTAACCAGAATGGCTACCACAGCATCTTGCAGCAGCATGCTATTCCATCCGGTTTGCGTTTAGTTGGACCATCATTTATTTTTCAACAGGACAATGACCCCAAACACACCTTCAGGCTGTGTAATGGCTATGTGACCAAAAAGGAGAGTGATGGGGTGCTACGCCAGATGACTTGGCCTCCACAGTCACCAGACCTGAACCCAATCGAGATGGCTTGGGGTGAGCTGGACTGCAGAGTGATATGGAGAGTATAGGGCACTGATATATGTAGATAGGGTCCTATGGTGGAGTTTTTGCAGGACCTCTAAGATTGAAGCAATTATCCAAGTAAATAGAACGTGTGCGTATTTCCGTTCCAAATAGGCTTGAAAGATAATAGGCTAGTATAAATAACTTAAGAGGTGCTGGAATACTGCCAAGAAGCACGGGATATGGAGAAATGTCCAACTGAATGGCCTGGAGTTATATAATCCTGGCCAAAAGGGTGGTACATATAGGCACAGAGTACCGGAGACGCAGTGAAAATCTAATGCACAGGGCTTTGTAAGAAGGCTTCAAAAGGCAAGTCTCATAGGGAAGGTGCGCTGAGGATCTGTTCCGGCATAAGATAGGTAGGAGGTGAACATCAACTAGCGGCGGACACCGCGTTGATGTTCACCTCCAACCTATCTTATACCGGAACAGATCCTCAGAGCACCTTCCCTATGAGACTTGCCTTTTGAAGCCTTCTTACAAAGCCCTGTGCATTAGATTTTCACTGCGTCTCCGGTACTCTGTGCCTATATGTACCACCCTTTTGGCCAGGATTATATAACTCCAGGCCATTCAGTTGGACATTTCTCCATATCCAGTGCTTCTTGGCAGTATTCCAGTACCTCTTAAGTTATTTATACTAGCTTATTATCTTTCAAGCCTATTTGGAACGGAAATACGCACACGTTCTATTTACTTGGATAATTGCTTCAATCTAAAGGTACCGTCACACTAGACGATATCGCTAGCGATCCGTGACGTTGCAGCGTCCTCGCTAGCGATATCGTCCAGTGTGACAGGCAGCAGCGATCAGGCCCCTGCTGTGCTGTCGCTGGTCGGGGAAGAAAGTCCAGAACTTTATTTGGTCGCTGGACTCCCCGCAGACATCGCTGAATCGGCGTGTGTGACACCGATTCAGCAATGTCTTCACTGGTAACCAGGGTAAACATCGGGTAACTAAGCGCAGGGCCGCGCTTAGTAACCCGATGTTTACCCTGGTTACCATCCTAAAAGTAAAAAAAACAAACACTACATACTTACCTACAGCCGTCTGTCCTCCAGCGCTGTGCTCTGCTCTCCTCCTGAACTGGCTGTGAGCGTCGGTCAGCCGGAAAGCAGAGCGGTGACGTCACCGCTCTGCTTTCCGGCCGCTGTGCTCACACAGACAGTACAGTAGGAGTGCAGAGCACAGCGCTGGAGGACAGACGGCTGTAGGTAAGTATGTAGTGTTTGTTTTTTTTACTTTTAGGATGGCACTCCTTCCCTTCCGAGCCTTACCATGTACCCAAACAGTGGTTTACCCCCACATATGAGGTATCGACGTACTCAGGAGAAATTGCCCAACACATTTTAGGATCCATTTTATCCTGTTGCCCATGTGAAAATGAAAAAATTGAGGCTAAAAGAATTTTTTTGTGAAAAAAAAGTACTTTTTCATTTTTACGGATCAATTTGTGAAGCACCTGGGGGTTCAAAGTGCTCACTATGCATCTAGATAAGTTCCTTGGGGAGTCTAGTTTCCAAAATGGGGTCACTTGTGGGGGAGCTCCAATTTTTAGGCACACGGGGGCTCTCCAAACGTGACATGGTGTCCGCTAAAGAGTGGAGCCAATTTTTGATTCAAAAAGTCAAATGGCGCTCCTTCCCTTCCAAGCCCTGCTGTGCGCCCAAACAGTGGTTTACCCCCACATATGAGGTATCAGCGTACTCAGGACAAATTGCACAACAACTTTCGTGGTTCAGTTTCTCCTTTTACCATTGGGAAAATAAAAAAATTGTTGCTAAAATATAATTTTTGTGACTAAAAAGTTAAATGTTCATTTTTTCCTTCCATGTTGCTTCTGCTGCTGTGAAGCACCTGAAGGGTTAATAAACTTCTTGAATGTGGTTTTGAGTACCTTGAGGGGTGCAGTTTTTAGAATGGTGTCACTTTTGGGTATTTTCAGCCATATAGACCCCTCAAACTGACTTCAAATGTGAGGTGGTCCCTAAAAACAATGGTTTTGTAAATTTCATTGTAAAAATGACATATCGCTGGTCAAATTTTAACCCTTATAACTTCCTAACAAAAAAAAATTTTGTTTCCAAAATTGTGCTGATGTAAAGTAAACATGTGGGAAATGTTATTTATTAACTATTTTGTGTCACATATCTCTCTGGTTTAACAGAATAAAAATTCAAAATGTGAAAATTGCGAAATTTTCAAAATTTTCGCCAAATTTCCGTTTTTATCACAAATAAACGCAGAATTTATTGACCTAAATTTACCACTAACATGAAGCCCAATATGTCACGAAAAAACAATCTCAGAACCGCTAGGATCCGTTGAAGCGTTCCTGAGTTATTACCTCATAAAGGGACACTGGTCAGAATTGCAAAAAACGGCAAGGTCTTTAAGGTCAAAATAGGCTGGGTCATGAAGGGGTTAAAGCTATTTTCGCACGGCAGTATTTTGGTCAATATTTCACATCAGTATTTGTAAGCTAAAACCACCAGTAGATCAAAAATACAGAAGTAGTGACGTGTTTCTATTATACTTTTACTCTAAGCAAGCAGCTTGGATGGTAAACATATCATTCATTCTCTGAGCTGAAATATCCTGCATGTCTATTGCTCCAGTCCCTGACAGCAAGCAGCTTGGATGGTATCTGAGTTATTCTATCTTCGGCATTGAATCCTGCATGTATCTATATATGTTAGTCATCCTATTATGCCTTTGTTTGTGTTTATAGATATTTAACCCCTTCCCGACCTGTGACACAGCGTATGCGTCATGAAAGTCGGTGCCAATCCGACCTGTGACGCATATGCTGTGTCACAGAAAGATCGCGTCCCTGCAGGCCGGGTGAAAGGGTTAACTCCCATTTCACCCGATCTGCAGGGACAGGGGGAGTGGTAGTTTAGCCCAGGGGGGGTGGCTTCACCCCCTCGTGGCTACGATCGCTCTGATTGGCTGTTGAAAGTGAAACTGCCAATCAGAGCGATTTGTAATATTTCACCTAAAAAAATGGTGAAATATTACAATCCAGCCATGGCCGATGCTGCAATATCATCGGCCATGGCTGGAAATACTAATGTGCCCCCACCCCACCCCTCCGATCGCCCCCCCAGCCCCCCGATCTGTGCAGCGCTCCCCTCCGTCCTGTGCTCCGCTCCCCCGTCCTCCTGTCCGCTCCCCCGTGCTCCAATCACACCCCCCCGTGCTCCAATCAAACCCCCCGCACTCCGATCCCCCCCCGTGCTCCGAACCACCCCCCCTGCACACCGATCCCCCCCCCTGCACACCGATCCACCCGCCCGCACACCGATCACTCTCCCCCATGCTCCGATCCCTCCCCCCCCGTGCTCCGACTCCCCCCCGTGCCCTGATCTCCCCCCCCCTGTGCCCTGATCTCCCCCCCTTATACTTACCGATCCTGGCGAGGTCCGTCAGTCTTCTTCCCCGAGCGCCGCCATGTTCCAAAATGGCGGGCGCATGCGCAGTGCGCCCGCCGAATCTGCCGGCCGGCAGATTCGTTCCAATGTGAATTTTGATCACTGTGATATAATCTATCACAGTGGTCAAAATAAAAAAACAGTAAATGACCCCCCCCATTTGTCCCCCATAGATAGGGACAATAATAAAATAAAGAATTTTTTTTTTTTTTCACTAAGGTTGGAGTTAGAACTAGGGTTAGGGTTAGGGGTAGGGTTAGGGGTAGGGGTAGGGGTAGGGTTAGGGGTAGGGGTAGGGTTAGGGTTAGGGTTAGGGGTAGGGTTAGGGGTAGGGGTAGGGTTAGGGTTAGAACTAGGGTTAGGGTTAGGGGTAGGGTTAGGGGTAGGGGTAGGGGTAGGGTTAGGGGTAGGGGTAGGGTTAGGGTTAGGGGTAGGGTTAGGGGTAGGGGTAGGGTTAGGGGTAGGGTTAGGGTTAGGGTTTCGGTATGTGCACACGTATTCTGGTCCTCTGCGGATTTTTCTGCAGCGGATTTGATAAATCCGCAGTGCTAAACCGCTGCGGATTTATGGCAGATTTACCGCGGTTTTTCTGCGCATTTCACTGCGGTTTTACAACTGTGATTTTCTATTGGAGCAGTTGTAAAACCGCTGTGGAATCCGCAGAAAGAAGTGACATGCTGCGGAATGTAAACCGCTGCGTTTCCGTGCAGTTTTTCCGCAGCATGTGTACAGCGATTTTTGTTTCCCATAGGTTTACATTGAAATGTAAACTCATGGGAAACTGCTGCGGATCCGCAGCGTTTTCCAAAGCGTGTGCACATACCTTTAGAATTGGGCTATGTGCACACGGTGCGGATTTGGCTGCGGATCCGCAGCGGATTGGCCGCTACGGATCCGCAGCAGTGTTCCATCAGGTTTACAGTACCATGTAAACCTATGGAAAACCAAATCCGCTGTGCCCATGGTGCGGAAAATACCGCACGGAAACGCTGCGTTGTATTTTCCGCAGCATGTCAATTCTTTGTGCGGATTCCGCAGCGTTTTACACCTATTCCTCAATAGGAATCCGCAGGTGAAATCCGCAGTAAATCCGCAGGTAAAACGCAGTGCCTTTTACCCGCGGATTTTTCAAAAATGGTGCGGAAAAATCTCACACGAATCCGCAACGTGGGTACATAGCCTTAGGGTTAGGGTTGGGTTGGAATTAGGGTTGTGGTTAGGGTTAGGGGTGTGTTGGGGTTAGGGTTGTGGTTAGGGGTGTGTTGCGGTTAGGGTTGTGGTTAGGGTTACGGCTACAGTTGGGATAAGGGTTAGGGGTGTGTTGGCGTAAGAATTGAGGGGTTTCCACTGTTTAGGCACATCAGGGGGTCTCCAAACGCAACATGGCGCCACCATTGATTCCAGCCAATCTTTTATTCAAAAAGTCAAATGGTGCTCCTTCCCTTCCGAGCCCCGACGTGTGCCCAAACAGTGGTTTACCCCCACATATGGGGTATCAGTGTACTCAGGACAAACTGGGCAACAATTACTGGGGTCCAATTTCTCCTGTTACCCTTGAGAAAATAAAAAATTGCTTGCTAAAACATCATTTTTGAGGAAAGTAAAATGATTTTTTATTTTCACGGCTCTGCGTTGTAAACGTCTGTGAAGCACTTGGGGGTTCAAAGTGCTCACCACATATCTAGATAAGTTCCTTGGGGGGTCTAGTTTCCAAAATGGGGTCACTTGTGGGGGGTTTCTACTGTTTAGGCACACCAGGGGCTCTGCAAACGCAACGTGACGCCCGCAGACCATTCCATCAAAGTCTGCATTTCAAAACGTCACTACTTGACTTCCGAGCCCCGACATGTTCCCAAACAGTGGTTTACCCCCACATATGGGGTATCAGCGTACTCAGAACAAACTGGGCAACAATTACTGGGGTCCAATTTCTCCTGTTACCCTTGAGAAAATAAAAAATTGCTTGCTAAAACATCATTTTTGAGGAAAGAAAAATGATTTTTTATTTTCACGGCTCTGCGTTGTAAACGTCTGTGAAGCACTTGGGGGTTCAAAGTGCTCACCACATATCTAGATAAGTTCCTTGGGGGGTCTAGTTTCCAAAATGGGGTCACTTGTGGGGGGTTTCTACTGTTTAGGCACACCAGGGGCTCTGCAAACGCAACGTGACGCCCGCAGACCATTCCATCAAAGTCTGCATTTCAAAAGTCACTACTTCCCTTCTGAGCCCCGACGTGTGCCCAAACAGTGGTTTACCCCCACATATGGGGTATCAGCGTACTCAGGAGAAACTGGACAACAACTTTTGGGGTCCAATTTCTCCTGTAACCCTTGGGAAAATAAAAAATTCTGGGCTAAAAAATTATTTTTGAGGAAAGAAAACGTATTTATTATTTTCACTGCTCTGTGTTATAAACTTCTGTGAAGCACTTGGGGGTTCAAAGTGCTCACCTCACATCTAGATAAGTTCCTTTCGGGGTCTAGTTTCTAAAATGGGGTCACTTGTGGGGGGTTTCTACTGTTTAGCCACATCAGGGGCTCTGCAAACGCAACGTAATGCCCGCAGAGCATTCCATCAAAGTCTGCATTTCAAAATGTCACTACTTGACTTCCGAGCCCCGACATGTGCCCAAACTGTGGTTTACCCCCACATATGGGGTATCAGCGTACTCAGGAGAAACTGTACAACAACTTTTGGGGTCAAATTTCTCCTGTTACCCTTGGGAAAATAATAAATTGCAGGCTAAAAAATCATTTTAGAGAAAATAAAATTTTTATTTTATTTTCATGGCTCTGCGTTATAAACTTCTGTGAAGCACTTGGAAGTTCAAAGTCCTCACCACACATCTAGATTAGTTCCTTTGGGGGTCTAGTTTCCAAAATGGGGTCATATGTGGGGGATCTCCAATGTTTAGGCACACAGGGGCTCTCCAAACGTGACATGGTGTCCGCTAATGATTGGAGCTAATTTTCCATTTAAAAAGCCAATTGGCGTGCCTTCCCTTCCGAGCCCTGCCGTGCGCCCAAACAGTGGTTTACCCCCACATATGGGGTATCAGCGTACTCAGGACAAACTGGACAACAACATTTGCGGTCCAATTTCTCCTATTACCCTTGGCAAAATAGGAAATTCCAGGCTAAAAATCATTTTTGAGGAAAGAAAAATTATTTTTTATTTTCATGGCTCTGCATTATAAACTTCTGTGAAGCACCTGGGGGTTTAAAGTGCTCAATATGCATCTAGATAAGTTCCTTGGGGGGTCTAGTTTCCAAAATGGGGTCACTTGTGGGGGAGCTCCAATGCATAGGCACACAGGGGCTCTCTAAACGCGACATGGTGTCCGCTAACAATTGGAGCTAATTTTCCATTCAAAAAGTCAAATGGCGCGCCTTCCCTTCCGAGCCCTGCCGTGTGCCCAAACAGTGGTTTACCCCCACATATGAGGTATCGGCGTACTCGGGAGAAATTGCCCAACAAATTTTAGGATTCATTTTATCCTATTGCCCATGTGAAAATGAAAAACTGAGGCGAAAAGAATTTTTTTGTGAAAAAAAAAGTACTTTTTCATTTTTACAGATCAATTTGTGAAGCACCTGAGGGTTTAAAGTGCTCAATATGCATCTAGATAAGTTCCTTGGGGGGTCTAGTTTCCAAAATGGGGTTATTTGTGGGGGAGCTCCAATGTTTAGGAACACGGGGGCTCTCCAAACACGACATGGTGTCCTCTAACAATGGAGATAATTTTTCATTCAAAGAGTCAAATGGCGCTCCTTCCCTTCCGAACCTTACCATGTGCCCAAACAGTGGTTTACCTCCACATGTGAGGTATCGGTGTACTCATGAGAAATTGCCCAACAAATTTTAGGATCCATTTTATCCTGTTGCCCATGTGAAAATGAAAAAAATTGAGGCTAAAAGAATTTTTTTGTGAAAAAAAAGTACTTTTTCATTTTTACGGATCAATTTGTGAAGCCCCCGGGGGTTCAAAGTTCTCACTATGCATCTAGATAAGTTCCTTGGGGCGTCTAGTTTCCAAAATGGGGTCACGTGTGGGGGAGCTCCAATTTTTAGGCACACGGGGGCTCTCCAAACGTGACATGGTGTCCGCTAAAGAGTGGAGCCAATTTTTCATTCAAAAAGTCAAATGGCGCTCCTTCCCTTCCAAGCCCTGCCGTGCGCCCAAACAGTGGTTTACCCCCACATATGAGGTATCAGCGTACTCAGGACAAATTGGACAACAACTTTCGTGGTTCAGTTTCTCCTTGTACCATTGGGAAAATAAAAAAAATGTTGCTAAAAGATAATTTTTGTGACTAAAAAGTTAAATGTTCATTTTTTCCTTCCATGTTGCTTCTGCTGCTGTGAAGCACCTGAAGGGTTAAAAAACTTCTTGAATGTGGTTTTGAGCACCTTGAGGGGTGCATTTTTTAGAATGGTGTCACTTTTGGGTATTTTCATCCATATAGACCCCTCAAACTGACTTCAAATGTGAGGTGGTCCCTAAAAAAAATGGTTTTGTAAATTTCGTTGTAAAAATGAGAAATCGCTGGTCAAATTTTAACTCTTATAACTTCCTAGCAAAAAAAAATGTTGTTTCCAAAATTGTGCTGGTGTAAAGTAGACATGTGGGAAATGTTATTTATTAACTATTTTGTGTCACATAACTCTCTGGTTTAACAGAATAAAAATTCAAAATGTGAAAATTGCGAAATTTTCAAAATTTTCGCCAAATTTCCGTTTTTATCACAAATAAACGCAGAATTTATTGACCTAAATTTACCACTAACATGAAGCCCAATATGTCACGAAAAAACAATCTCAGAACCGCTAGGATCCGTTGAAGCGTTCCTGAGTTATTACCTCATAAAGGGACACTGGTCAGAATTGCAAAAAACGGCCAGGTCATTAAGGTCAAAATAGGCTGGGTCATGAAGGGGTTAACTCACTTTTGCATGTCCTTACTCAGAGAGATCACATAACTGTTTCAAAGTGCTTTATGATCCATGTAGACCTGGACATTTGTTTATCTGATCACTACATTTATTGTGTCCTGTTGTCTCAACTGAGTTAGATTGATTGCTAACGAGCTTTAACACAAAAAAAAAAAAAAAAGAGATCTAAGGGCTAGCCTTCTATAAATGTAGATGTAGCTTGGGGATGCATTCGTGCAGGGGTGCATTCGTGCACTGTTATTCGTGTATTTTTTATTCAAAGTACTTTTTTTTCTAAGTATTCGGCAGTTATAACATGGCAGGAGACAGGTAAGAAAAACTAAATCTAATCCATATTCACTTGAAACAGCACAAATACTCACCATATTTATTTGTATAATCTATATTCTGGCTGCTGCATTCACTCACATTCACCGCCCTCGCATTAACTCTCTACACTCCATCCATATCGGCCCCTCTGTCCTTGCCTCTCCTATGTATAGCACTCATGCTCTATTCACATTGCTTAACAGCACAGATCCATTCAGTCCCAACATCCAACACAAGAGACGCTCTCACAAATCACTTAACCATCTGCTCACTCTTTCGATCCTCCTTCTCCTAGTCGCTGGAGACATATCTCCAAACCCCGGCCCCCCATGTTATAGCCAGTCAAACCTCCCAATTGCTACACCCAGAAACCCCTCTAACCTTATTAATATTCCCTGCATGCCTGCTGTCTCTTTCAATTGTGCCCTTTGGAATTCTCGCTCTGTGTGTAATAAACTCTCCTTCATTCATGACTTCTTCCTTTCTAATTCTCTTAATCTCCTGGCTCTAACTGAAACCTGGATCCAGCAGTCAGACACCACCGCTGCTGCTGCTCTTTCATATGGTGGACTACACTTTTCTCATACCCCAAGATCAGACAACAGAGCAGGTGGAGGCGTTGGTCTGCTCCTTTCACCCAAATGTACTTTCCAAGTTATCCCCCAAGTACCCTCACTTGTCTTCCCTTCCTTTGAGGTCCATGTGGTCAGACTCTACGTCCCCTTCTCCATGCGAGTGGTGGTGGTGTATCGTCCTCCCGGCCCCTCTCATCAGTTCCTGGATCACTTTGCCACCTGGCTTCCACACTTTCTCTCCTGTGACACCCCCACCCTTATCATGGGTGATTTCAACATTGCCATTGCCTCTCCCCTCTCCCCATCTGCTTCTCACCTTTTATCTCTATCCTCCTCTTTTGGCCTCTCGCAGCATACTAACTCTCCAACACATGAAGATGGAAACTCCCTTGACTTGGTCTTCTCCCGACTTTGCTCAGTGGATGACTTCACAAACTCCCCTCTCCCGCTCTCTGACCACAACCTTCTTTCATTCTCTATCAAGAACTGCCATCCCGCTCAGGTCACCCCCACTTTCCACACCTATAGAAACATACAGGCCATTAACACCCAGAAACTTATGATGAACTTGCAGTCCTCATTGGCCCCTATTTCCTCCATCTCATGTCCTGATTCTGCATTGAAGCATTACAATGAAACCCTGCAAAGTGCTCTGGATTAAGCTGCTCCTCCTATACATAAAACAACTCGGCACAGACGGCAACAACCGTGGCACACGCTGCAAACACGTTTCCTGCAGCGGTGCTCCAGGTGCGCAGAACGTCTGTGGAGAAAATCTAATCTACCCGAAGATTTCATCCATTATAAGTTCATGCTAAAGACATACAATTCTGCCCTTCACCTCTCCAAACAAACCTACTTCAACACCCTCATCACCTCCCTGTCCAATAACCCTAAACGTCTCTGACACGTTCCAGTCCCTATTCAACCCAAGAGAGCAGGCCCCAACCACGGATCTCCGTGCTGACGATCTGGCCAATTACTTCAAAGAAAAAATTGACCACATTCGACAGGAAATCATCTCCCAATCTCTTCATACCATGCACTGTCCTCCCTCCCCCACTGCATCTAGTTCACTCTCTGACTTTGAAGCAGTTACAGAAGAAGAAGTAAGCAGGCTCCTTGCATCTTCTCGCCCGACCACTTGCACCAGTGACCCCATTCCGTCACATCTCCTCCAGTCCCTTTCCCCGGCTATCACCTCTCACCTAACAAAAATATTCAACCTTTCCCTCACTTCCGGTATTTTTCCCTCCTCATTTAAGCATGCCATCATACATCCATTACTTAAAAAACCATCCCTCGATCAAAACTGTGCCGCTAATTATAGACCTGTCTCTAATCTTCCCTTCATCTCTAAACTCCTCGAACGCCTGGTCCACTCCCGTCTTACCCGCTATCTCTCAGATAACTCTCTTCTCGACCCTCTTCAATCTGGCTTCCGCTCTTTACACTCTACTGAAACTGCCCTCATTAAAGTCTCTAATGACCTACTAACAGCTAAATCTAATGGTCACTACTCCATGCTAATTCTCTTGGATCTCTCTGCAGCATTCGACACTGTGGATCATCAGCTCCTCCTCACTATGCTCCGCTCCATCGGCCTCAAGGACACCGTTCTCTCCTGGTTCTCCTCCTATCTCTCTGACCGATCCTTCACTGTATGTTTTGCTGGTTCCTCCTCCTCTCACCTTCCCCTTACTGTTGGGGTTCCTCAAGGATCAGTCCTAGGCCCCCTACTCTTCTCGTTGTATACTGCCCCTATTGGACAAACAATCAGTAGATTTGGTTTCCAGTACCATCTCTATGCTGACGACACCCAATTATACACTTCTGCTCCTGAGATCACACCGACCTTTTTAGAAAACACCAGTGATTGTCTTACCGCTGTCTCTAACATCATGTCCGCCCTCTATCTGAAACTAAACCTGTCAAAAACTGAACTCCTCGTGTTCTCTCCCTCTACTAACCTACCTTTGCCTGACATTGCCATCTCCGTGTGCGGTTCCACCATTACTCCAAAGCAACATGCCCGCTGCCTTGGGGTCATCCTTGATTCTGACCTTTCATTCACCCCCTACATCCGATCACTGGCTCGCTCTTCTTACCTGCATCTCAAAAACATTTCTAGAATTCGCCCTTTTCTTAATTTCGACTCTGCAAAAACTCTGACTGTTTCACTTATTCATTCTCGTCTGGACTATTGTAACTCTCTACTAATCGGTCTCCCTCTTGCAAAACTCTCCCCGCTCCAATCTGTCCTGAATGCTGCAGCCAGGATCATATTCCTCACCAACCGTTACACCGATGCCTCTACCCTGTGCCAGTCATTACACTGGCTACCCATCCACTCCAGAATCCAGTACAAAACTACTACCCTCATCCACAAAGCACTCCATGGCTCAGCACCACCCTACATCTCCTCCCTGGTATCAGTCTACCACCCTACCCGTGCCCTCCGCTCCGCTAATGACCTCAGGTTAGCATCCTCAATAATCAGAACCTCCCACTCCCGTCTCCAAGACTTTACACGTGCTGCGCCGATTCTTTGGAATGCACTACCTAGGTTAATACGATTAATCCCCAATCCCCACAGTTTTAAGCGTGCCCTAAAAACTCATTTGTTCAGACTGGCCTACCGCCTCAATGCATTAACCTAACGATCCCTGTGTGGCCTATTTATAATAAAAAAAAAAAAAAAAAAAAAAAAGGTTCCTCGCATCATGTTCTCATACACTTTATGCAGTATTAGCCCTCTGTGTCTGTACTGCTACATACTTAGGCAGGTAACTGGTTCATGCAGCTTTACATGAACACCTGAGCCTTACACTATAGCTGGTCCGAATAACTAAAGCAATTGTTACCATCCACCTCTCGTGTCTCCCCTTTTCCCCATAGTTTGTAAGCTTGCGAGCAGGGCCCTCACTCCTCCTGGTATCTGTTTTGAACTGTATTTCTGTTATGCTGTAATGTCTATTGTCTGTACAAGTCCCCTCTATAATTTGTAAAGCGCTGCGGAATATGTTGGCGCTATATAAATAAAATTATTATTATTATTATTAAGTGTTCCTCTCCTAGTTTTGGCTTGCAAGTATTGATGTATAATAGTGATCAAAATACTGGCGTGTGACCGTAGCCTAACAATGGGACTCCTGACTATCAAAAACTTATCTTGTGGACAGGTGATAAATGTTTATTGTTGTAAAACTTTTTCAGTCTACCATTTTGTTTTAGCATTCCACATAATTTGTAATCCACAACAACTACATAGATTCTTGCTTTCATGTTGAACGGATGCTACACCATCTGAAAATGCTATCGCAGAAGTTAGAATGTGAACAACAAGGTTTGGGAACTGAAGGATGTGCATAAGAAAATGGACTTAAAAGCATATGATTTACTGTATATCTTGCTCTAAATTTATTCATTATTTGTTTTCATTGGTAGGAAGCCACACGTGCACCAAGACATCACAGAAGGTACAGTGGGTACTCTTTGTTTCATTGCAGCCATTGACTTAAATATGAGTGTCTGAGCAATTGGTCTGAATACTTATGACCCAGAGATATTTCACTTTTTCATTTTTAATAAATTTGCAAAAATTTCAACATTTCTGTTCTTTTCAGTCAATATGGGGTGCAGAGTGTACATTAATGTGAAAGAATATGAACTTTTTAGAATTTACCAAATGGCTGCAATGAAACAAAGAGTCAAAACATTAAAGGGGTCTGAATACTTTCCGTACCCACTGTATTTAGTGCTAAAATGTATCGTAACGTAAACACATGAACAGCAATATTATACAGTATATATAATTATGGGATGAGTTATAAATTACCATTAAAAGAGATATACAATGTTTCCTCTTTGGATATATTTCAATGCCATGGAAAAAATATATAGCAGCATTAGAATTCAAGATAAACTATGGAACAAGTCATTAGCTGACAAGTTTATGTTGGGTTTATAATGCAAGACTAATGTGTACATTTAAAAGTTTCCTTTCTACATGGCCTTTAGTGATGATATTCTACCACCTGCTGAGGCCAAATTAAAGGAAAATTATGTGTTATCACAATTATTAATACATCTGCAATGGCCAAGTTGCTCTCAGGACGATATTGAATTTTTAGGGTAATGGAAACATAGTAAATGAAATAAAAGCCACTGCATACTTGCTTTGTGGAGATCTCCATGGATGAAATTGTAGTTGGCTCCTGTAGAGGAAAGTGCAAGATATAGATTAGCTTGCACTCATAAAAAATAACCACATAAAAAAGGACAACAATAAAAACAAAGGCTACAAATGTAAGAGTAGTAACCAACAAAATATAGGATATATTAAAATAAAACAATACAACGAAAAAATTATATATATATATATATATATATATATATATATATATATATATATATATATATATATATATATATATATATATATATACACACATAGTACAGGCCAAAAGTTTGGACACACCTTCTCATTTAAAGATTTTTCAGTATTTTCATGACCATGAAAATTGTAAATTCACACTGAAGGCATCAAAACTATGAATTAACACATGTGGAATTATACACTTAACAAAAAAGTGTGAAACAAATGAAAATATGTATTATATTCTAGGCTCTTCAAAGTAGCCACCTTTTGCTTTGATAACTGCTTTGCACACTCTTGGCATTCTCTTGATGAGCTTCAAGAGGTTGTCACCGGAAATTGTCTTCCAACAATCTTGAAGGAGTTCCTAGAGATGCTTAGCACTTGTTGGCCCTTTTGCCTTCACTCTGCGGTCCAGCTCACCCCAAACCATCTCGATTGAGTTCAGATCAGGTGACTGTGGAGGTCAGCTCATCTGGCGTAGCACCCTATCAGTCTCATTCTTGGTCAAATTGCCCTTGCACAGCCTGGAGGTGTGTTTGGGGTCATTGTCCTGTTGAAAAATAAATGATGTTCCAACTAAGCGCAAACCGGATGGAATAGCATGCCGCTGCAAGATGCTGTGGTAGCCTTGCTGGTTCAATATGGCTTCAATTTTGAATAAATCCTCCTCCATGCCTCACGGTGGGAACCAGGCATGTTAGAGCCCCTCCGTTCACCTTTTCTGCGTCGCAAAAAGACACGGTGGTTGGAACCAAAGATCTCAAATTTGGACTCAGCAGACCAAAGCACAGATTTCCACTGGTCTAATGTCCATTCCTTGTGTTTTTTAGCCCAAACAAGTCTCTTCTGCTTGCTGCCTGTCGTTAGGAGTGGTTTCCTAGCAGCTATTTTACCATTAAGGCCTGCTGCACAAAGTCTCCTCTTAACAGTTGTTGTAGAGATGTGTCTGCTGCTGCTAGAACTCTGTGTGGCATTGACCTGATCTCTAACCTGAGCTGCTGTTAACCTGCGATTTCTGAGGCTGGTGACTCAGATAAACTTATCCTCAGAAGCAGAGGTGACTCTTGGTCTTCCTTTCCTGGGGAGGTCCTCATGTGAGCCAGTTTCTTTGTAGCGCTTGATGGTTTTTGCAACTGCACTTGGGGACACTTTCAAAGTTTTCCCAATTTTTCAGACTGATCGACCTTCATTTCTTAAAGTAATGATGGCCACTCGTTGTTCTTTACTTAGCTGCTTTTTTCTTGCCATAATACAAATTCTAACAGTCTATTCAGTAGGATAAGCAGCTGTGTATCCACCAGACTTCTGCTCAACACAACTGATAGTCCTAACCCCATTTATAAGGCAAGAAAACCCACTTATTAAAACTGACAGGGCACACCTGTGAAGTGAAAACCATTTCCGATGACTACCTCTTGAAGATCATCAAGAGAATGCCAAGAGTGCGCAAAGCAGTCATCAAAGCAAAAGGTGGCTACTTTGAAGGGCCTGGAATATAAGACATATCATCAGTTGTTTAACACTTTTTTGTTAAGTATATAATTCCACATGTGTTAATTCATAGTTTTGATGCCTTCAGTGTGAATTTACAATTTTCATAGTCATGAAAATAAAGAAAAATCTTGAAATGAGAAGGTGTGTCCAAACCTTTGGTCTGTATATATATATATATATATATATATATATATATATATATATATATATACACTATATATATATATATATATATATATACAGTATATATATTTACTGTATATATATATATATATATATATATATATATATATATATATACATACACAGTATATATGCCGTATATACTGGAGTATAAGCCGAGATTTTCAGCCCAAAATTTTGGGCTGAAAGTGCCCCTCTCGGCTTATACTCGAGTCATGGTGTGCGGCAGGGTCGGCAGGTGAGGGGGAGAGGGCGCTGAGGTATACTTACCTAGTCCCAGCGATCCTGATGCTCCCCCTGCCCGTCACACTGTCTTCGGTGCTGCAGCTCTTCCTGTCAGCGGTCACGTGGGACCGCTCATTAGAGAAATGAATACGCGGCTCCACCTCCCATAGGGGTGGAGCCACATATTCATTTCTCTAATCAGCGGTGTCGGTGACCGCTGATAGAGGAAGAGGCTGCGGCACCGAAGACCGTGTGACAGGCAGAGGGAGCCGGACGCCGGGAGCAGGTAAGTATGTCATATTCACCTGTCCACGTTCCACCCGCCGGGCGCCGCTCTGTCTTCGCGTCCTCTTGCTCTGACTGTTCAGGTCAGAGGGCGCGATGACGCATATAGTGTGCGCGGCGCCCTCTGCCTGATCAGTCAGTGCGGAGAGACGCCGGGACCGGACGCTGGGAGCTGCAAGCAGCAAGGTGAGTATGGCATTTTTTTTTATTGCAGCAGCAGCAGCAATGGCACAGATTTATGTGGCACAGCTATGGGGCAATACTGAACGGTGCAGAGCACTATATGGCACAGCTATGGGGCAATACTGAACGCCGCAGAGCACTATATGGCAGCTATGGGGCAATACTGAACGGCGCAGAGCACTATATGGCAGCTATGGGGCAATAATGAACGGCGCAGAGCACTATATGGCAGCTATGGGGCAATAATGAAGGGCGCAGAGCACTATATGGCACAGCTATGGGGCAATAATGAACGGTGCAGAGCACTATATGGCACAGCTATGGGGCAATAATGAACGGCGCAGAGCACTATATGGCAGCTATGGGGCAATAATGAACGGTGCAGAGCACTATATGGCACAGCTATGGGGCAAGAATGAACGGTGCAGAGCACTATATGGCACAGCTTTATATGGCACATCTATGGGGCAATGATGAACGGTGCAGCGCACTATATGGCACAGCTTTATATGGCACATCTATGGGGCAATAATGAACGGTGCAAAGCACTATATGGCAGAGCTTTCTATGGCACATCTATGGGGCAATAATGAACAGTATGGAGAATTATATATGGCACAGCTTTGTATGGAGCATCTTCTGGGGCAATAATGAACGGTATGGAGCATCTATTTTTATTTTTGAAATTCACCGGTAGCTGCTGCATTTCCTACCCTAGGCTTATACTCGAGTCAATAAGTTTTCCCAGTTTTTTGTGGCAAAATTAGGGGGGTCGGCTTATACTCGGGTCGGCTTATACTCGAGTATATACGGTATATATATATATATATATATATATATATATATATATATATATATATACACACACTGTAGATTATTTACTGCTAACAATATGAAGCACCTGCACCTTTCAAGTGTTTGTTCTTTTCCTTAATTCACTGTGATGTCTGCTTGATTTTAAAAAAAAGTCATTATCCTCATTTCTGTGACTTTTTTTTTTCCTTTCAAGGGTTTTGTAGCCATTCTGGGTATTGTTATGGATTGGTATGCCTTCCAGCTTTATACTCTGAGGTTTTCACATACTTTTACTCACATATTCTAAGCAGCCCATATTAACACTGGATTTTTAAACACCTGCAGGATGCCTTAGAGAGACTTTCATAAGCTGCACGCAATATGTGCTTATTCATGTAGAAGTAATATTTCAAAGGGTTGAGGACAACTCACTTCTTTGTAAAGGAATATAGTTGTGCAGACAAAAAAAAGAATTTGGCAAAGAAAAATGAAAGATTTAATGTAGAGAATAAGAAGAAAATGATAAAGAAATATAGTTTTTCTATGAAAAACAATACAGCAATAAAATAGAAGTTACTAACACTAACTTAATGACCAGTATAATAAAGAGAACCTGTCATGTTAAAAAAAAACACTATTAACCTGCAGTCATGGGGTTAATCTGCAGGTGAATAACATTTTAAAACTGTGCAGCTGCTGCACTGAAAGCCCGGCTACAGGGAAGAAATGAACTTTATTTCTACTCGCAGACTCCGACTTTCAGTCATGGAGGCGCTCAAGGTGTGGCTTCAGTCTCCGCTCAGTACATAGCGAGCAGCAGCTGTAACCATGCCCCAGCACTGACTGACAGCTTGCTTAGCAGTGAATCAGTGATGATACAGTTGTCAGTCAGTGTTGGGGTATGCTTACGGCCATCGGTCACTGTGTACTTAGCGGTGACAGAAGCCACGCCTCTATAACTGAAAGCCGGAGGGATGCATTGAGAAGTAAAGTTCCTTGCTGCCGGGCAGCTGTGCTTTTAGTGCAGTGGTTGCATAGCCTTAGAACGCTATTACCTTGCAGACAAACCTCATATCTGCAGGTTGAGTTTTCTTACATGACAGGTTCACTTTCACTTTTAAATTATTGACTGAATATTTAAAAAAAAGTTTAGTAAAAGTATGTTTACATACCCTATTTGGAAAATTCACCCAATGGGTTAAGCACATTTATTAAGTAGTTCTATTACAAATAAAAATATAATATTTAAGACCTAAATTCAGGAGATATTTCCAATATGCTCATGCACACAACAAGCACGGGTCCATAGGACAAAGAATTGTGCTAAGGAAAAATACCTATATGATACATCATCCATATTCGTATTTATCAAGCTAAATTCACAAGAATTGTAGAGTGATTTGAAAAAAAAAAACTGTCTTTCATGACTTGCTCAAATGTTATTTTGTGTTTTATACACTTTTTGCACCTTGTCCGATGATGTGTATGTCTTCCCTGAAATGGGGTGCAGTTTTTCTGTAAAGGTGTATGGCCTAATGTGCAACACTAAACAATTAGATGTGCCAAAATGTTGGTGCAAGTATATCGCACAAAGTTAGTCAACGAATAGGGTGCGTAAATTTATACTAGATAGTCCTAAATTATCAGTATAAATCACTATGATAAATCTAGAATTGCTCAAATCAGGCTTGTGGGTAAAGCTTGCAGTCACTTTACATGAGTGCAGACCTGTGAATCCTCATAGCATGCACATAGCATGGGAGAGGGCAGTCATGTAAACCCAAGTATGCGATCTGCATACTTCAAGACACATTCTGATATGTCTTTTATTGAGCGAAGCCATGTACGTCCAGTCGGCATGCTTGCAAATTCCCATAGTGTCGGCACCAGAGAATCCTGATGCTGCGCAATGTGCGCACTGTGTGGATTCACAATTCTGCAGTCATAGACACTGTGTGGATTCACAAGTCTGCAGTCATAGAGGGACTGTTGACTTTAACCCCAAGACTGGATAACCCATGGACTGTCTAGTCTAAGTTTGTTCTGTTTTACAAAAAGACACTATTATAAATATGCTTAAGTGTGGTTCAAAATCAGAGAGACAATGGTACAGCACAAGCTCACATCAGGATATATACACTGTATTATGGCATGGTTGTACCTACCCTGAACACTGTCATTTCTTCCAGAAGTACTTCCTCTAAATCATGCCAGGTCTCCTTGGGAACAGAAACAACTTTTAAAACCGTCCCAATGTCTAAAAGAAAAATATATATTGTATGTTATTATAGCTGCAAACAGAATAAAATAAATGAGGTATAAGACGGTTAGTTTATTTGTGAAATATGCAGGACAAATTACCAACACCACAAAATAAATACAGCAAGACGCTCTTTATTAGCATTAGTGGTTTCTGAAACTTAAAATTATGTAATCACCGTCAAACTATTAAATAGAAAAGGGTAACATTTTACTACTGGGAAATAAAACAATATTGTACATTTATAGGGTATGAAATCAGCCACAGTACAAATAGATCTCACATAGAAAATTATCCAGAATAAATATAAAATTCTTGTTAAAATCAGCATGGAAATGGCCAAAATTGCAGCATTTTATATTTTTCATTTTAATGATAATTTCATATAGACTTTGGAACTCCAAACAAGAAGCAGTAAAAAATATGTACAATTTTAAACTTTGCACCTATTGTGGCAATTTGATCCTTGAGGTTTTAGATGAATGTGTATTTTTGTTGAAGCATAGTTTATTAAAACTTGTTTTTCCACTATAAAACTGGAAGCGAGAAGTATATCCCCAGAAGTATATGACATGCATTTTCTAGTACTTGTTATGAGTTTCTCTGTGTTTTATGATTGTTCTTAAACACTTGAGAACATATATCAGTGACCAAAATGTGTCACATATGTACAAAGGTCCAGATAACATCTTTGTTGATCTTTGAGGGCACTTGTCAAACTGAAGTACAGCTAAATTTACACTTCGCTCTCCACACAGCTGCATGCTGGAGGCACTTCATTTAACCTATATGGCATTCCCTTCAAATGTACAGTTTTTTTCCAATCATTGGGCAGACAGGAAAAAAAAATGTTACTTTCCTTTCCATCTTACATACCATAAATTCTTACAAATAGATTTAAGCAACAGAATTGTAAAAATGGCCTCATCGGTTGTTGACACCGGTAGTTTATAAGTATTAGACATACTGTAATTTTTTGGCATTTTTTACGATACTTAACGCGTCAGGCGGAAGTCTTGAAAACTTCAGTTAGATTTTGATAATTCACGCTAGTACCTGTCATGTAAAAATCTGTGCATCATTAGAATATGTTTTCTTCTCACTCCTTCTAAGTATAATTAAGTTTATCGTCTCGGTGTCCAAGTAAAACTAGACTGGAGACGTTATTGGCTTGGGACTGATGAAAACTAATACAGATACATATCAACCATACTGAGTCATAGCAACAAATCAAAGTCCGTCTGTCATATCTCCTGCAGCTAGTAAATGAAAACAGTTGCTATAGCCTTTCCTATTCTGTATTTCCCAAAATCATGACTGTTGTGGACTACAGGGAATACATCCCACAGGGTCACGTTTAATAAAACATTTCCAGGAAAGGCCATGCCCGGCTTTTTATTGATACATACATAAAAGAATGCAGCTTTTATACATATGGTATAAGGCTTGATCAATTAAATTCAGCCAGATAATTGAGGATAGCCAGATTTGTTTGGCCTTCTTAAGCATGGTAGATGTGCTTTTTTAAGGATTTTAGTAGGAGATTCAAGAAATTAAAAAAATAATAATAACACAATTCCAAGCTATTGAAATAAGCTGGAATATTATATATTCAGTTGCCTAACTTACATTTATAAGAAGAAAAAAAATAGCAGACTACACTGGGACACAAGTATATTTTCCAATCACTTCTATATAGTATATGTGTACATTATGGATAAATAAAATAAATGTGTTAAGAGTCAGACCAGTTTCTCAGCACTGTACTGGACTTATAAAGTTTTTGCAATAACAGACTAGCAGTTTATAGAAATGAATCCATAAAGTATAGGAGTTCGATTTAGCATTGCCTGGTTCAAGGCATTTACAAATCATATGAACTCTCTTGAAGATCCATCTTTGCTTTATCTGAAGTAGTGCTTAACGCTTCTGGGCTCATATCCAAAACTGTGCCAGCTCTTCACACAACCACAAAAGCTTAGCAATGTATAGTATTTTACTACATTCATTGTGCAGCTATCATGATATTCTATCACATTCAGTGCCATTCATTTATGAAGCTTTTAGGCCTTTTCTGGCACAAGGCGCAGGGTGTGACTGAAACCTCAGAACTCTAAAACTGCACCACTGAAAATACCATAATGTCTGAAATCACATTATTATCCACCATCACATAGGATTTCTTGCTGTATTTATTAGCTACATTTGAAAAAAAATTGTACTTATTGCATTTGTATGCTTATTTACCTATGCAATTCAGTAGCGTAATCTCCAGAGGGAAAAAAAGACAATTTAAGAGTTTATGTTCTTCTGGGAAGCAAAGACAGTAAACCAAATGACAAATGTTGTCATGTGCGGTATATTACAGAGACATATCAGATTTTTTTTTTTTTGCCTTTTCAACTATTTACTGTTGTTCTGTATGAACATATATTTCTCTAGGATGCCAGAAAGGTACAGCTCAGTAAGTCTCTGCTACCTCTTTTTTCTGGAAAATGGCGGTATTTCAGTGCCTGGAACCCCCCAGTAATAAACTACTGACAAGTCTATATAACATGCATAAAAGGGAACAGTAACATCATCTTTAGCCATTAAACCTATCTGTCATGTCATGAGTTATTTCAACCATAAAAAAGGTAAGAAAACAATAAGTTGTATCAACAAAAAATGTAAAATTAAATACATATTACACACTACATATTATTCAACATTTTGGGGTTTTATTAAAATATTGTGTAGCTATCAGTGAGCTTTAACTCCTTACAGTACCATAGGTTCCCAAGCCCCATAAAAGCAGGGTTGTCCGAATGATGTACAATGGTGAAATTAATATAAACCCCCAGACAACCATGCTGTTTTCAAGGCTAGACTACTTACGTAAAGTACCAATAAATCCAGGAGATCAGGTTCTTACCTAGCCATGTACCTAAAATGCCCAGCAGATGATGATATTAACTGTCCACCAGAATCTAACAGTAAATACATTGACTATTTGCTATTAAATGGATGACCTCATGTTGCCTTGGATGAGAAGCTAAGACATCAAAGTTACTCTCAGGGTTTTCAGTGCTCCAAAATAAGACTAAAGAATCCTCCACTGCATCAGGTTCTTCCAAGTTTTATTCCATCTTGATTTTATAAACCAGCGTATCATATTATTGGATATATTCTATAGAAAACATCTGACACCTTTCTGGCGTGTAGCCTACCTTAGCCATGGTGACTACTGATGTCTGATGTTTTCTATGTAGTATATACAATACTACGACATGCTGCTTTTTAAATCAAGACAGAATAAAATTTGGTTGTTTTTATACAAGGAATTGGGACGTGCAGTTTTGTCTACCTTTTTCATTAATCCAGTTGATGGTCTGCAACTTTAAATGTCACTACCCTAACCTGAGACCAGTTTCCTTCAATATCCGCTGGCAACACGATAACCAACATGGTTAGCCCTGATCTTTTCATGTTCTTCCATAATAATGTGCCCAAAATGTTCAGCGAAGACTATACTATTTGAAGGTGGTTTGGAGTCAATCACTTAAGGCTCAGAACATTGTTTTCATAAATTGATAGTGGTTCTTCATAATTATTTTTTCTAGCGAGTCCATGGCACCCCAGTTTGACACTGACTATGCCACTTTGTGAACTCAGAGATCAAAGCAGCACAAACATCCCAGCTAAACAGCTTGAAATATCCTGACTTGCCAGAAGGATAGGACAGCTGAGCATCTACCAGGAAAGGGTTTGGTAGGCTACGAGAAACTATTCATAGTC
The DNA here is from genome assembly GCF_032444005.1 of Ranitomeya imitator. Lineage (NCBI taxonomy): Eukaryota > Metazoa > Chordata > Amphibia > Anura > Dendrobatidae > Ranitomeya > Ranitomeya imitator. The sequence goes on from NC_091285.1 coordinate 373,640,725, forward strand.
AGAATTCAAGTAATACCATAAAATTCTAAACTCTTTAAATGATGGATAGTAATTATTACCCTGCGTTTACGAGTACTATCGTCACGCATTGTGATATTTTCCAAAGGCTAAATGGTATAGATTAATTATAAGAATTTTCATTGAAAAATGAAAGGTGGTATTTTGATTGCTGAATTCAATTTACGTCCTGAAAGGAAAATGTGTCAAGAACTAAATATTGTAGGGAGAACTTTCAGCACTTATTACCCATAAATGTTTTAGTCTAGATGCAGACTTTGATAAGTAAAGAGTGAAATTTGACAACTAACCTCTGGGAACCTTAATTAAAACGAATTGGCTCTCTCTGAAGAATACTGAAGGTAAAACGTCCAAGCCTCTGCATCTGTAGGAACTTTAGAGGTCAGAGGTAACATAAGTTAATCACTATGGAGACTGTGATCAGGCCTCAGGTACCAAAGCTGCACTGTATCCGAGTTGCAGATCAAGTTTTGAAGAGTAGAATTTCAAATACTTTCACACAAATTAAAACATCTACTTCTTTTAAGATCAATAGGCTCCAGTTTACAGCTTGGCTAAAGGATAAGAGGGCTATTAATTCACTTTAATGACAGAAGCGCTTCCACTATTTGTAATATTACCTCAGGTCATATATTTAGAGAATTGATCCACCGAGACATTGATTGCACTTGGTAAGTCACACAAGCTACAGGGTGTACAGAACAATGCAAATACTATCATTTTTATATTCTATACAAAGATGAAACAAATGGGAAAAATACCCAGTATAATTATTACAGCCTGGTCTTAATTGCATTATTGAGTTTTATTCCTACTAGCCTTTTTTAATCTCTATGTTGGTTTTCAATGTGGAAAAAAAGGCCTTCAACCTTCAGTTTAGTTGTTTTGACTGCTATTATCATGTTTTAATGTTGGGACTTAATACTTTGACATTGATGGGGATTATCTAAGGAAGTAAAGAAGTACTCAGGCATCCATGGGCCGTTCAGTTTGGATTATAGACTTCCCATTTAGAAGAGAAGAAGAGCAGCTGTCTTTTAACCCAAGCAAAGTGTCTAATGACTGGGAAGAAGACAATTGCTAATGAATAATTCAACTTTAAAGTTAATAATTAAGTATAGTGGTGTCAAACCATATGGGTGGCAGTGCTCTAAGTTATGCCATAGGAAATCTCAATAAATTATCTTATCTGTCATGACAAATGGTGCACTATGCATTACCCTTGGTTCAGGTCAGCCACACAGTTTGTTCTATAGGATCATTTGGTCATCCTGTTAGTTTTAACAGTAATGTGCTAATTAACAACTGTCAATTTTAACCAAGTGTCCACTTAAGAGAGTTACTATTCTACATATGTCACAAACATGTGAACAGCCTGGGGGCACCATACAGGCTACAAACCTGCCCTGGCAGGTCCTTGCAGTCCTATAACTGTCATTTAATAAGCTAGGACAACACAATAAGCGTAACATGCACAATTACAGATTCGCAAGAACAAGATATATGTATTAGAATATGGTTGACAAGCCTGTACAAAGTAACACTTTCTTGGTTTGCTTTAGGGAAAAGGGTATTCATTGTGACAACTAAAAATAGAAGTCAAAATAATTGCATAGAAATACGTATTTTCTGTCCTGCAGCTACGTTAATATTGGTTAATGGAAATATCATAGACACTAGCTCACACTATTTCAATCACTGCAAATACATACTAGTTAACAATAACGAGATACCGATATCATAGTTTATACTAATATTAGAAGAAAAGCTGTGCAAAACTTGCATTATGTAATGTATATACAGTGTGTATATATATATATATATATATACACACACACATACAGTATATATATGTATATATATACACACACATACAGTGTATATATATATATATATATATATATAACTTCCTGTTTGTGGCACATTAGTATATGGGAGGGGGAAAACTTTTCAAGATGGGTAGTGACCATGGCAGCCATTTTGAGGTCGGCCATTTTGGATCCAACTTTATTTTTTTCAATGGGAAGAGGGTCATGTGACACATCAAACTTATTGAGAATTTCACAAGAAAAGCAATGGTGTGCTTGGTTTCAACGCAACTTTATTATTTCACGAGTTATTTACAAGTTTACGGCCACTTATAAAATGTGTTAAAAGTGCTGCGCATTGTGTTGTATTGTCAATGCAATCCTATTCTCCCACTCTTGACACACTGATAGCAAGACCGCAGAAGAAATGCTAACACAGGCTTTCAGTATCCAACACAAGCTGATTGACAATCTTCTTCGGTTTGGGGCTCCATGCAAGATTTCACCTCGTGGGGTAAGTATAATTCAAAGAAAGGTCATGAATCAGCCCAGAACTGCACAGGAGGACCTGGTCTATGACTTGAGGAGATCTGGGACCACAGTCTCAAACATTATCGTTAGTAACACACTACACCATCATGGATTAAAAACCTGCAGAAAATACAAGGTCTCCCTGCTCATGCCAGCACATGTCCAAGCTTGTTTGAAGCTCACCAATGACCATCTGGATTATCAAGAGGAGGCATGGGAGAAGGTCACATGGTCAGATGAGACCAAAATAGAACTTTTTGGTATCAACTCCACTCACCGTGTTTGAAGAAAGAAGGTTGCATACAACCCCAAGAGCAACATTCCAACCGTGAAGCAGGGTGGGGGAAACGTCACACTATATGGTGCTTTTTTTGCAAAGGGGACATGATGACTGCACGGTATTAAAGAGAGGATGGATGGGATCATATATCAAGAGATTTTGTCCAACAACCTCAGTAAGAGCATTGAAGATGGGTTGTGGCTGCATCTTTTCCAGCATGACAATGACCCAAAAAACACAGTAAGTGCAACTACGGAGTGGTTCCACAAGAAGCATTTCAAGGTCCTAGAGTGGCCTAGCCAGTCTCCAGACCTAAACCCAATGGAAAATCTTTAGAGGGAGCTGAAACTCAATATTGCCCAGCAACAGCCCCAAAACCTGAAATATCTGGAGAAGATCTGTATGGAGGAGTGGGCCAAAATCTCTGCTGCAGTGTGTGCAACCTTGGACAAGAACTGCTGGAAATGTCTGACCTCTGTAATTGGAAACAAAGGTTTCTGTATCAAATATTAAGTTTTGTTTTTCTATTGTATCAAATACTTATTTCATGTAATAAAATGCAAATTAATTATGTAAAAATTATACAATGGGGTTTTCTGGATTTTTTTTTAAGATTCTGTCTGTCTCAGTTGAAGTGTACCTATGCTAAAAATTACAGCCCTCTCCGTTCTTTGTAGGTGGGAAAATGTGCAAAATCAGTAGTGTATCAAATACTTATTTTCTCCATTATAAATATAAATATATACAACCTCTAGAAAGAACTAGGACCGACCAGAACCTCACAACAGAACGAAGCAAACAAACAGGTGCAAGCTGCTGTGACTGCATAATATGCAAAGGATAGAAAACAGCATCTCTCTGTATGCACCAAGATGTATGCAAACACTGAATGTTTTAATTTTACTTTCAACGCTATTAATACCCAAATAGGAAATACTTAAAATATTCAAGTACTTCGCACACTAATTGACAAACTTGTGTGTGTGCGCCAGCCATGAAAGGTGTTGGTTTGTATTCACCGTTTAGGATACATTTTATAGTTAAAAAAACAACAACTATTATTCAACTGTAAAACATTATGATCTATGTTCGTATGAATGCCTAATATTGAATTTAACTGTTCTCTCACTTCCCATGGCGTTATTTCTGCCAGAAACTATAGTGGGTCACACATTATTTGAATGACAGAAAAAGTTTTATAGCTTTCCCAAAATCAGATTAGCAGAAAGGGAACTAATTGTAAAAGCTCGACACCATAACACCCATAGCAAAAATTATTTCACACTTTAATTCTCAATCCGCATATGCCCTCTTCCTGAACTAACTGTAAGACTTTCCCACAGATGTAAAATGTTTAACGAAAGCTTCAACCGAGTGTTCAGTTTTCCTCTGATTTATGTCAGGCATCAATTTGAACTGAGTCAGGAGATTTACAACACAGGAATCTGAAAACTGACCCCGAGTACCCAATTGCATACTTTGATGGCGGCATTTAGCAATAATATCACACTCAGAATGAAACAGATCCTTTCCAACACACTTCCCTTTACTGTGATCTCACCCCAGTGTTAATATTTCAGCTATTCCTTTTAACCATCATTTTCCTCGCTGAAACATTCCCCTTCAGTCTGAGGCACAGACCTTATTACATGAATCGTCTATAAAAAATAAATGCATATGTTTTTATTTATTTTAAAAGCACTCTGGAAATCATACCTGTTCCAATAAACATTACATCATATTGTCCATCCTCTGCTTCCACGCGATCAACCACGATCTGGGAAAACTGATAATCCACTTCTGTTTTAATTATGATTGGACGGTTGTTGATTGGAAAAACAGAGTTGTACATGGCTGGGTGACTCCTGGCAAACATAATAACTTCATCAGGGAGATCTTTTGTTGAGTCAAAACCTCCGAAAGTCTTGCTCGGACACTAAAGTTCGATTAAATGAAGAACAAAAAATAAAGTTATTTTAAAGGAAGCAATCAATGAAAAATTTGCCTTTATAAGTAATCATCACATACTTTTACCTGATGAAACGTTTAATGGCAAATAACTGAAAAGAGATGAAAATCTGTGGATAGTCACCATAACAACCATAATTCAAAGTTTTGTGAGTTAACTATTAACTTCTTCAATGGCAGGTTAGTTCACATTTTTGCACTTTACTTTTTCCCTACTCTTCTTCCAAGAGCCATATCTGAGTTTGCTGCAGTCATTGAGGTTACAGGCACATACTGACAGTTACAGGTACATACTGGCTGTTCCTGAGTCAGACAAAAATGAAGGTATCTGGTTTTGCTTAGTTTTTTTGTGCCAAAACCTGATTCTTTAGCATAGGACTAAACTTTATCAGTATACATAGGAGACAAATCTAGCATGCCAAAACTACAGCAAAAAGCACAATAAAAGTTTAGGAAAACATGCTTTTTTTCTGCAGCTTCTTTCCTGCCAAGAGATCAGGTCTTTCTGCAAAAAAAAAAAAACATCTAGTGTGAACTTCCACCAAGATGTTAGCCTTTATGCGAACAATAAGGATTATAAACAATATATGTGGAGTCATTCGTGCAAGTGTATACAAATCAACATCCCAGATATTCATAGAAAAAGTTACAGAAAAGTTAAAAAAGTTACTATGATGAATAAAAAAATCAAAATAACACCAACAATTACATTTACTGTACTCAAACCAATTGACAGAGAGGCAACGATTAATGGGGAATCGTACTGAAGAGTATTTGGTTTCCAGTTAAATATATTATAGGTCTGTTTCCCATTAAACTCATGTTACAAAGTGATATCTACTATATAATTGTCTAAGGGTCACTTCCGTCTTTCTGTCTGTCACGGATATTCATTGGTCGTGGCCTCTGTCTGTCATGGAATCCAAGTCACTGATTGGTCGTGGCAAAACACCCACGACCATTGCCATGACCAATCAGCGATGGCCACAGTCCGGGGGCAATATGGCCGCTCTTTCCTGCTCACAGTCAGTGCCCGCTCCTTACTCCCCTCCAGTCAGCCCTCACACAGGGTTAATGCCAGCGTTACCGGAGCGCGGTGTAACGCACTCTGGTTACGCAGGTATTAACCCTGTGTGACCAACTTTTTACTATTGATGCTGCGTATGCAGCATCAATAGTAAAAAGATCTAATGTTACAAATAAGAATAATAAAAAAAGGTTATTCTGACCCTCCGATGTCGCGTCCTGTCCAGTGCAAGTGGCAGGTTCCGGTGCTAAGGATGCTATGCGAGAAGGACCTGCCATGACGTCACGGTCATGTGACGTCATCACAGGTCCTGCGCTTATACCAACCCTGGGACCGGAAGCTGCCGCGTTCACCGCACACAGGCGACAGGACTACAAGGGGCCCTCGGAAGGTGAATATATGTTTATTTTTTATTTTTTAACCTGTTACATATGTGGCTGGCCAATATACTACGCGTCTGTTCTGTATACTACGTCGCTGTGCAATATACTATGTGGCTGGGCAATATAATATGTGACTGGGCAATATACTACATGACTGGGCAATATACTACATGACTGGGCAATATACTATGTGACTGGGCAATATACTATGTGGCTGGCAATATACTACGTCACTGGGCAATATACTACATCACTGGGCAATATACTACGTGACTGGGCAATATACGTCACTGGGCAATATACTATGTAGCTGGGCAATATACTATGTAGCTGGGCAATATACTATATAGCTGGGCAATATACTACGTAGCTGGGCAATATACTACGTGCTGGGCAATATACTACGTGCTGGGCAATATACTACGTGGTTGGGCAATATACTACGTGGACATGCATATTCTAGAATACCTAATGCGTTCGAATCGGGCAACCATCTAGTAGAATATAATAAGATATCTACTTATACAATTCAATTCAGCATACAATTCAAAGTACTTGTTCTCACCCACAAAACACTCCACAGTGCGGCACCCCCTCAAATCTCCTTCCTTGTTTCTGTCTATCGGCCTAGCCGACCACTTCCTCTGCAAATGACTTTCGACTAACCTCTGCTCTAATCCATACCTCCCACTCCCGACTCCAAGACTTCTCCCATGCTGCGCCAATCCTCTGGAATGCTCTACCCCAAAATATTAGGACTATCCACAATTTGCATAGTTTTAAGTGCTCGCTCAAAACACATTTGTTCAAAGCGGCCTACCACATTCACTAATCAAAGTCATTTTATATGTCTATCTACCCCCCCACCCCCTGAAGATGGCTGAACCATCATTGTAAATACATCATTGTAACTACACACCTGTATTTTGTATCTCCCCGACTCATTGTAGATTATAAGCTCTCACGAGCAGGGTCATCTTATTTTGCTTTAATTATTGTATTGTTAACGTTGTTACTTATGACTGTTGTGTTTGAAACTGTTAAACTGTAAAGCGCTGCGGAATATGTTGGCGCTATATAAATAAAGATTATTATTATTATTACTTGATGTGAGAATAACAAATTCTTCTTGTTTGGTATAGAACAGACTATAAAATTTATTTTCCAAACAGGCTCAAAATTGAAGTATACATTTCTCAAGAAAATACAACAGAGAACTAAATCGATCATCTTTGTTTTAACCTTGATCTAAGTGTTATTAATATTTAAATAGCAAATGGAATAAAAATCAATTTGGTCACAAACAAGCTAGTGTTACCGTCCAACATATTTCGAAGTTCACACATTCTATGAATTGATCTACGATCACAACATTCAATTATTTCATTTTCGCTAGTAATTAAATTCTTAAAAGTTGCTTTGATTTGACAGGAGCAACAACATTTTTATTTAGAAAACACAACTACATGTGTGTCACTAAAAATATTTAAAAGTATTCACTCCTCTGATATTTTTTATTTATGTTGCTTTCTAGTAAAACTCGTACTTTACTATTTAAAAATGGTATAAAACGGAATTTCTACAGGATGCAAAGTGATTTATAAATTACTATGAAAACAATTTCAGATTTGAAAGTTACAAGTTAAGCAAATACTTTATTTAAAGCATAAATTTCAACTACATACACATACAGTATGCTTGTATTCTTTGTTGTACACAGTTCAATTTGACATGCACATTATACGAAGCTACTTACTGTTCCAGGTCTGGGATAAGGAACTCTTCCTTGATAAGGCACCCACTGAAAATTTGGACCATCTCTGTGAGCATATGGACCCAAAAATACTCTTCGAACATCAGACAAGCTGTATATACACACAGCCGAACCCTTAAATACATTGCTAAAAAAATAAAAAAAGTAATATTCATTAGGTAACAATACCATGAGAGACGTATACCCTAAGCTTTCTATGAATTTTGTTCAGATTTAATATGTTTCATAGACCAATTCAATACGCTATCACAACATGTTAGCAAAACCCTTGACAGGACACAATTCACATCACAACTACTTGGTGGTACACATATAGACAAATATAGCATATATATCTCTTGACAGAGTATCTTCTATTATAAACAGAGTTTTTGTTTTCAACTCTGGTCATCTTTTGCAACTCATCTCTACATATGTCGAGCCAAGAAGAAATTTACAGAAGGCTACACTTCCACCAATATTTTTTTTTTTTAAGTGATACAAATGCAAATGGAAATCTCACTGTATCAACATAAATGAAAATTAAAATTATTAGGTAAAGTTTATATCCATCAAAGTGATGGCATATTGCAAAGATATGCAATTAGTTTATGAGCAATGGGCACCCATCTGAATGGGGCCTTGCCATAGATTTTAATTAGTGAATGGCAATGAGAGCCACTGCACGTAGAAAAAAAAACTATTGCAGGAGTGTAGCGCTTTTGAAACCCTGCAACTCTTTCAACAGGAAGATTGGTGTCTCACCAGTCATACTCTAGGATTACAAAGTGAGGCCAAATTTTAGCAATCTGCATCATTTTTTTTTTGACATGCGAATAATCATTTAAACTTATCTAATCTATAAAATCTGCCCATGTTTCAGTGTTATCATGACCAACATGTACATAACAGATAAAAGATTTGAGACATGCTGAATCAATTAGAGGAGAGCATAATATACCTTGAAGTTGTGAAAACTGCATAAACAACTGGATTCTTTGGGTCTTTAGAGTTCATTAAATACACATCCTCTATAGCAAATGAAAAAAAAGCATCTTACATACTTTTTTAATAGAATTACAAAATGTAATACAGATTGAGAAAACAAATCAGAGAATAAAAGTCTTCGCAGGGCAACAATTTAGTGAAATTTTGGCAAAAGTAAAAATATCATGTATTTACAAGTATGATAATTATCCTTATTTACCTAATGATAAGTGGTAGAATTGTAGAATATAGAGATCGCCAACATCTTGATTAGCAGATGCAGCATTCAATTCCATGCAACCGCTCAGCAGTAATAAATTAAGCTGGCCATTCACCTATCTCTACTGACACCCCGATGCACATTAAAGCACATATTGGCCAAGCATTCATGTATTTTCAACAGGGAAGAAGGAATTTAGGGCTGACTTATCTCCCGAAAAAAAAGGATCTGACATTGAAAGTCCAACTGGCCAATTCTTCTTTCCACTGACATCATCTATCAGGGTACAATAAGGAGGCCCACATACAAAAAAGATTGTTGGCCAATTAAGTTGAAATCGGCAAATTAAACAGACATTTCATCTAATTTTTATCTTGTCTTATCGTAATTTTTTTATATACATGGTTATTGTGTGTATATATATATATATATATATATATATATATATATATATATATACACATACACACAAGGTGGGCAATTTATATGGATACATCTAAATAAAATGGAAATGGTTGGCAATATCAACTTCCTGTTTGTGTGCGCATTAGTATACAGGAATAACAATGGTGTGCTTGATTTTAATATAGCTTTAGTCTTTTATGAGTTATTTACAAGTTTATGACCACTTATAAAATGTGTTCAAAGTGCTGCCCATTGTGTTGTATTGTCAATGCAACCCTCTTCTCCCTTTCTTGACACACTGATAGCAACACCTCAGAAGAAATTCTAGCACAGGCTTCCAGTATCTGTTGTTTCAGATGCTGCACATCTTGTATCTTCACGGCATAGACAATTGCCTTCAGATGACCCGAAAGATAAAAGACTAAGGGGGTCAGATCAAGAGACCTTGGTGGCCATTCAACTGGCTCACGATGACCAATCCACTTTCCAGGAAACAGTTCATGTAGGAATTCTCAGACCTGACACCCAAGATGGCGCACTACCACATTATGGGTGTCAGGTCCGGGCATTCCTACATGAACAGTTTCCTAGAAAGTAGATTGGTCATTGTGAGCCAATTGAATGACCACCAAGGTCTCCCAATCTGACCCCCTTAGACTTTTTTTCTTTGGGGTCATCTGAAGGCAACTGTCTATGCTGTGAAGATATGATATAAAATGTAAGTCCACAAGGACAGGGTCCTCTCCCCTCTGTACCAGTCTGTCATTGTAAATTTGTTTACTGTAAACAATATCTATAACTCTGTACATAACCCCTTTCTCATGTACAGCACCATGGAATTAATGGTGCTATATAAATAAATAATAATGATAATAATGTGCAGCATCTGAAACAACAGATACTGGAAGCCTGTGATAGCAACACCGCAGAAGAAATGCTATCAGTGTGCCAAGAGTGGGAGAAGAGGGTTGCATTGACATTACAACACAACGGGCAGCACTTTGAACACATTTTCAATGTGGTCATAAACTTGTAAATAACTCATGAAAGAATAAAGTTACATTAAAACCAAAAAAACATACCATTGTTTTTCATGTGAAATTCTCAATAAGTGATGTGTCACATGGCCCTCTTTCCATTGAAAAAAATAAAGTTGGATTAAAAATGGCCGACTTCAAAATGTCCACCATTGTCAACACTTATCTTGAAAAGTTTTCCCCCTTCGATATACTAATGTGCCACAAACAGAAAGTTGATATCACCAACCATTCCCATTTTTTTTAGGTGTATCCATGTAACTTGCTCACCCTGTATATTTATTTATTTAGATACATACACATATGAAGTAGTTTCGGTCAGCACTTTTACCCATTATTATAAAGTGAAAGAACAACATGTAGAGATGGGATTATTATTACTACATGAAAATTATAATAATGAGTTAATCACTAAAAAAACAAAAACACTCACGTAATTCATCAAAATGTGTGTCAATTCCATTAGCACCAGGAACAGAACAAATTAATCGAGCCTTAAGAAATGTTGTCCACTTGTTAACCAAACTTCGGTGCCCTCCAAAGTCATTCTGCCAATAATTGAGAGAATGCAAATAGTAAAATTCTGGCAGACTTATCAAAAAGAAGAATTTTTTTAATGTTGCCAATCATTAAATAACAAAAAACTACCATATGTATTAGATTTATAGTTGATTGATATTTTGAAAAATGTGGACTATATAACAAGCTCCCCATGCTATAGCACATTGCTGCAATGTTGGATTTGTCCTCCAATATAAATTATGTTGCTGTGCAATATGTTGGTGTATTTAGTCTCTTGGGAAAGAACATGATTTTGTTTTGCATTTGGAAAATATCTCAAATGTGTTGCTCATAAGGATTTGTGGTTTTTGTCTTCACAGTACTTGCTCTACAAAAGTTCTTGATGAATAACATATTCTTATGCCATTGGGCATAAATATACATATGTATTGCTCTCTAAACACTTTAAACATCTGGTGCACGATCTCTTATTAAAAATAATAAGATGTCTCTTTATGAGAAAAGTGCAAAAATACTTGACATCGATCAGTTGCCAAATATTTGTTATTTTTCAAATAATAAAAAGTAAATGCTTTTAGCAAAGAGAAAAAGTTTTAAGAATGTTTTTTTCAGTTTTCTATGGAGTAATCACAGAAGGAGAAGATTGGATTCTTTACCTCTATGAAATAAAAAAATTAAAACTAATTCTGCAAGCAATGACATTGTGATAAAAGCCAGATGAAAATATGAAGGCTTTAGCCATTTAAAGTCAGATTTTTGATATATACTTAATTAAGCAACATTTCACTTAAATAATATAATTTTTTTGAGTCTAGTTAGGTTTTGAAAAGTTTAATCTTCATGTGTGCACATCTCACCAGACTTCCAACTTTCTACTTGCTGGATGCTGTTTGCGCTCTTTATCTATTGACATCTCTGTCTCGAATTGAGCACTTTCCTGTGTTGGAAGCAGAGACAGCTTTGCCTTTGCAGCATCAGAGAAGTGCAGGATCACTGAAACAGGCCAGATCCTGCAATCTGAACAGTGCTTACGAGCTCTATAGCAAGAGCTTGCAATGGTTGCACTCCTTGCCTGGAGGACCGACCATGGTTGACTTCAGAGGTGGTTGGTAATCTAGGCAATAAGCAGTAAACTATAGAATTAAAAATCCCTCTGTTCTTGAGAACAGAGATGATTATACAGATGTGGTACATGTTATAGTTGTTTGATTTAACAAGCACTTTGCAATTCTAACCATTTATGATGAGTTATCCATTTTATATCTTATGTAACCATATAAACATACTGTATTTAAGTTTTCCCTCATGTAAACTGCTAAATAAGAAAAAAAATACTTATTGCTATGTAAGTATTAAAGAAGTTTTTCATTAATGGAAAATTATCACTTCTCTCACCTATCCACAGGATAGATGAAACTTGCAAGTATCTAATCACTAAGAGTCCCATCTTGTGATCTTTCCTGTGAATAGGTAATATATTTTAAGTGTTTAAGCAGCCAAATTACAAGTGGCGTTAAAATGATTTTCTTAGGTTCATGAGAGCAACATTTTCATGGGTGAATCATTGCAGCTGATGTATATTTTGCTATATGATCCTTTTGTTTTATTGCACACAATAATGTTAAAACCATTTCCTTTTATTTTCATATTACCTTGCATAATTGACCTATCCTTGCATGTGTTGCTTTTCCAGTGTGTTCACCATCTATTGCATTTTCACGAAAGAAAAAATATACTTTGTCATCTTCTGGGTTGTCACTCTCAGGTACTAGATATGCCCCAATGAATCTAGGATCTAAGGAGATTAGAAACATAAATTTTAATACAATCAGAGGTCACTAACACAAAACCACAGTTTTCGAGTGCATGAAGTTAACAGTGACAGTCCCCATGCTCGGAACTCCAGTTGTTGCCAGAGCAGATAGGCAACGTAAAGTGTGGCTCTAGCTGTTCAGAACTAGGAGAATCTATCCTGCAACAGGCATGTTTGCTGGGGCATGATGATCTCCAGGCACAATCTTTACATGGCAGGACATCTCACAAGCTAAGTTATCTGTGGACTGATTGAGTTCAGCTCAGATTGAAATGATAATCATTGTATTAATTACATGTGGATCTATCAAAGTGTGGCTGCATTTATTATAGCTTTTACTGTATACGTGAGTTACTACTGAGGAACCTCAAGGGGAAACACATCAAGTATACAAGCTAAACATCTACTGGGATGCTTGTGGCTATTAACTAGCACTACATACTACTTAAATACTACGATGAACTCCGGCACTCAGAAAAAATAGTTCATTTAATTCTTCATTTGTTTTAGTCAATTAATTTCATACTCAGCAAAATTCATATTATGATGCCACAAATAATGTAGATATGATGGTTGTTTCACAGACAATTTATACACTTACAGTCCTTCGATAGCTCAGCTGGTAGAGCGGAGGACTGTAGGTGTATACATTGTCTGTGAAACCACCATCATATGAATATAAATTTTGCGGAGTATGAAAATAATTGACTATAACAAATAAAGAATTAAATGAACTATTTTTTCTGAGTGCCGGAGTTCATCGTAGTATTTGAGATCGTTATTTTCTCCTGAGCACCGATACTTACTGAGAGCACCCCATAAGCATTTTTGTACTACATACTACTTAGCCATATAATGGATGATTACAACTGACAGATATTGATAGTTATGGAGATGATATTGGTTGCGATAACGATATCAACTACAGATACTGGTAACGTCTATTGTGGTCTTGGCATTATGGTTAGCGCTCATACAGTTACGATACAGTACTTGTGATATTCACTACAGTTATTGGGTCATCGTGACTTTTATTGTATCATTACCAACTCTTGCTGTGTTACCTGACAGTACCTTGGAGTGATTTATAAGTACGAGTCTCTGTCTTTGACCCAAATAGGTGTCTTTCCCAGGTCAATGCTGGATTTATCTGTTCCTTATTAGACATTAGTTTAGTTTTGGTTTATTTTTTGGGGGTCAGAAAGGGATCTCTAGGGTTAGTCATTGCTGAGGGGGGGCACCATTTGCGTACAATAGGGTGCCAACCTCCACAAACAGGTAGGGTTCATTTAAACTACTTCCCTTGACTGTCACTCTCCAAGTAAAAATAAAAAATTCCTCCTCCCTACTTGCCCCTGGCTTATAGACTCTTTTACCATGTAATTTATTTTGCACTATAGAAAATTCATTATTTACATAGTAATAGTATTTGGCATATTGTTAAATAATTTCAATGTATATCTTATAAAGGAGTTTTTTAGGGGTATACTAGGAGATACTACATAAACCACATTTTACTCTGGCCAGAACAGTTACATCATAGACAGAACAAAAGCATATATTCCATGTAAACTGTAGCTTTTGCTCTTCAGGACTGTATTGCATGGTCTACATTTTATTTTAATATGGGATATCATTTTTCACTTGAAAGCAAATGTCTGGTCACCATAGTTTCCTCCTTGGATAACATAGTTACATACATAGTTATTAAGGTTGAAGGAAGACGTTAAGTCCATCTAGTTCAACCCATAGCCTAGTCTAACATGCCCTAACATGCTGATCCAGAGGAAGGCAAAAAAAACCCATGTGGCAAAGAGTAAGCTCCACCTTGGGGAAAAAAATTCCTTCCCGACTCCACATACGGCAATCAGACTAATTCTCTGGATCAACACCCTATCAAGGAATCTAGTGTATATATCCTGTAGCATTATACTTTTCCAGACAGGTATCCAGTCCCCTCTTAAATTTAAGTAACGAATCACTCATTACAACATCATACGGCAGAGAGTTCCATAGTCTCACTGCTCTTACAGTAAAGAACCCGCGTCTGTTATTATGCTTAAACCTTCTTTCCTCCAGACATAGAGGATGCCCCCTTGTCCCTGTCTCAGGTCTATGATTAACAACTGATTATTAAGATATTAAACTGCTGGACTTGGTAAAACAATTTTTAGAAAGAATTTCTTGGCAAATCTTGTTATTTTACCATGTAGAAACCTATACATCTTTTAATTTAATAAAAAAAGAGTGATAAATGTATGTACTGCACTCATATGCATTTCCAATAATGTATTTTGGACATAACATACATTCAATATCTGCCAATTAGCAGATGTCACAAAGGGTCTTTGATCCTTATGTGAGGTCTTGAATGGGTAGTGCACACGGTCACGATTTTCTTATATTGCCCATGGTTGTGACCCAATGCATACAATTTGTATACTTGTGGTCACATGATGACTAAACTCTCTTGGACCCTCTCCATTGTTTACTATTGAGAGAAGCAGAGTAAGTCTAGTCAGCACATAACCACCAGTATGAAAATGTCATACATGCAGTCACATGACATCTTAAAGAATCTGTCAGAAGGATTTTCAATGCCAAACTATTTATATATGCATGTAACTCTTTCAAACACACGTCCAGCAATACCTTTACATGGCCAGTCCGTTTTTTCTATTACGTAGAAATCAGCATTTGAATTGATATGCAAATATAGCTGAACTATCTCTACATCTCAAACTTCTATCACTTTACCACCCAGTGTTATCTCCTCCTACTTGACTGACAGCCTCTACACTGTATGAGTACAGACAAAAGGAACTGTCAGTCAAGCAGAAGGAGGCATCTCTGAGTGGGGAATAGAGCTGGAATGGCAGCAGATTCATTTCTACAAATGGTTTTCAGCCTTAATTGCATATAAAATCAAACACTGATTTCTCAGTAATAGAGAAACAGACTGGCCATGTAAAGATATTGCTGGACTGGTATTTCAAAGATCTACATGCCACATATATTGTCAGTGAATCCTGCTGACAGATTCCATTTTTATTTTAACCCCGACAACACCATAAGCCAACATGCCTTACACCTCTATTTTAGATAAGAATTTGAAATCTGAATTTACAACTAAAGGTACCGTCAGATTAAGTGACGCTGCAGCGATACAGACAACGATGCCGATCGCTGCAGCGTCGCTGTGTGGTCTCTGGAGAGCTGTCACACAGACGGCTCTCCAGCGACCAACGATGCCGATGTCCCCGGGTAACCAGGGTAAACATCGGGTTACTAAGCGCAGGGCCGCGCTTAGTAACCCGATATTTACCCTGGTTACCATTGTAAATGTAAAAAAACCAAACACTACATACTTACATTTCGGTGTCTGTCGCGTGCCCCGGCGTCAGCTTCCCGCACTGACTGTGAGGGCCGGCCGTAAAGCACAGCACAGATGTGACGTCACCGCTGTGCTTTACAGCCGGCGCTCACAATCAGTGCGGGAAGCTGACGCCGGGGGACGCGACAGACACCGAAATGTAAGTATGTAGTGTTTTTTTTTTTTTTTACATTTACAATGGTAACCAGGGTAAATATCGGGTTACTAAGCGCGGCCCTGCGCTTAGTAACCCGATGTTTACCCTGGTTACCAGTGAAGACATCGCTAGATCGGCATCACACACGCCGATTCAGCGATGCCAGCGGGTGATCCAGCGATGAAATAAAGTTCTGGCCTTCCTGCTCGGACCAGCGATGTC
This sequence comes from Ranitomeya imitator, assembly GCF_032444005.1. Taxonomy (NCBI): domain Eukaryota; kingdom Metazoa; phylum Chordata; class Amphibia; order Anura; family Dendrobatidae; genus Ranitomeya; species Ranitomeya imitator. Next base: position 373,657,229 of record NC_091285.1, read on the forward strand.
ACAGCAGGATCCAGATCGCTGCTGCGTGTCAAACACAACGATATCGCTATCCAGAATGCTGCAACGTCACGGATCGCTATCGTTATCGTTGTTAAGTTGTTCAGTGTGAAGGTACCTTAACAGAATAAAAACCTAAAGAGATAACCTGAAATACAAGTTGGTGTGCATGCAGCGTGTAGGCGCATGTTCACACTGGCCACTAAGCTGGCAGTAAATAACAATAGTGCATTAAAAAAATATAGGATACTAAATTAACAATCATAACCATGTCAAGGTGACCCTATTCTATTTTAGATAAGAATCTGAATTTATGAATTTACAACTAACGGGGAATATAAAATGTTAAATTCTCAAACCTATACCAAACTTAACAGATTTGGTTCATGACTCACATTAAGCCTGAGGGATTTTCACTGCCTGCAAATGAACAACATAATTTGGAAACCTCAGCATTTGAAAAAAATCATCTAGAAATAAAATAGGATAAAAAATACCAACTCTAGCAGGATAAAAATGTAATTTAATTTGAAAAATAAAAAAAACTGTATTAGCTGAATAGATAAAACATGAACAAGGCATATTCTGACAGTCTGGATATGTAGAGAAGACAGTACCATACTTTAGAACGGTAATAAAGTAGTTAGATGAGGCAAAATTTTAAAGCGTTTCGAAAAAAGAGCACTTTATTACAGCTGCCTGGCTTTACGTGCTCACTCGGCATCAGGTAAGCTTCCAACTTAAAAAATCACTGTATTTGAAGTACCATCCCCAATGGAATTTGGTCACGTATCCCCAATTGTAGTATACAATGATACTTCACATTTCTTATATTTTTGTAATGCTATAACGGACAATGATTGATCACTTGCAAAATCTTTAGTGGTCACCATTTCATCTCCTATGCGTAATACAAACTCATTTTTCGCTACAGCAGGGGTGTCAAACTGCATTCCTCGAGGGCCACAAACCATGCGTGTTTTCAAGATTTCCTTAGCTTTGCACAAGGTGCTGTAATCATTATGTGTGGAGGTGATTAAATTATCACCTGTGCAGTACAAGGAAATCCTCAAAACATGACCTGTTTGCAGCCCTTAAGGAATGCAGTTTGACACCCCTGCGCTACAGCATGTTACAAAAGCAATTTAAATCATTTGTTTCTACACATTCCTCTAGGAAAAGAAGACTGCGATGATAGTTTTCTTTTTTTTCCAGAATAAGGACAATTTGACTTTGCATTGACTTTTTCTATTACTCTTTTTAATGACTTTGTTTGTATTGTTTAGCACTTGAGACAGGATATCTGCTATGTTAAGTATCTTGGTCATAATAAAAGCTCAGAAAATCAATCTGTATTGTAACTTCTTCACTCACTGGTGTTTAACTATTCCCTGAAAACACATAAAAATGACTACTTTTGCCAAAATGATCAACGATTCATATTTCCAGTGAAATCTGCCACCTGGTACAAGCTACATCTTAAATGAAGCCTGGGATAGTTTAAAAATTATTTCACAAAGGGCATCTGATATAGTAATGGACTCCCCGAGTTTACACTCCCTTTTCATCACTATTATTAAACAGCAGTTCATGATCTGGCACACATTTTAGCATAAAACATACAGTCATTCTTTATCACCCTGGGGATAAGAATTCATTATTTTCCAAGAGACGTATGAAATTTTTAAAATACCTATTCATAACGGCGGCATAGTTTTTTTTTTTGTTTGTTTTATAGCAGGAAATTGTAAATATCGTACAATATTCCTATTCGGAGAAGGCTATCATGCATTGAAAAAGTTTGTTATGCTTTGCTTAGTACGTTTTCAATTGAAACAAAAAGGGATAAGATACCTAAAGATGCTGAACTATGGAAAAACAAAGTAGTGGAGGTAGAGAAATTATTTTTAATACCATTCTTATTAACATAAGTATAACATGTATGACATGTATAACATAATTCCAATATCAATCCATAATAACAAAATGGAAAATATATTCCAATAAAAGAATACCTGTTACACTAGATTTGATGAAACCTGCAAGATTTCAACAACCAAATCCTGCAGATTTTTTAGGGAAATTGTTTTGCATGTACGTTATTTGCTGCAAATTGAAAATTTCTTACTATCCTCCCAAAGCATAATAAATATAGGATATAAAAAAAGAAAAATAAAGAATACTCACCTCAGTTCTCACTTGTCCCATAGTCTGCCAATTGACCAGTCCTACAAGCCTATCCTTTTTCTCTTCCCTGACTTTGTGCATCTTCTTCAACCTGCTTTACTCTAGGTTGTACTTCCAGAATTACCAGGCCTTTGATGTCCCTGCACGTTATGCCATTGTAGCGCATGTCGTGATGTGACGACATTGCAACATTCATCGCTCGAGGCGTTAACCATTGCCTCTTGGGATACAAGTCAGTCATGACATGCAGTGCAATGGCACAGTATGCAATGACATCACAGGCCTTGATTCCCGGGCCTAGAGAGAAGCAGGTCAAAGAATATCTATATAACCAGGAAATGCCAAAAGAAGCGGCATGAAGGACAGGATGGGAGGGTTTGTGAAACAGGTGAGCAGTAAGGTATTATTTTTTTAGCCTTTTGTTGGCTCTTTATGGATTAGCATATAGTAATTGACAGCCACAACTGGAGACCATATTGCTGAATTTGCACAGAGCAAACTACAAAAAAAAATCCATATTTTGCAGGATATAAATTTTTGTAAAATGTGAGAATTAATTTCCAATTGAGTTAGGTCATCTCTATGTTACAGTAATTTTCTAAACTAATAACATTTATGGACTTGTTACTTTCTGACTAAACTGCATTTTTCTTTAAGTGTTGCCTCTGTTTTCATACTTTCTCCAAATGAGCACCATCAAAACAAGTCTGGGAAAAGACTGAAGTCACTGGCTCTAAAAAAAAATATAGGTTTTCTTTTTTACTTTAGAAGGAACAATATTAATTTGTGATCTTGTTTATCAATTTTGTAACCATTAGCAATAGAGAACCTGAAATCAAAGCAATTAGAACTCAAGTTTAAAAAAACTGCAAGTGTGGCATGAAAAGTAAAAATATATTACCCATTCAGTTTTATAAGAGCTATTCTTCTTTCTTATGACTCCTGCATAAATCGTGTTATCTGCATATACTAACAATTACTTGAACAGTGTTTACATGCAGTGTCATCCATTCATTTTGCAAGACATAATATCTAAAAGACTCCATTATTTTGGCTTGCTAAATACAAAGAAACCACAAAAAAAGGTGACCAGAACCCAAAATTTCACTTTTTGGTCTTCATTTGTCTCATTGCAGTGAATAAAAATGCAAGAGAGCGCCAATGAAATCCGAAGTGCATCATAATTTTTTTTATGTTTTTCTATGGTCATTATTGATTCACAAAAATCAGTAGTGTCCTCACGGTATATCTAATAAAATTCAAGATTACACGGAAGACAAATCAAGGTTTCATTACTTATTCCCAGCTCATACACAGTAAAATCATTAGTATTGAGAACATACACTATACAAAGAGGTTGTACTGTTTATTTTAAATTGATTATTCACTTCATCAATTGAACACGGTTGGTCTCGCTGTTGTTGCTTTACCTTAATGTAAAATTCACTGTTTCTTCTAAACAAGATCTATAAAACATTCACAATTATACAGTTTAGTTTCATTCCCAAGTGTGACCACTACTGTCTGTAGCCCCATTACATAGTGACCTAAGTTTCCCTCATTTAGTGTTGAGTCTGTGACAAGCAGTGTGACAGCTGCTGCAGTTTCCCACGCTATCCTACAAGAAAGAGTAAAAAGTACAAAATAGAGAATGGATGAAAATGTTTGGTAGAGCAGAAAAATGATATGAAAGAAAACAGAAGTGTCAAAAGTTATTTTGGTGCATAGTGTACCATTAGTCTCCCCACTAAAAACGTTAGGCTCATCATCATAAAAGGTTAAAATTGCTTGTAAAAATAAGCAACAGAATTTACTTGTTATTAAAAATCTCTGTTCTCAAGAAGAGAGGGATTTTTAAGTTTATTGTTTAATGCTTGTTGCCTGGTTACCACCGATGTGGTTTTTCCAAGGTGGCTTGCTTCCTCAGCAACAGAACAGTGCTTACAAGCCTGTTTTGCTGGATTCATATAGCTTCTAAAAGCACTGCCAACAAAACTTGTATCCCCAATTCCTGCTAAATGTGTCTGTAGTACAGTGTAAATGTATTGAAATACCACCTGATTTCTGTCTTCTTGTGTTCCCAGCACCATTCCAGTCCTCATGTGGATTTTGTGACCTCAAATCAAGCTAACCAGATCATACGAAGGTATTTGTATGCACCAGAAGTTGCTTTCACAAGGTAAGTCTCATTTAGAGACTTCATAGGCTGAGAAAGGTGAAGTCGCACCACCTTACACAGTAGTCCATGTGTGATCCAGCAAAGATGAAGATATGAAATCAAGAGTAGGACGACTACAGTGCTGGAATCAGGGAAGATAATGATAAATACAGTTGTGGCCAAAAGTATTGACACCCCTGCAATTCTGTCGATAATGCTCAGTTTCTTCCTGAAAATAATTGAAAACACAAATTCTTTGGTATTATTATCTTCATTTAATTTGTCTTAAATGAAAATAAACACAAAAAGAATCATCCTAAAGTCAAATTGAATATAATTCCACACCAAACATAAAAAGGGGGTGGACAAAAGTATTGGCACTGTTCGAAAAATCATGTGATGCTTCTCTAATTTGTGTAATTAACAGCACCTGTAACTTACCTGTGGCACCTAACAGGTGTTGGCAATAACTTCATCACACTTGCAGCCAGTTGACATGGATTAAAGTTGACTCAACCTCTGTCCTGTGGCCTTGTGTGTACCACATTGAGCATGGAGAAAAGAAAGAAGACCAAAGAACTGTCTGAGGACTTGAGAAACCAAATTGTGAGGAAGCATGAGCAATCTCAAGGCTACAAGTCCATCTCCAAAGACCTGAATGTTCCTGTGTCTACCGTGCGCAGTGTCATCAAGAAATTTAAAGCCCATGGCACTGTGGCTAACCTCTCTAGATATGGACAGAAAAGAAAAATTGACAAGAGATTTCAACACAAGATTGTACGGATGTTGGATAAAGAACCTCGACTAACATCCAAACAAGTTTAAGCTGCCCTGCAGTCCGAGGGTACAACAGTGTCAACCCGTACTATCTGTCGGCATCTGAATGAAAATGGACTGTATGGTAGGAGACCCAGGAAGACCCCACTTCTTACCTTAAGACAAAAAAAAGCCTGGAGGCTGGAGTTTGCCACAACTTACCTGAAAAATCCTAAAACGTTTTGGAAGAATGTTCTTGTCAGATGAGACAAAAGTAGAGCTTTTTGGGCAAAGGCATCTACATAGAGTTTACAGGAGAAAAAAAGAGGCATTCAAAGAAAAGAACACGGTCCCTACAGTCAAACATGGCGGAGGTTCCCTGATGTTTTGGGGTTGCTTTGCTGCCTCTGGCACTGGACTGCTTGACCGTGTGCATGGCATTATGAAGTCTGAAGACTACCAACAAATTTTGCAGTTTAATGTAGGACTCGGTGTGAGAATGCTGGGTCTCCCTCAGAGGTCATGGGTCTTCCAGCAGGACAATGACCCAAAACACACTTCAAAAAGCACTAGAAAATGGTTTGAGAGAAAGCACTGGAGACTTCTAAGGTGGCCAGCAATGAGTCCAGACCTGAATCCCATAGAACACCTGTGGAGAGATCTAAAGATGGCAGTTTGGAGAAGGCGCTCTCCAAATATCAGGGACCTGGAGCAGTTTGCCAAAGAAGAATGGTCTAAAATTCCAGCAGAGCATTGTAAGAAACTCAATGATGGTTACCGGAAGTGGTTGGTCGCAGTTATTTTGGCTAAAGGTTGTGCAACCAAGTATTAGGCTGAGGGTTCCAATACTTTTGTCTGGCCCATTTTTGGAGTTTTGTGTGAAATGATCAATGTTTTGCTTTTTGCTTCATTATCTTTTGTGTTTTTTCATTTAAGACAAATTAAATGAAGGTAATAATACCAAAGAATTTGTGATTGCAATCATTTTCAGGAAGAAACTGAATATTATCTGACAGAATTGCAGGGGTGTCAATACTTTTGGCCACAACTGTAAGTACTTTAATGCATTAGAGACACATTTAGAAGGGATTAAAGGATAACTGTTGCTTTTCATATGGGAAAATAGCAAGTTAAGGCAATGCCATTATCAGCCTGATCCTGACTGTGAATACACGAGCAGCTCTCTGACACCCAATAAACAGAAAGCTTCATGCAAAAGTTGGTGAATGAGATTGACAGAATTTCTAGTGTCATACCATTATGACCAATGTGCTACAAATGAAATAAATATGCACAAACAATAACATAAGCTCCATAATTCTATATATTCCAGAGATGAAAGTATGCACATTCCAAATAAAGGATTTTCTGTGAAGCAAAAATTCTGGTAAAACTGTGCAAATATTTCCTTTCCTGAGCAATAATGTGAATTAGTCATGGTAATTTCTGATTTTAATCCTTATCATTACATAAAGTAACTAGAGACAGTCACGGAGTCCCTGACAAAATGTCCAATGTCAGCTTTACATAGTAAGATTAATTCAAGGATACGAAAATGAGCGGCACATCCATGCACAATGTTTAAAAATTAGCTCATGCTTTATTAAAGAATCATTAATAACATGGAATCCAAAAAGTATTTATAACAACCTAGATTTTAATATATATACTTTTTGGATTACATGTTATTAATGAATCTTTAATAAAGCATGTTTTTACACGTTGTGAACGGATATGCCACTCATTTCCTTATCCTTGAAAATTCGGCTGAACTTCACCAGCAGGACCAGCACCCAACACACAGATTCCAGCCTCCAATATCGGACTGCATGACATGGTGAGCCCAAAAAATCCCCCCTCTCTCCAAACAGTAAGAATATCTTGCCTGAGTGTAGACCTCAATGGCCAAGCCCATTTACAACCAGAAAAAGTGTTTGAATCAAGTTCTTTACATAGAGGCTAAATAAGGTAAGAAGGAGGGGCTGGGAATCACAGACAAGGAGGAGGAGAAGACTTAGTGCACAGCCCAGCCCTTGTGTACCGAAATCTAATTAGCACAAAACTTAAAATGGTGATTAAAGAAGAACCACTAAGTGGATTCAATCACCAAAGGTGTCAATGTATTCAATATTACAACGGCATTACAGTCATTTCTTTAACTTACATTTAAAAAATCGTGCTGATGGGTTCTCTTTATACACTTTACACATCCTTAAATACAACATGCTCAAAGTGAGCTAATAAGGTGTATGAGAATAGTGAAGCGAGTGCTAAGCCCAAGCTGAGGAATTATTTCTAAGCCAATATAGCAGAAAGGCATCTTAAAAAATCAGCTGTTACCACCTAGGGATGCCAGTAGGGCATGTGGAAGGGTACTGTTGTGGTGAGACAAATCCTTTAAAGTGCAATATTCTGATTTCTATTAATGAACACATTTAAAATCATTACATTTTCAGGAATCAATAAAGCCAATTGGTGTACTTTAATCATTCATGTGTATTAAGTAGACTCATTACATATTAACGGATCAATGAGCCATCTGAAGTGGTTCATCTAGACCCATTAAGTCCTAAAAATGATTCTTATTTTCCCAACATTTTACTTTGCCTTTTTCAAAGTGTTCTTTAAGAAAGAAGTGTTTCACTCAAGTTTCTGAAGACATGTCTAATGCCTGAATGTCTCTCTTTAACACCTTTGTAATTGATTAATGAATGTAAGTCTAATCTGCATACCATGTGGGGCTTTATTTCATGCTGCATTCCATACAGGCACTCTAGTATCAAGTGGGTTGGCCAAATTCATTGGACCATAGGACATGCTGTGTCTCTGTTACTATAGTTATTTCACACTTAACCTTGACTGTTGCTTTATGGATAGATTTTTTCAATTGGTCTTCAACAGATTGGAAAATCAGACTCAAATGCTTTAATGAGCTTTTGTATACCACACACTAATCCAATTGTTTTCCATTCTACAAACTTTAGGTCAACAATCAAGCTGCAGCCAGAAACTAATTAATTTGCAAATGGGCTTTATTTTCACAGGAGGAGATCTTTACAAAGCTATGTCAGTTAAGCCAGTCACACCATAGTGGCATGCATTGTCATGACATCCTCCCTCTGGTACATCTCTTAACTTCCCCTGTGCACATGAACTCAAATTACCCAGTCATCAGTAAATTTGTATTGAACACCAGCTGAAAGTTCAATGTAGTGGTCTGAATGAAGAAGATTGATCAATGATGGTGAGAATCATGTTGATGTGTGTGTTCCATTTGACACTGAGATTTTCAGAATAAAGATTGTTCACATAGAACTAAAAAGCAAAGTTTATTAATGAAGCTATCATTTTTTAATCTTGAAAAGATGGATGCATTGGTAAACCAAGTAGTAGCCTCATCCAGATTATGTAAAATAATAAAAAAAACAATGACTAGAGAATAGTGATAAGCAAACGTGCTTGGATAATTTGTTATCTGAGTATCTCGGGCATGCTCAAATAAAATGTTTGAGTCCCCGTGGCTGCATGCTTCATGGCTGTTAGACAGCTGCAAAATATGTGGGATTGCCTATTTGTTAGGCAATCATCAAATGTGTTGCGACTGTCTAACAGCCGCAAAACAGGCAGCCACGGGGACTTGAATATATTATTTGAGCACGCCTGAGATACTCAGATTACACATTGTCTGAGCACGTTTGTTCATCACTGCGTAGAATATCCCCTGTATTAATAACGTCAGTGGTTCTTTGGTCTGTTTACTTGTTCGGTGTCCTTTTGACAGTATTATTGCTTTTTTATTGTTTTTAATGTATTACTGAATAAAAGCTAATTTTTAGCATAACGTGGGATCTCTTCATATTTCCATAAATGCAATGTAAAATGGAAGTTGGGTGATATTGCATGCAGAAGTGCCATTTGAATTATTTTGGACATTTTGGTTGATAAGAAAAGGACAATGTATCTTTTTAAAGCAAATTGGAGCTGGGAAAAAAAGAGTGTTTTCGAAACAAACCAGAAAATTATTTAAATTCTAAAATGCAACTTCATTTAAAGTATAAAGTACACTAATTTATGTCTAATTTCTAAATATATATGGTACATATAACGTCAACTTATCAATTGTCTTGAAAAAGGTGACTAGAAGCAATACAAAGAATCATGACTTTACTTCAACATTTTTCACCACTTTGCACAAACAGGAAAAGCTAAATTAATTTAAATAGTGACAAAGAATTGTTGGGATTTTTAACTATTCTCCATGGTTTATTCCAGAACTTACAATCGAAGTGTTTCCACATCCACTTTGTTTTATAATAGGTGTTCTGCTTACCATTTAACCATCTGGAGTCATGCTGCTCTGTTCTAATTGGATGATGATTTCCAAGCGTGCGGAAAATGGCAAAATCTCTTCCCATAAAATCTGCTGCAGTCCCTGAATACAACTCCCCATCTGTGAAATGAAGCAAAAAATCAACAATTTATATTTTTAGCCGGCTCAATCATACTTGAATCCCACAATGTTACACTGTGACTTATGTATGTCCTTTGTAAAACAGCTACAGCACGCTCGCTTTTCAATTCCGTAATTTATAAAATCCAGTAAACACCAGATGTGCAACAACTTTTTTTCAGCGTAGAACTGTGATATTTCATAACCACCTTGCTAAAATCACTTGCATGTATTAAACCTACAGTTCTCCTTTGCTATAGATAAAGTGTAATATGTTTTATGGCTACCTGTTCAGTTTCACACTACGACAAAATATGCATGCAGCCAAATGAATTTAAGACTACAAAGAAGACAGAATACACAGATCGTTTTAAATACAAATCGGCAGTGTATATCAGGAACCATATATAACAAATTTATCAGATATCTGTTTTATAGTAGTATCCATATACTACTGTAGGTCATACTCAAAAGGGTCAATATGTGAAAAACATCTGGCAGATTGTCATTTGCATATTAAAACAGATCTTTCAAATCGTTACCAACTCTAAACTTACCAACTCTAAACTTTTTTTTTAGATATATAACTAAAAATAAAGTAAAAATGGTGAGACTATTTATTAACCCCCTTCACCCATGGGCGATTCTACATTTTCCATTTTTGTTTTTTTTCCTTCCCTTTTTTCCAAGATTCATAACCTTTTTGTACATATAACTATATAATGGCTTGTTTTTCAGGGGACGAGTTGTCCTTTTGAATGACATAGTTTATTTCATCATGTAATGTACTAGAAAGCGGAAACAAACTTCTAAGTGCAACAAGAAGATTAAAAAAATGTGTAAAAAAATATTTATATATAAATTTGTGTTTGTCACCTTTTGCCGAGACCCACAATGTTTTTTATTTTTCTGGATATGGGCCTGGGAGATGGCTTATTTTTTGTACCCTGAGCTGACATTTTTACTGATATCATTGTGAAGTGAAAAACCCCAAAAAACTATTCTGCAGTTTTGATTTTTTTTTCACTGCACTGTTTAGTGATTGGATTAATTTAGGCTAGGTTCACATTGCGTTAGTGGCAGTCCGCTAACGGAATCCGTTACATAGCGCCACTAACGCAATGTAATGGATCTGTTAGAGCACCCATTGACCGCAATGTATCTAACGCATCGCTAATGTATGCCATTTTTGGCATGCGTTAGCAATGTCCCGTTATTTTCTGACGGATCTCGTACGCTGCTTGCAGCATTTTTGGGTCTGTTCTCGCTAGCACAGATCGGGCATCTGAGCTAGTGGGATCGCTAAACACAATCCCTTTTTGTACATTGCATTCCGATAGCGTATGCGCTAAACGGATTGCACTAATGCAATGTGAACCTAGCCTTTTAGATTTTGATAGATCAGACTTTTGCACTCTTTGGTGGAAGTTCGACTGACAGTGGCATTTAACATGTTAACAGAAGATGAGGGAGCTATGCTCCACCCTTTGCTGTTAAAGACACATGATGGCTGAATTAATCAGCCATCATCTGCCGGGAAAGATGTGTTCTCGGCATGCAAGCCCGCATCAAAGTCAGGAACATGACTTTTGAAGAACATGCACATCAAAGGTTGTGAAGGAGTTAAAGTATGTCGAGGCCTTTGGGGGCAAACTTAGTATTTCTTTAAAGCGAACCTGTCACCATGAAAATGCAGTCCAATCTGCAGTCAGCATTTTATAGAGAAGGAAGAGTTGAATAGGTCAATTTATTGATTTTGTGAGAAAAAAATAATTGTATGCCGTGTTTTAATAATTGAAACCTCTGCTCTTTCTGGGATTTTTGGTCCAGTGGGCAGTCCCATCAGTAACTAACAGAATTCATTGTATAAGAGTGCATACAGAAATCGTTGTCAATCACTGAAAGTTCTGCCCAATGGACTTAAAATCCCAGAAAGAACAGAGATGTAAATGATGAAAATGAAGATTATGCTGAATCTTTTCTCACAAAATAATATATCATGTTTTTCAGCTCCCCCTGCTCTATAACATGGTGCCAGAATATTGTGCTGCATTTTCATGGTGTCAAGTTGCCATTAAACACATCTATTTAAATCTAAGATAATTTATTAAATTTAGAAAAACCATGTGCACAGTGTTAGGTCTCGAGTTCCCGCTTCTGCACAGGGGGAATCTCGAGCCATCTCCGCTGCGGTCTCCCATTCTTATCCAGCCGCAGTGGAGTCTGCTCAGCAGGGACGTCGGTCCCAGCGTCTTGCTCAGTCTCACGCTGTACAGAGAGTTACTGCTGCTTCTTCAGCTTCTGCCATTAAAGGCAGTGCTGGTCAGCAGCGAGCGGACTTCTCTGGGACTAAGTCCTTGTCTGCACACACTGAGCATGCCCAGGGCAAGATCTCCCGTTGGAGATCGAGGGTCATGTGCTCAGGCTCTGCAGCACATTCCATTGGTCCTCTTGGCAAGTCTTGGAAGGGCAAAGTTTCTGTGGCCACTTCCTGTGCTGCAACTATATAAACTGCGCATGACCGCACGGCCATGCGCTAGTGTACAATTGTTAATGTGTGTATGTTGTGAGTGCAAGTCGTCCTTGGATACCCCTACCCTATTGAATGTCTGTTCGCGGAAGGTGTATGGTTGCTATCTAACGCCCGACTTAGCCTACAGCACTAATCACACATTACAGCGTCCAGTTGCTGTGACCGCCAGTACGGCGCCGTGCACTTCCTCTGTGCTTTCCTTACCCAAGCCTGGGTGGTTAGTGGCGTTCGTCAGTGCGGCACCGCATGCACTCTTGTGCCTTAAAATCGTTAGTTAGTTTCCTTACACACCCAGTTGCGGTGTTATGCCAGCAAGGGTCTAATCGGACTTCAATCCTAGTTGGGGTTGAGTTCGCTGACTACTTGCTCGCGCTCTATGTGCGGTACCGCGGTCCTGTGACGCAACAGGATCGCTTCCTTCACGTTGGGTGAAGTTTAACCCACGTGTGTATACTTATGAGTACCGCCATATAGTCCGTCGTTACTTGGCAGCAGGTTCCATCTCTGCACGGTGGACCCCGGGCTGCGAACGCACCATACTCTATCTGTCTTAATATTTGGTGCGTTCCGCTAGCCCTAACATTACACTAGCGCCAGGGTCTGGCTAGTAATGACGGACAAACAGCAATCCTTGCGGTATATCCAGCAGCTGGAGGGTAGGTTGGCGGCTCTTGAGAGCGCAACCTCAGCTGTGGATGTTACCGCGGTTGCTGTACAGGCTGCTAGCGTGGCTGCAGCAACCCTGTCCATTGCCACCCCTGCTCTGACATTTTCTCGCCTCCCGCTGCCAGAAAAAATTTCTGGTGATAGCAAGTTTTGTAGGGGATTTGTGAGTCAGTGCTCTATTCACCTTGAGCTCCTGGCTGCACGTTTTCCCACAGAGCGGGCTAAGGTGGGATTTATAGTGTCTCTTTTGTCGGACAGGGCGTTGGAATGGGCTACGCCGCTGTGGGAGCGTGGCGATCATGTGGTGCAGAGTGCTCTGCTGTTTCTGAGCTGTAAGACTCATGCTGGTGTGGTAGATGGAGGCAGGTATATCTCGCCCAGGTGTTTGTCCTATGTGAACTAGGCCACTCAGTATCTTCAGGGTGCTAATGGGTTAATGATTGCAGGAATAAAAGATGACCAGCTGGGTGTTTCCAGTGTCTGCCTGAGGCACACAGATTGCCTGCCTGTGTGGGACAAACGTGAATGAAGAGCTCTGCTCAAGAATTGTGTGATGTTAGCTGGGTGGGAGAAGCCCCCCCAGTTGTGGTGGGAGAAGCCCCCCCAGTTGTTGAGATAGCAACGTATTTTGTTTAGTTAGTGCCGGACAGGCTAGGATTTATTTTTATGTTTTGTTTTTTGTGTTGCTTTCACGTTAATAAATCTGACCTGAGGTCAGCCTGCTCAGAAACCTGCTGTACGCCTCAGATTCAATGCACAAACCACGTGTCCTTTGACCCCAGCAAAGGCGATCCCAGAGTGTTTTGTCACATTGTGGTGGAGAACGCGGGCATACCGTGGCACAGGCGACAGCATGGAAGACGTGGTGAAAGCCTTAGTACAGTCCACTGCCGTACAGCAGCAGGCCACTGCCGCACAGCACGAAGCTAATCGCTTGATGGCCGCACAGCTGAAGGAGTTACTGGACATGACGGTTGCAGACCGCCAACTTCTCCAACAGGTGGCGCAGCGCCTGGTGAGCATGCCTGACGCTGACCCGGAAGCAGAGTCCAGAAGGATCCATGTGAGTCGATACTGGCAAAAGCTGACTGCAGAAGATGACGTCGAGGCATACCTGACAACGTTTGAGCGGACGGCATTGAGAGAGAAGTGGCCGAAGGCACGATGGGCCGATTTGATTGCCCCGTTTCTCTCCGGCGAGGCCCAAAAAGCTTACCATGATTTGGACCCGGAGGTCGCTCAGGACTTTGAGAAGCTGAAAGCTGAGATCCTGGTCCGGCTGGGTGTGACGACGGCTGACCGTGCACAGAGGGTACATCAGTGGACATACCAGCAAGATAAACCGGCGCGGTCTCAGATGTTCGACCTGATCTACTTGACAAAGAAATGGCTGCAACCCGAGGTACTGACAATACCCGAAATAATCCAGCGGGTTGTCCTGGACAAGTACCTGAGAGTACTACCCCCAGCGCTGAAAAGGTGGGTAAGCCAAGGAAATCCCACGACAGCGGATCAACTTGTGGAGTTGGTCGAGCGTTATTCCGTGGCAGAAGGACTTCCCGACGACACCGCCAACCTCCGGTCTGTGCCTCCTCCTCGTGGAACCGGTAAGACTGTTCCAGGGACCACGGGTGAAGGAAAATCGCTTAAAACTGTGGGAGAATCAGTTGCTCCTTCACGGTAGCTGTACCCGTGAATCTTCTCCCATGCCATCTGGAGGTCCCGAGTCCCTAGAGGAGACCCCACAGGAAGATGTTGCTGGGGAGGTTAGTGAATCTAACCTTCAGTACCCCTTCTCCGTCATGGCGAGGGAAACAGAGGAAACTGAGGAACCTCAGCGAGAGGCGGAGGCAGACAGCCATCCGGCACCCTGCCTGCCAGATTTGGGAGTCCAGGTGGATGACTTCCACAGCGAGCAAATGAAAGATCCTACCCTGACTCCGGCTAGGAAAAATGTAAAAATGATAGATGGGGTACCCGTAGAACCTGACACTAGGCTAGCGTACCCGTATATGGTTCTTGAAAATGATTTGCTCTACCAGGTAGAAAAAAAAGGGGAAGACACAGTGCAACGGTTAGTGGTACCCAAACCTTATCGGCGGAAGGTACTGGATTTGGCCCATGGACATATAATGGGGGGACATCTGGGGGTACAGAAAACCACAGAAAGGATATTGCATTGTTTTGTGTGGCCTGGAATACATTGTGATGTGCGTAACTATTGTGAGTCCTGTCCAGAGTGCCAAATCGCGGCCCCTAAATCTCAGTTCCGTAGCCCTTTGGTACCCCTCCCTATCATCGGGGTCCCTTTTGAGAGAATTGGGATGGATTTGGTTGGGCCCCTTCCCCGATCCGCACGTGGGCACCAACATATCCTCGTCATCGTGGACTATGCCACTCGTTACCCGGAAGCCGTCCCTTTGCGTAACACAGCTACCAAGACGATCGCCAAGGAATTGGTACAAGTGTTTAGTCGGGTGGGAATTCCAAAACAGATACTCACCGACCAGGGGACTCCCTTTATGTCGAGGGTAATGAAGGAGCTCTGCAGGCTCTTACAAATAGACCCGTTGCGTACGTCTGTCTATCACCCTCAAACAGATGGCCTGGTTGAGCGCTTCAACAAAACCTTAAAACAGATGCTCCGGAAGGCGATAGAAAAAGATGGGAAGAACTGGGATTACTTGTTACCCTATTTGCTGTTTGCCATTAGGGAAGTTCCCCAGTCTTCCACAGGGTTTTCGCCTTTCGAACTGTTGTACGCCCGTCGTCCCCGGGGACTGCTGGACGTCGCAAAAGAAACCTGGGAAGGTCAAGTCACTCCCTTTAAAACGGTGATCGACCATGTAACACAAATGCAGGATCGTATTGCCGCTGTCATGCCCATTGTTAGGGACCATATGTTACAGGCCCAGGGAGCCCAGAGGCAAAGTTATGATAGAGGCGCTAAGGTCCGTACATTTGCACCCGGCGATAGGGTGTTGGTCCTAATCCCTACGGTGGATAGTAAATTCCTGGCGAAATGGCAGGGCCCATTTGAGGTCCGAGAAAGAGTTGGTGAAGTGAACTATAAAGTGTACCAGCCGGGTAAGAGAAAACCGGAACAGATTTATCATGTGAATCTGATAAAATCCTGGAAAGACCGCTCTGCCCTAACGGCGGATCTGCCCCGTCCGGTTTGTTCACCTACTGTACCAGAGGTGCAGGTTGCTGAGACTCTCTCAGAACGACAAAAATCTGAGGTTAAGCAATTTTTGTTACAGAACCAACAGTTTTTCTCCGAAAAACCTGGCCGGACTAAGTTGGTGAAACATGAGATTGTCACAGAGCCTGGCGTCACTGTTCATGTGAAGCCCTACCGGATTCCGGAAGCCCGCCGTGAAGCTGTCTCCCGGGAAGTGATGGCAATGTTGGACTTAGGAGTCATTGAGGAGTCACACAGCGCCTGGTCCAGTCCAATTGTGTTGATACCTAAACCAGATGGCTCCATCCGGTTTTGTAATGACTTTAGGAAACTGAATGCAGTTTCTAAATTTGATGCGTACCCTATGTCCCGGGTCGATGAGTTGATCGACCGGCTTGGTAAAGCCTGATACATTACGACCCTGGATTTAACAAAGGGGTACTGGCAGATTCCTCTGGCCGAGGCGGCCAGAGAGAAGACGGCATTTGCTACACCGGAAGGTCTGTTCCAGTATGTCTATATGCCGTTTGGACTTCACGGAGCTCCCGCAACGTTCCAGAGATTGATGGATCGAGTCTTGAGGCCTCACAGACAGTACGCTTCTGCCTACCTGGATGACATCGTAATTTAGAGTATGGACTGGGAAACTCATCTCCAGAAGGTACAAGCGGTGATTGATGACCTGCGAGATGCAGGTTTAACGGCAAACCCCAAGAAATGCCACATCGGGCTTGAAGAAGCCCGATACTTGGGCTACGTGATTGGCCGAGGAGTGGTTAAACCCCAGATCGACAAAATACAGGCAATTCAGGGCTGGCCACAACCAGTGAACAAGAAACAAGTGCAGGCTTTCCTGGGGATTGCCGGCTATTATCGCCGGTTCATACCAAATTTTGCAGCCATGGCTACTCCCTTGACGGATCTTACCAAGGGGAAGGGTTCCGTCATGGTAAAATGGACCTCAGCTGCTGAAGAGGCCTTCCACAGCCTGAAACGGGCTTTGTGCTCTCAGCCCGTACTAGTGACTCCTGATTTCAGCAGCGATTTTGTGGTACAAACTGATGCCTCTGATACTGGTGTCGGAGCTGTACTTTCCCAGGTGAGGGACGGAGTCGAACACCCGGTCCTCTATCTCAGTCGGAAACTGAATGTACATGAGCAGAGGTATGCGGTGGTTGAAAAAGAGTGCCTAGCCATTAAATGGGCTCTCGACTCCCTCAAGTATTACTTGGCTGGTAGGAAGTTTAGGCTGGTCACAGACCATGCCCCTCTCAAGTGGATGCACCTCCACAAGGACCGTAATAGTCGGGTAACCCGGTGGTTCCTTGCCCTGCAGGCTTACTCTTTTACGGTGGATCACCGACCTGGGGTGCAGATGGGGAACGCCGATGCCCTATCCCGAGTGCACTGTTTCAAGAGTGTTCTTGCTCGACCGGAGTGGTCTGAGCAAGGGGGGGATATGTAAGACTCATGCTGGTGTGGTAGATGGCGGCAGGTATATCTCGCCCAGGTGTTTGTCCTATGTGAACTAGGCCACTCAGTATCTTCAGGGTGCTAATGGGTTAATGATTGCAGGAATAAAAGATGACCAGCTGGGTGTTTCCAGTGTCTGCCTGGGGCACACAGATTGCCTGCCTGTGTGGGACAAACGTGAGTGAAGAGCTCTGCTCAAGAATTGTGTGATGTTAGCTGGGTGGGAGAAGCCCCCCCAGTTGTTGAGATAGCAACGTATTTTGTTTAGTTAGTGCCGGACAGGCTAGGATTTATTTTTATGTTTTGTTTTTTGTGTTGCTTTCACGTTAATAAATCTGACCTGAGGTCAGCCTGCTCAGAAACCTGCTGTACGCCTCAGATTCAATGCACAAACCACGTGTCCTTTGACCCCAGCAAAGGCGATCCCAGAGTGTTTTGTCACAGAGCACTCTGAAACAGGTCTTTTTAGGACCTCAAGTCACCCATGATACGGCGCTCCAACTGCTGGCATTAACTCAGGATGAGTCCTTGGTCAGTCAATTCGCCGTCCAATTCCGCACTTTAGCTTCTGAGCTGGATTGGTCAGATAAAGCTCTTATCCCCATATTTTGGAGGGGCCTGGCTGACCACGTTAAGGACGCTCTGGCCACTAGGGAGATTCCTGCCACACTGGAGGAGTTAATAACTGTCTCCACTCAAATTGACCTCCGTTTTAACGAGTGGAGGTTAGAGCGAGCCCAGTGTAGGCAGAGGTTTTGGCTGGCTCCTACCTTCGCCAAACCTCTGGAATCTCTGGTCCTGGTTCCTGAGTCACATGACGCCAGGGACGTGTCACAAGCGGGATCTAAGTCCCGGACCGCTTGTGCACTCAAGGTCTGTCATGTTTGCCAGCAGTCAGAACATCTAGCCACCAGATGTTCTCAGCGATCGAGGAAACGTCAGCGTTTAGTGGTAGTAGGTGGAGGTACACTAAACACGGCGACGTTTGCCTCTAAATTGTCCTTTAAGGGGACAATTACTATAGGCTCATTCTCCCACTCGGTAGAGCTCTGCGTGGATTCTGGGGCGGAGGGCAATTTTATGTCTTCTGCCTTCGCCCAACGTCACGCAATACCCCTGGTTATGCTAGCTCAACCAGTAATGGTACGAGTGGTGAATGGGTCGGCACTGCCCTCACAGATAACACACAAGACCATCCCTTTTACCCTGTCCATGTCGCCATCTCATCAGGAGATTATATCTCTGCTCGTCATTCCTGAGGGAATTGATGAGGTCCTGTTGGGAATATCTTGGCTACGGTACCACTCTCCTCATATCGAGTGGTCCTCTGGCAGAATCCTGGGATGGGGCGAATCTTGTGGGGGTAGGTGTCAGAGGGAGTGCATTCAGGTTGCCACTACAGAGGTACCCGCAGATCTTTCCTCTCTCCCCAAGCAGTATTGGTCTTATGCAGACGTGTTTTCCAAAAAGGCGGCGGAGATCCTTCCGCCCCATCGCCCCTATGACTGTCCTATTGATCTCTTGCCTGGTGCTGAGCCTCCCCGGGGTCGAGTCTATCCGCTATCTCTCCCGGAGACGGAGGCAATGTCACAGTACATCCAGGAAAATCTGGCAAGAGGATTCATTAGGAAGTCAGTGTCACCTGCTGGGGCAGGGTTCTTCTTTGTGCAGAAGAAGAATGGAGAATTGCGTCCATGCATAGACTACAGGGGTCTTAACGCCATCACCGTTAAGAACAAGTATCCTTTGCCCTTGATATCTGAGCTCTTCGATAGGCTTCGGGGAGCAAGAGTATTTACTAAATTAGATCTGCGGGGTGCTTACAACCTGATTCGCATCCGTGAGGGGGACGAATGGAAGATGGCTTTTAACACCAGGGATGGGCACTATGAATATCTGGTGATGCCCTTCGGGCTCTGTAATGCCCCAGCCGTTTTCCAAGACTTTGTGAATGATATCTTCCGGGATATGCTTTCCACCTCGGTCGTAGTCTATCTGGATGATATTCTCATCTACTCTCCAGATATTGACTCCTACCGGAGAGATGTTTGCAAAGTCTTCGACCTCCTACGGGCAAACTCCCTCTATGCCAAGTTGGAGAAGTGTATGTTTGAGCAGGACTCCTTACCTTTCCTAGGCTACATCATCTCTGCCCAGGGATTGGCTATGGATCCTGCCAAACTACAGGCTGTGATGGACTGGCAGGAACCCCATTCTCTTAAAGCGGTGCAGCGCTTTATGGGGTTCATTAATTATTATCGCCAGTTCATTCCGCACTTCTCAACTTTGGTAGCTCCCTTGGTTGCCCTCACCAAGAAGGGGGCGAATCCCAAATTGTGGTCTGAGGAGGTCTCCAAGGCCTTTAACTCTATAAAGTCACACTTCGCTAGCGCTCCCATCCTACATCGCCCCGATGTTGATAAGCCATTTATCATGGAGGTGGATGCCTCTTCTGTTGGTGCTGGAGCAGTCCTCTTCCAAAAGGATGCTCAAGGTCGGAAGCATCCTTGCTTCTTTTTCTCCAAGACCTTCTCACCAGCAGAGAGGAATTATTCCATCGGGGACAGGGAGTTGCTAGCCATGAAGTTGGCTTTCTCGGAGTGGAGACATCTCTTGGAGGGTGCACGTTTTCCCTTCCAAGTCTTCACAGACCAAAAAAATTTGGTGTACCTGCAGACAGCCCAGCGGTTGAATTCTCGCCAGGCCAGATGGTCCTTATTCTTCTCCCGGTTTCATTTCACCCTCCATTTTCTTTCTGGGGATAAGAACATTCGGGCCGACGCTCTCTCTCGCTCCGTTGTGTCATCTGCGGAGGAGGAGGAGCCTCGGCTTATTGTCCCCACCGAGAGCTTGAGAACTGTGGCCCCGGTTTCGCTAGAGTCTGTGCCCCCGGGCAAGACTTTTGTTCCATCCAATTTGCGACCGGAGGTTCTCTCTTGGGCACACTCGTCCAGGGTGGGTGGACATTTTGGTACCAAAAGGACATCTGAGTTACTGGCGAGGACGTACTGGTGGCCGCATATGGCTCGTGATGTCGCAGAGTATGTTCGGGCGTGTGTCTCTTGCGCCAAGAACAAGACTCCTCGGCAACGGCCAGCTGGTTTGCTTTATCCTCTGCCGGTGGCGGACAGGCCCTGGGAGATGGTCGGAATGGACTTTGTGGTGGGCTTACCCAAGTCTCGTAACTGCACCATTATCTGGGTGATCACCGACCATTTTTCCAAAATGGTGCACTTGGTGCCTCTTCCACGGCTACCTTCTGCACGGGCGTTGGCTGTCTTGTTCGTCAAGCATATCTTTCGCCTACACGGTATGCCCGACAAAATTGTTAGTGACCGGGGTCCCAAGTTTGCGTCTCGATTCTGGAGAGAGCTTTGTCGTCTACTCAGTATTGAGTTGAATCTCTCTTTGGCATATCATCCCGAGACGAATGGGTTGGTAGAGAGGGCCAACCAGACCTTGGTCACATATTTACAACATTTTGTTTCTGCCAGGCAGGATGACTGGGCATCCTTGCTACCGTGGGCAGAGTTTGCACTTAACAATGCCGTAGCCGACTCTACCGGTCAGACTCCATTCCTCCTAAATTACGGCCAGCATCCGCATGTTCCTGTGCCCATGCCTGTGTCTTCTGCTGACTCCAGGGTGGCAGACTGGGCTGTGGAGGCACGGGACATTTGGGACCACACGCAGGATGCCATTCGGGCCTCCAAGGAGAGAATGAGGTCCCGCTCCGACCTTTGCTCCTGGCGACTTGGTGTGGCTCTCCGCCCGTAACATCAGGCTGCGAGTTGAGTCCACTAAGTTTGCTCCTCGCTACTTGGGTCCCTTCAAGGTTCTCGAACAGGTTAATCCTGTGGTCTACCATTTGGCTCTTCCTCCACGCTTGGGTATCACCGACACCTTTCATGTGTCCCTCTTGAAACCCGTATACATGTCCCGGTTTTCCGAGTCATCTGCCGGGACATCGGGTTCGTCTACGGATGATTACGAGGTGAACGCTATTTTGGGGTGCAAGGTGGTACGCGGCAAAAAGTTCTATCTGGTGGATTGGAAGGGTTATGGCCCAGAGGACAGGTCATGGGAGCCTGCTGAAAACATTCGGGCCCCACAGCTCATTGCTGCCTTCGAGCGTAGCGAGGCCCAAGGAGGGGGGGGCCCTAGGAGGGGGGGTAATGTTAGGTCTCGAGTTCCCGCTTCTGCACAGGGGGAATCTCGAGCCATCTCCGCTGCGGTCTCCCATTCTTATCCAGCCGCAGTGGAGTCTGCTCAGCAGGGACGTCGGTCCCAGCGTCTTGCTCAGTCTCACGCTGTACAGAGAGTTACTGCTGCTTCTTCAGCTTCTGCCATTAAAGTCAGTGCTGGTCAGCAGCGAGCGGACTTCTCTGGTACTAAGTCCTTGTCTGCACACACTGAGCATGCCCAGGGCAAGATCTCCCGTTGGAGATCGAGGGTCATGTGCTCAGGCTCTGCAGCACATTCCATTGGTCCTCTTGGCAGGTCTTGGAAGGGCAAAGTTTCTGTGGCCACTTCCTGTGCTGCAACTATATAAACTGCGCATGACCGCACGGCCATGCGCTAGTGTACAATTGTTAATGTGTGTATGTTGTGAGTGCAAGTCGTCCTTGGATACCCCTACCCTATTGAATGTCTGTTCGCGGAAGGTGTATGGTTGCTATCTAACGCCCGACTTAGCCTACAGCACTAATCACACATTACAGCGTCCAGTTGCTGTGACCGCCAGTACGGCGCCGTGCACTTCCTCTGTGCTTTCCTTACCCAAGCCTGGGTGGTTAGTGGTGTTCGTCAGTGCGGCACCGCATGCACTCTTGTGCCTTAAAATCGTTAGTTAGTTTCCTTACACACCCAGTTGCGGTGTTATGCCAGCAAGGGTCTAATTGGACTTCAATCCTAGTTGGGGTTGAGTTCGCTGACTACTTGCTCGCGCTCTATGTGCGGTACCGCGGTCCTGTGACGCAACAGGATCGCTTCCTTCACGTTGGGTGAAGTTTAACCCACGTGTGTATACTTATGAGTACCGCCATATAGTCCGTCGTTACTTGGCAGCAGGTTCCATCTCTGCACGGTGGACCCCGGGCTGCGAACGCACCATACTCTATCTGTCTTAATATTTGGTGCGTTCCGCTAGCCCTAACACACAGTTTGGTTTTTTTTAGCCCTATATACATGCATTCCAGTAAAAAAAAAATTACCTCAAATGCGTTCATATCACTACGTCTGAGTGTCCGTCCCTAGCAGCTGCATACATCCAAAAAAAGTTTGAATCCCATTTTGAGGAGAGCTCAGACATAAGCCCCAAAGTAGCCACTGAACGAGTGGCAACACGCAATGT
Organism: Ranitomeya imitator; assembly: GCF_032444005.1. NCBI lineage: Eukaryota > Metazoa > Chordata > Amphibia > Anura > Dendrobatidae > Ranitomeya > Ranitomeya imitator. The sequence continues at coordinate 373,679,986 of NC_091285.1, forward strand.
GAAAGCACCCTAAGATATCCTATTCAAGCTCTTTATTGCAAAGACAGCCTTAGTAATCTTAAGGTACCTTCACACTAAGCGAGGTCGCTAGCGAGATCGCTGCTGAGTCACAAGTTTTGTGACGCAACAGCTACCTCAGTAGCGATCTCGCTATGTTTGACACGTAGCAGCGACCAGACCCCTGCTGTGAGATCGCTGGTTGTGTCGGAATGGCCTGGACCTTTTTTTGATCGTTGAGGTCCCGCTGGGTAGCACACATTGCTGTGTTTGACACCTTACCAACGACCTCGTTGACGACTCAGACACCGACACATAGGCGTGCATTTGCGTTGCCTTTTTCGCACCCCTCCGCTCAGATTGGTGGTCGCTACTGCGTTCTGATTGGCGGTCATGCCTTCAACAGAAGGCGACATAGTAGCGCTTCCATCCTAGGTGTCAGAAAAACCGTTGAAGAATAGATAAATCGAAGAGGAGTCGCAGGACCGAGAACTCTACAACGATCTGCAAACCACCACGCGGTCAGGAACAAAGGACGGAAGGGCTATTGTGTCGCCTCATAAGGCAAGGCCGCCACCAATCAGAACGCAGTAGCGACCACCAATCAGAACTGAATGGGCGCGGAAAAGGCAACGCAAATGCACGCCTGTGTGACTACAACGTCACACAGGACGTCCCTCATCGAGGTCTGAATCGTCATAATAGCTGCCATGTGACAGGGTCACAACGACCAACGACATCGTTGTACAGGTCGCTACAGGTCGCCACATCGCTGCTGCATCGTTGGGAAGATCTCACTGTTTGACATCTCACCAGCGACCACATAGCGACGTAGCAACGATCCCTGACAGGTCGTATCGTTGTCGGGATCGCTTTAGCGTCGCTAAGTGTGACGGGGCCCTTGTTGCAATGGGTAAACGGATGGTAGCCCTTTTTTGCTGTCCTGCCACAAACTATCTGCAATGTTTATGTAATTTTTTTATGTTTCTTTCCCTATTTCTATTGCTAAGCTGTAAAATCCACTCAATATCCAGACTAACCACAAAATAGCTACTTATTTTCTGCCTCTGGTTGTGGGCATTTTTATTTTTAAATTTGTGCAAAATATAAAATATGGACTTATTGTACATCCTAGCCACACACCAGATACATTTTTAAGATCTCTGGAACGGGTTGAACTCCTTCCAGGGTCTTGATCTGCTCTAGAACCCCAGGGTGGGGCGATATGTAGAATGGTTATTAGGAGCTCAGCAGCAAAGCTGTGTTTGGTCTCAATGTGTAGCAGGGGCCCAGCCTGATTCAATGGTGTCGAAACTGCCTTCCTGAGACCGCCCATTAACCCCTTTCTGACCTCGGACGGGATAGTACGTCCGAGGTCAGATCCCCTGCTTTGATGCGGGTTCCGGTGGTGAGCCCACATCAAAGCCGCAACATGTCAGCTGTTTTGAACAGCTGACATGTGCGCGCAATAGTGGCGAGTGGAATAGCGAACCACCCGCCGCTATTAACTAGTTAAATGCCGCTGTCAAATGCTGACATATCATTTATGTCATGTGTTCATCCGAGATGGTTTCACATACAATATTTATTAGCATAACAGTTTTTAAAGTGAGCTAGAAGGAGAAATCCACACGTTTCATTTCTCAGTCCCTTTAACGCCATTCTTGGCTTTCGCTTGCAAACTGCATCAAAACCTGCAGTGGCATTTTTCCAATAAACATCATTTGTGAAAGCATACTAAAACAATTTTTCATTGGACACAAATTAGGGTACAAAAATTTGACCCAAATGGTATACAAATGGTTGTCACCTTGCAGGCAGTATTTATTAATAACTAGGAGAAGTGTCCTGTACCTCTTTAGATTATAAAGGAAATCTTTTATTAGGTGCTTTTTATCAATGAACTAGAGTCCTTACAATATCTGAGAAATTGGTTCTAAGGTAAGACCTACACTAGGTCAGTTATTTACTGTACTGACCCACACATTTCATTCCAATTTTTTTTTAATTATTTTAAACATGGAGGTTTGATTTTTCTATACTGAATGATTGAGAAACCGACTTTAATAAAATTCAATATATAAAAGCACTAGGTTTTCGTTAACATATTTGAAATTAAAATTCATTTATTTTAGTCACTTGTATAGCACAATTAATTCCACATCACTTTACAGATATTATCAGCACTGTTCCCATGTTCAAAATTTAGATTCCCTATGAATATGTCTTTGGAGTGTGGGAGGAAACTGGACAACCTGGAGGAAACCCATGCAAACACGGGAAGAACATACAAACTCCTTGCAGATTTTGTCCTTGGTGGGATTTGTACTCTGGTCCCCAGCGCTGCAAGGCTTCAGTGCTAACCACTGAGTCACTGGGCTGCCCTTATCACTTTCACTTAGAAAGTCTACAGCTGTTGTAAAAGCTAAAAAATAATATCTAAAGATCAACAATAAGCTAGTATACAACTAATAAATGCTATATACGAGCCTAAAATCTGAAAACTATCATTAATAAATAAAATAAGTATAAAAATGAATTAATATTACACATATAAGATAATAAGCAAAAATACTGAATTAAATCAAATTCACATCAAAGGTAAGCAGTACTATAAATTATCTGGCTAGCTCAGCATGAGGTATATGATCAAAAATGTACCAGCACTGCAGTCGTATTAACAATTTGTGTGTGGTTTTCAACTTGAAGTACAAAAATACCCTTAATTACAGCCCTGCCCATGTAATTTTAAGAAAAATACATAAAAATGTGAAGCACTGAAGTGCTGAAGTAACTTTGATGTTTTGCTCAACCTTTATATAACCTTATGCCAGTTTTGTTATCACTTACTCCACAGGCGCCTGAAAAAAAAGAAAGAAAAGAAATCGATGGAACCTAATATAAATGATCAGTGGACCTTCCCGTTCCTTCACTGCATGCATAAGGTCAGTTCGAAAGGTGCAGAACAACAATGCGAGAGTACACATGTCCAAATAGTGATATAGTATTAGCTACTAAAATGTGTCAAAATATGTTAGTAAATTTTTAATACAATTTATATAGTAGTAAATTTGCAAAAAAATATTTAGTATTATCTAGTAAGTAGAAAACTATGTAAACATGTAAAATCCAATCAATAGGAAACATTTGCTCATCTATAACTTTATTAGTAATATAAAAATCACAAGAGAGGCCCGGATCTAAAAAAACATTATGAGGATTTTCCCTACAACTTTGATTTGCTGTGAAGTTATTGTTCGTGAACTTAATGTTCCCTATTATGCTCTGGGATATATCTAAACAACAGCGTATAATAAATGCAAGATGCAAAAAGAAAAAATAAGTTATACTTATCTCAATATCACCTCTCCAACCCTCCATTTCGGCTGTCCAGTCCTCCACACCTCCCCTTTGCACAAAATCTCCAGCCCAGTGTTTATTCTAGGCCATTTCTTATGGCTGCAAGCAAGCCCAGAGGTCACTTTGCGGTTCATGGCCTTAAAGGCAACCTGTCACCTGAATTTGGTGGGATTGGTTTTCAGTCATATGGGCGGAGTTTTTGGGTGTTTGATTCACCCTTTCCTTACCCGCTGGCTGCATGTTGGCCGCAATATTGGATTGAAGTTCATTCTCTGTCCTCCATAGTACATGCCTGCGCAAGGCAAGATTGCCTTGCGCAGGCGTGTACTACGGAGGACAGATAATAAACTTCAATCCAATATTGCAGCCAGCGGGTAAGGAAAGGGTGAATCAAACACCCAAAAACTCCACCCATATGACCGAAAACCAGTCCACCAAATTCAGGTGACAGGTTCCCTTTAAGTCATGGTCTTAGAATGAAAACGGGGCTGGAGATATGGCATGATGGAGTTGTGGAGAGCTGAACAGACAAGAAACAGGGAGCGGTTTGAACAGTCAAAGTGGCCAGCTCACCTATCTTGCTATCGCTTGCTGCTTCCTGCCCAATTCTCTGCACCTCTGTTTTGCTGCATATCCAGCTTGTTGTCCCATCTAAGACAGGGCTTCTGTCTGCAGGTCTCAGAGGTGACTGTGCATGTGCAGTGACCTCCGAGGCCTGATTGTGGTTTCAAGTCATGGTTTAGAGTGAAAATCATGCCAGAAATGACAGTCAGCAGCAGAAGTGGGTTGGTGTTAAACCTTTTATTCTATTTAACCTTTCACTGGCCCTTTACTGTTCAGCAACACAGGGGCCACAATTGGCTGTCAGTTTGCTGAATTTCACAAAGCAAATTACAAAAAGCCCATATTTTCCAGAATGCAGATTATTGTAGAATTCAAGAAGAAAATAATTCCACCTAAATTTGCTCATTTCAAGAAAAAACATCTCTATATGGACAAGACATTATTTGTCCTTGGTGCTAAGCAAAGTACCGTATTTTAAGCTTGTAAGACGCACTTTTATTTCCCCCAAATTGGGGGGGAAATGGGGGTGCATCTTACAATCGGAATAGTGAAAACAAATAGGGAAAAAGTGATTGAATCTCTTACTGTGGTGCTGGCGGTGGCTGCAGATTGGGCGGGCTGGCAGGAGATAGGGTCACCGGTGGGGCAGTGCAGCGGCCCTGGAGTTGGGGGTGGTGGCATGGTTTCTCTGGTGTTCTGGCGGCACAGTGCAGGGCAGCGCCATTGCGCTTCTGGTATCCGGAGTTTCCGGTTTCCAGAAAAAGCGCCTGTGGCTACTGCACAGGACTTCAAAAAAATGGCCGCCGAACCAGCACATGCACAGATGGAGCTCTCAGTCACTGAGCTCTCGATCTGCACATGCGCTGCCATAGATCTCAGCAAATACTAGCTGGCAGCAGGGTGAATTCTGGGCTCCCCTGCACATGGAGCCCTAAAGCAGAGGAGGGAAAGAAGCAAGATTCTCCTCCTTCTCTGCAGGGAAAGATATTGATTGGTGGAGGGAACTGTTGCTGAGCTGCCTCCACGAATCAGATATCTGTCCCTGCACAATGTATGGTATTGCATCCCCATAACAGTGCATCACCACAGATCCCCTATAACGGTGTCATCTGCAGATGCCTCATAACAGTGCATCTCCACAGATCCCCCCATAAGTGTGACATCTGCCGATCCCCCATAACAGTGCATCACCACAGATCCCCCCATAAGTGTGTCATCTGCAGATCCCCCCTAACAGTTCATCACCACAGATCCCCATAACAGTGTCATCCGCAAATCTTCCCATAAGTGTGCACCCTGCAGATCCCCATAACAGTGTGTCACCACAGATCCCCCATAACAGTGTGTCATCCACAGATCCCCCATAACAGTGTGTCATCCACAGATCCCCATAACAGTGCATCACCACAAATCCCCTATAACTATCATCCGCAGATCCTTCCATAAGTGTGTACCCTGCAGATTCCCCATAACAGTGTGTCATCTGAAGATTCTCCTATAAGTGTGTTCCCTGCAGATCCCCCATAACAGTACGTCACCACAGATCCCAAGAACAGTGCGTCATCCGCAAGTATTTTGCACACTATTTGGCTGAAAATATTTTTCTTTTTATATTTCCCTCCTCTAAAATCTAGGTGTGTCTTATAATCAGGTGCATCTTAAAAAGCAAAAATACGGTAGATGCCTCAACAGATTAGCAGTACATGAATGGTTTATATGCGTGTGTGTATGTATAGATTATATATATATATATATATATATATATATATATATATATACCAAATAGCAAAAAGCAAAAAGCAAAAGCAAAAAGAAGGCAGCACTCCAAAAGTTTCAGGTGAAAAAAAGGTGAAGTTTTAATCGACCCACATCACTGCGCGACGTTTTGGCTCAATGAGCCTTTTTCAAGCCTTGAAAAAGGCTCAGTGAGCCGAAACGTCACGCAGTGATGTGGGTCGATTAAAACTTCACCTTTTTTTCACCTGAAACTTTTGGAGTGCTGCCTTCTTTTTGCTATTTGGTATACATGTTGGATAAATGTTTGGACCATTTTATCCAGGGGGCTAAGCACCCACTACTGGTGAGCATTGTTCTGTTCCATTTATATATATATATATATATATATATATATAGTGGCAAAGTACTGGAGGGGAGACATGTGTCACTATGCTTATTGGCATCAGTGATATAAAGCCAGAGTATTTTCCTCCAGCACAGTAAAGTGTGGTAAGGCTTAAACTAAAGTTGCTGGTTTTATCTAGTCATGCTCAGAGCAAGTGGGAGAATGTCCACCATAACTTCACGTGCAGAGCTGACACCACCGTGTCCTGACAGGACCTGTGTGATGTAACAATCATGTGATCACACTGTAATGCCATAGCATGTAAATATGAAATATGAAAATTGAATTGCATTACTGCATTAGAAATATCAAAAATATAAAAAAAAATAAAAATTGAGAAAGTTTAGAGCATAAATTGACCAATTCATGTGCACCTGGAAGCCACGATAAGGCATTTCTCATTTCCAGGACCTAGCAATGCCTTTCCTAACTTAGAGGATTTATGTTCCCATACAGATGAAGACTTTATTCTGTTAGACTATCTATCTCTCTGTGGAGGGGTAGTGGTCCTGCTGGGATTAAAAACACCTGTGGCTAAAAGGCGGAGTGCTCTTTCAGAAGGCTAAAGAATACAAACTTCAAAAAACTGACCATCACATCCAAACATAGATGTCACCAACTCATATACTCTCAAGCAAAAAGGTAGCACACTGTACAGTATGCTGTAGAGTATGTGAGTTGGTGACTCTAGGTTCAGCACCTGTTCACACAGTCTTTGGATGTGACGGTCAGTATTTTTTAAGTTTACAATCATGTAATCAGTCACATGATGGAGGAGTCACATGGTCTGGGGCTTAAATACTTGGCTTCCAAAGGCAGCAGTGTTCAGTGTGCCTGGAGAGGAAGCACTCCAGAAAAAGTGTTCATGCATATGTCGATGCTAAAGCCTGAACCGTGTGTGTTCTGCTAGTGGTGAGCAAAAGGAATCCCGCTTTCAGAAGCACTGTTTTTCTCTGCCACCATTTTGTTTTGGTTTCCTGTTTTTTGCCCAGAGGACTGTATTTTCTATACTACACCTTGGTTTATACTGCCTATAATAAACCAAAGAAAGTTCTTATTAAAGCCTCAGTGTACCCGTATCTACCTCTGTGTACAGCCGAGTGAGCCGATCTACCACAATATATATATATATATATATATACACATATATATACACACACACACACGTACATTATATCACTAGCAACTAGTTTTTATTTCCCTTTAGCGCACTTCAGGAAATTCTCACAAGTAATCAAAGGGTTTTTCACACAAAAAGTATAGTTCTCAATATCTAAAAATCATTTACAATATTTATTGTGAATGAACCTTTTTTTAAATCCAAAAGCTTGTATTTGACTGAAATAATCCTTGCAGGAAACCAGTCTGTGGTTATTAACTGTGAAATATTCAAAGAAATTGTTGTGATTTCAAGCCGGAAGGTCAAGAATTGGCTTCAAGGAAACTGTCTCTGGAAAGAGTGAATTATAAAACCAAATGTAACTGGAGAACAGATGTATTCTCACTTACACTTTAAATTAAATACATTGTTGCAAACCAATAATAGTTACATACTGTAGCAAAACTGCAAATTGCACTGTAAAATAAAACATTAAATGCTACCATAAACTGAATGCAGTTATACAATTAGTATTATAGTATGTAACCCAGTTCAGTTTGTTGCACAACTAGGACCAATAACTGCAGTTCCTCATGCATGTTATTTCTAGAATTATTAAACAGTATAAATCAATAATACATTTGTTTAACCTTGATTTCTCCAAGAAATAGACATTTCTGCCCCAGCTTATATATCTTTAACTATGTCTACTAAAAGGAAAGGGCAATCACAAATTGTTCATGAAAATGGTCACTTGATTCATGCACAAAAAAATCCAATTATGGTTCCCATCCTTTTAAAACCATATAGGCATACCTCCCATATCAAATGAGAACAATCCAATTTATCACTTATGTTTAAACTATATGTACATGTGATCTGATTGTAAATAACATATTAAAAATGCAATTATCTACTGCAGTTACCTGTAACTATACAGTGATAGTTTTGTCACAATGTGTTTACTTACCGATCAAAATTGATGCAGTTAATAGCTTTGGGTCGTAAGGACTTTTTCCTCTACCATTTTCAAAACCTGAATCCACAAGCTTAAATATATTATCCTGGTTGAGAAAAAAAATAAAACACTTTAAGTAATCAAAACTTTAACTTGCAGAGTTCCAATATATGTGCATAGACTAGAAATAGAAATAGAGCAAATCAAATTCAGAAATATTGAATCTGCTTTAAATCTCACAAAAAATTTCACAAAAAAATTCTATTTACAAAAACCAATTTCTTTGTGATTTGATTGGCTGGAATCCATGAAATGTCAACCTGCTTGGTAAACACGGTTTGTTTTTTGCTTGATTGGAGTCAAAAATAAAAAACCCCACAACCATATGCTCGACTTTCACCCTACTGTAGTTCTCAGTCATTCACTGGCTCACTTCCTCCATCATCTCCAATCTTCTCTTCTGCCTATACTCTATGGCCAAGGGTGCGGAGAAGACCTCATGTGATATTTTGATGTCAAAGGGTGTTGCATGTCATGAGATTGCATGCGACCTAGTGAGCACTGGATGCACAGGAGGCCAAACAAGATGGCAGAGAAGACTGAAGCAAGTGAACCCGCAGAGGACCAGACATGACCCTGTAGTATTAGGACAGTTGAGCAGTTAGATGAGCATAATATTATGTATTTTTTACTCCTCCATTTATTATGCTCAGTCGTCTAGCTAAACCTCAGAATTTAATAGCCTTTTACCAGTATTTGAATTTGCATTGAATAAAATCAACGTAAATCAAATTTTCCTGCCAAATTAAATAGAATTTGGCATATTAGATATTGGCAGATTTATTCATCTCCAATATAGATATATGTGCATGCTTTCTTTACAGCATTTATTTCTTACTATGTTCACCACAGTCAATGACCATATACTAATATACCATATACTAATATACTAATATATGTATATAATGCTATTCAGTTCATATCATATGTAGATTGTGGGTCCTCTCTCCTCCTGTACTAGTTGTGACTTGCATTGTTTAAGATTATTGTACTTGTTTTTATTATGCATACCCCTCCTCACATGTAAAGCGCCATGGAATAAATGGCGCAATAATAATATCAGGAAACCCATTGTCAGCCTGTGCATTGTGGTCATACCGAAAAACACGGATGTGAGAAACCAGCCTAAAGCTACTGATGTAAATGTAAATTGTGTGATAAAAGGATATACAGACCAGTATCCAACATGTTGTACTGCACATAATTTGTCCAACCTTAAAGCTAAATTATATGCTGTGCCAGTACCCTAGAATTTGAGCATCAAAATCTGCATCTGATTGGCACTTCCCTTTTTATTCCTTACTAATAATTATTATAATTAATAGGAATCTTCCCAGTGGCTATCAATTTACGTCAAGGGGAAGGCCATCCTTTTCAATTACAATTTCTCCTGTACTAATTCAATGCGTTACATTAAAGGAGGAAATGGCTATTAGAGTGAAATGAGCGGAAAGAATATTGAGTGTTTATAGGCTTCAGTTCCGATACAGAGCTGACATGTGAAGTCTATTTCTGCATCATATAACCAATATCTTCATAACTGGATGCACACTCCAAAGTGATTCCCAAGGAGGCCCACAGGACCAAGCAATAAAAACATTTGTCTCTTCTGCCGCATTCCTTTCATTTCAAGTTGATTAAAGGAGACACTTTCGAGTGCATGTAAGAGAGCTTGCAGAATATGATGCTATACGATACTGCACAAAATGTAGCAGAAAAGTAACTGCAATGCTTTGGGTCAGAGGGCTTATGAGGTAACGACATATGACGTGGGATGGATTATTGCTAATAGGGAAAAAGTCTGTGATGCAAAGTGCTGTATCAGTTAAATATTTAGCCTTTCCCTGATATTTGATCATATTTTATTAACTGATGTGAAATGCATATGAGTGACTTAGCTTGGTCAGCTAAATCTGATCGGCATTTGCCTATGCAATGTTAACAAAATATAGAGCAGAGTTTGTCATTTTGCACAAGTCAATACAATACCATACCATTCATTATTAGAGACGGGCAAACCCGAATAGTAAAGTTTGGCATCAGTACCGAACACCTGCTGTTCAGTCACAGACACCAAACACAGACACCGGGTGTTTGTTACGCTGTCATGTGCATGACAGAGCGGCATATACCGCTTCTGATCGGCGATTAAATCATCCCCGCCGGTCAGAGAGCTGCGGTGCCCACACTGTTAAAAGACATCGTGAGTGCTCAGCTGTGATCAGAGGTATAAAGATTACCTCTGGTCACTGGCATCAGCTGATGGGACAACTGCTCCCACTATTCGAAGCCTGCTGCCGCTAAAAACAGCGAGAGCAGGAACGGCTGATGGTTATCAAGAATAGAGGGGTCCCCACTCCGTATTTTTTAATTAAATAATTTAAAAAATGACATGGGGTCCCCACCCATTTTTGACAACCAGCAAGGGAGAAAAACTTTCATGCTGCTAGCAGGGATCTCACCGAGGTAACCGCAGTTCAACCTGGCTGAGAACACAGCCTCAGTGACCGGAGGTAACCTCGATGACGTCAACACCGGTCACTGAGGCTGCGCTCGCAGCAGTTCAGTCACCAGTGGTTCACAGCCTGGACAGTCCCATCTTGGCACTGTCCAGGTTGAAAACTAATTATTCCCCAGACATGGATTATGGCGTGACAGCACATGACAGCATGGCAAACACTGGATGCTTAGGCCCCCCATTCAAGTGAATGGAGTCCGGGTACTGGGTACTGTTCTGGTAGCCAAACCCAAACTTTTTGTAACTGAACATCCAGGTGTCCACCAATCTCTATTCATTATCTGTGGTTCATGGACAATAATATTGCCCAAGGTCACATATTCACAGCATATGTCACAGTCTTGAAAGACAATTCCTAGACATTGCACTTTCTACAGTTTCCAAAGCTCCCATCAAACTCATTGAAAGGGAACCAGTCACCTGGTTTTCCCCATACAAAGTGCAGTCAGCACCTGTACATGCTCTGTTACAGCATACTAGAATGCTACATACTACTTGCTATGGAGAAAACCTGGTGGCAGCTTCCATTTAAGAGGGTCATGCAAGCAAACAACATCCTGAAAAAGTGAAAGCTTACATAGTAACATAGTAACATAGTAACATAGTTAGTAAGGCCGAAAAAAGACATTTGTCCATCCAGTTCAGCCTATATTCCATCATAATAAATCCCCAGATCTACGTCCTTCTACAGAACCTAATTGTATGATACAATATTGTTCTGCTCCAGGAAGACATCCAGGCCTCTCTTGAACCCCTCGACTGAGTTCGCCATCACCACCTCCTCAGGCAAGCAATTCCAGATTCTCACTGCCCTAACAGTAAAGAATCCTCTTCTATGTTGGTGGAAAAACCTTCTCTCCTCCAGACGCAAAGAATGCCCCCTTGTGCCCGTCACCTTCCTTGGTATAAACAGATCCTCAGCGAGATATTTGTATTGTCCCCTTATATACTTATACATGGTTATTAGATCGCCCCTCAGTCGTCTTTTTTCTAGACTAAATAATCCTAATTTCGCTAATCTATCTGGGTATTGTAGTTCTCCCATCCCCTTTTGTTAATTTTGTTGCCCTCCTTTGTACTCTCTCTAGTTCCATTATATCCTTCCTGAGCACCGGTGCCCAAAACTGGACACAGTACTCCATGTGCGGTCTAACTAGGGATTTGTACAGAGGCAGTATAATGCTCTCATCATGTGTATCCAGACCTCTTTTAATGCACCCCATGATCCTGTTTGCCTTGGCAGCTGCTGCCTGGCACTGGCTGCTCCAGGTAAGTTTATCATTAACTAGGATCCCCAAGTCCTTCTCCCTGTCAGATTTACCCAGTGGCTTCCCATTCAGTGTGTAATGGTGACATTGATTCCTTCTTCCCATGTGTATAACCTTATATTTATCATTGTTAAACCTCATCTGCCACCTTTCAGCCCAAGTTTCCAACTTATCCAGATCCATCTGTAGCAGAATACTATCTTCTCTTGTATTAACTGCTTTACATAGTTTTGTATCATCTGCAAATATCGATATTTTACTGTGTAAACCTTCTACCAGATCATTAATGAATATGTTGAAGAGAACAGGTCCCAATACTGACCCCTGCGGTACCCCACTGGTCACAGCGACCCAGTTAGAGACTATACCATTTATAACCACCCTCTGCTTTCTATCACTAAGCCAGTTACTAACCCATTTACACACATTTTCCCCCAGACCAAGCATTCTCATTTTGTGTACCAACCTCTTGTGCGGCACGGTATCAAACGCTTTGGAAAAATTGAGATATACCACGTCCAATGACTCACCGTGGTCCAGCCTATAGCTTACCTCTTCATAAAAACTGATTAGATTGGTTTGACAGGAGCGATTTCTCATAAACCCATGCTGATATGGAGTTAAACAGTTATTCTCATTGAGATAATCCAGAATAACATCCCTCAGAAACCCTTCAAATATTTTACCAACAATAGAGGTTAGACTTACTGGCCTATAATTTCCAGGTTCACTTTTAGAGCCCTTTTTGAATATTGGCACCACATTTGCTATGCGCCAATCCTGCGGAACAGACCCTGTCGCTATAGAGTCCCTAAAAATAAGAAATAATGGTTTATCTATTACATTACTTAGTTCTCTTAGTACTCGTGGGTGTATGCCATCCGGACCCGGAGATTTATCTATTTTAATCTTATTTAAATCTTATTTAAACATGAATATACTGTATAGTTTTCATAAATAACATACAGAATGATATGGTGTATTTGCAGTATAGTATGTTGCATTTATTAACCATATAATGGTTAAATAAAATTTCTATTTTACAGACTCTCCAAGTGTGGATATCTAAGAGGCGCAGTACCTACAGTAATCAGACTTGCAGGCACCTCTCAAGTAAATTGCTAAACTTATTACACTTTCATCAGTTAAAGGGGTTGTCCACAACTAGGAATACCCCTTCTTGATTAAAATGTTTGGCTCCATAAAATAATAAAGCCTATACACGCTTCCTGTGCCAACACCATTCCCGCAGTGTCGGCACTCGTTCTCACTGGGGCTTTTGTGTGGTTTTGTGACATGTGATGCTGGCGCCCAATCAGTGCTCAGTGCTAGCGCCCAATCAGTGTTCAGTGCTAGCATCACTGTCCCTGCCTTTGGAGAAATTGAACATGAAGTGGAAGTCCGGGCTGCAGCTCATCTTGGACATCCTCATCATGTTTGATTTGTCCAAAGGCGGAGACCGTGACGCGAGTGCTGATTGGGTACCGCTCGAGAGTCCCAGGGAGAGCAGGTTCTGACACCGTGGGAACTAAGCCGGCACGGGAGGTGAGTATAATATTATTTTATCAGGGCCAAACATGGGTTATGACAAGAAGTAGTCTAAATAGTGGACATCTCCTTTAAGTCAAGCTAATCTTCAAGTCAGCAGTGGCACTGAAGAGATGATTAACAATTGTAGCAGAACTGCATTTATTCTCTATATAGGGGCACTCAAAAACGGCAAGGTGTATTCAAATACGTTTAAGCATGGCTGGAGATTATTGACGGTATGAAACGGTATGAAACCTGTGTAAAATAATTTAAAATTGTACCTTGTCAATTTTTGGTCCAGTTTATTTGGGTATATAAAGAAATAAAGTTTTGTTTAACAAAATCTGTCACTTATGAATCAAATTCTTCATGACTTAGAGCCTTCTGCATTGTTTATCATTAGGAAAAGCAACAATAGTTGTGTTATTCTTCATTTACCCAAGAGAACCTAGATAGAGCAAGAGTTTGGAGAATACCCTAACAAAAATATATATCCTGACTTGCCTTCAGTGAGTGTCATTCTGTTCTTTTATAACAGGCAAGATCATTTGCAAGCATTTTTCTCTGAATCTATTGTTCTCTGTTGCTTTCATTCATTGCTTTTGCCTCTGTTTTTTTGTCTAGTTTTGAGCATTTTGCACCTTTTTTTGTTGATATCCAATTCATTATTCTGTTTGTGACTTTTTAAGTCTATTTCATGTGCTCACCTGTTTTTTTAATACTTTGTTGGCAGAGTCTAGCAATTTTGCATGTTTAGCTTGATCCAACAACTGTGGCTCTTTAAAAAAAAAATTGTGCAACTCCAGTCCAGTTCCCAAGCATATTTTTAAGTGCACCAAAACACATTTTTGAGACTTTTTCTAAGGGTACCGTCACACAGTGGCATTTTGATCGCTACGACGGCACGATCCGTGACGCTCCAGCATCGTAACAATATCGCTCCAGCGTCGTAGACTGCTTTCACACTTTGCAATGTACGACGCTGGAGCGATAATTTCATGACGTATGTGCGATGTAGAAGCCGTTGGTTACTATGCGCACATCGTATACAATATCGTGCACACCTTTGTTACACCATGCGATCATGCCACCACAGCGGGACACTAGACGACGAAACAAAGTTTCAAACGATCTGCTACGACGTACGATTCTCAGCGGGGTCCCTGATCGCAGGAGCGTGTCAGACACTGCGAGATCGCTGGAACGTCACAAATCGTGCCGTCGTAGCGATCAAAATTCCACTGTGTGACGGTACCCTTAGAGATAGTGCAGCAGTGATAAAATTCTGGTGATAAAACCTTCATTGTAAGTAAACAACAGCACCTGATAAGTGACATATGGCTGAGTTCAGTGTTTTAACCCCTACACTATGATATCCTCAGATTAAATAGCAAAAACCTGCTGTCAGATTCCATTTAACACTTTAGACTTCTGTCAACAGCTACACCAACTGACTCCACTATACATATGCATGATTAGCCTAGTAGGAGTATAGATTTGGGGAGATTGTTAGGCCGCAGATGCCAAAAAAAACATCATGAGCCCTTGATTATATTGCAGAAAAGCAAATAATAAGAAAAAATCGAGTCCACTCCCCAATTATTTAAGCATCTTAGACATATCTGCACAGTGAAGCAACTAAGGACACACAGATCTACATCTCTGGGCTATATATCACCACCCTACTAACCAGAATCCCTCAATGTCTGTCCACTATTTCATTCTTCTCCGCTAGATTTCTAAAGCTTAACATGGACAAAACAGAATTCATCATCTTTCTCTGATCTCACGTGACCCCCCAAACGAATCTATCCATTACAGTAAACGGCTGCCCACTCTCCCCAGTTCCACAATCTCGCTGCCTCGGGGTAATCCTTGACACTGATCTCTCCTTCAAACCACATATCCAAACCCTGTCCACTTCCTGCCGCCTCCAACTCAAAAATATTTCACGGATCCATACATTCCTAAACTAAGTATCTGCAAAAACCCTAGTCCATGCCCTGATCACCTCTCGCCTTGACTACTGCAACCTCCTGCTCTGTGGCCTCCCCTCGAACACTCTCGCACCCCTCCAATCTATTCCAAACTCAGCTGCCCGACTAATCCACCTGTCCCCCCATTATTCCCCTGCCTCTCCTCTCTTTCAATCCCTTCACTGGCTCCCCATTACCCAGAGACTCCAGTACAAAACCCTAACCATGACATACAAGGCCATCCACAACCTGTCTCCTCCATACATCTGTGACCTCGTCTCCCAGTACTTACCTGCACGCAACCTCCGATCCTCACAAGATCTCCTTCTCTACTCCCCTCTTATCTCATCTTCCCACAATCGTATACAAGATTTCTCTCGTGCATCACCCCTACTCTGGAACCCTTTACCACAACACATCAGACTCTCGCCTACCATCGAAACCTTCAAAAAGAACCTGAAAACCTACCTCTTCCGACAAGCCTACAAACTGCAGTAACCACCTATCGACCAAACCGCTTCACGACCAGCTCTACCCTCACCTAATGTATCCTCACCCATCCCTTGTAGATTGTGAGCCTTCGCGGGCAGGGTCCTCTCTCCTACTGTACCAGTTGTGACTTGTATTGTTTAAGATTATTGTACTTGTTTTATTATGTATACCCCTCCGCACATGTAAAGTGCCATGGAATAAATGGTGCTATAATAGTAAATAATAATAATAATAATAGTAACTAATTAGCTCAGAAGTGAATAGGGTAGTGTAGAAAGCCTACAAACATAGCTCATTCCAAGAACAGGGAATGGAAGTCAGGAGACCATTTGTTCCTACTTCTGGTGGGCGCATTTGAAAAACAAACAATAAAATAGATGTATATAAAAGAAACAATATAGGAAAAGTAACTCTAAGTTTATAGCTCGGCTTACTTAATAAATCGCCACTTGACCATAATAGCACACAGGTCAAATCTGTTAAGCGAACAATGTGGCCATTGCACATGTTTAACGTAGTGAAAACATCTTATAAATTACTAACTTCCAGTCTAATGAAAAATGTTTGTTGTCATAGATGTCAAAGATATACATGCTCCTGAGGTACTTTAGACATGCTGGTTAAAAAGGTTAAAAGTTAATTTAAAATAATAAGAAATGTAAATGTGGCAGCTCAAAAACTGATACGATAACAAATCTGTAAAAGAGGGAATATCTCCATGGATCTACTCTATTCCAAGATCTATAAATCATTAATAATGTAGTCCAAGCTCTTAACTCCCATTGCTCCTTCTAACGTGCCCTCTAATCCATTGTAAACATGGACAATTTAACCTCTGTCCTGCATGCTATTTCTCAGTGCTAAAGGGTGCTGCAAAGAAAAAGCATTTCATTCATCATTCAAATCACACGATGTAATTGAGAATACATATATATGAAGCCACATAACATCATAAGTGAACAGAAAACTTCTGACAAATTTTGCTGAATAGTAAATTAAGAAGTAGATGGGTCCAGGCCTATTATGGTCAACCATTGCAGTTTTTGTCCATTATTGCGGTGACTTCACGGCTGCTACTTTTGACTTTACTCTAAGTTTTTGCTAGTCCAAAAAAGTAATACATATCAGCACATCCAAAAAATAGATAAAATCTTCAGATTTTATTCTATTAGTATCAAACAACTAATATCCACATACTCGTGATATACAAAACACACTGGTAACTGTGTGCGCCCTTTGTCATAGAGAATCACATACATTCTCTTTGACTAAGGGCGAAGACAGAGCCAGAAATACATTTGTGCTTTTTTTTTATATTTATCCAGCATTTAGATTTGTTTGATTCTTATTTAATAAAATTTGAAGATTTTATCTCTTTTTTGGACAGGCCTATCAATGAAACTTTTTTTGGTCTAATTTCCTGACGGTCTGCAGTATTTGAGACGCCACCCATTGCATACAGATAATGGCAAAAGACTCATAGCCAGTGATCACAGATGCTTGATTGCAGTTGTTGCTGCTGAGGGAGGCCCAACCAGTTATAAGATTTATGAGGCAATCATTTTTTCACACAGGACCCTGTAGGTTTGGATTTCTTTTTCCCTTAATAATAAAGACCTTCTCTTGTAAACTACTTTTTGTAATTACTTGTGTTATCTTTGTCTAATATTTAAATTTGTTGATCTGAAACATTTAAGTGTGACAAATATGCAAAAGATCGGAAATCAGGAAGGGGGAAACACTTTCGCACAACTGAAACAGACATTTGTTTAAGATTATGTTCATATCTCATTTCGAGCTGCCATCACAGATTCCATCATACATGTTGAGAAAAGTAGAGCAACATTTAGCACTGTTGTTCCCAATTATGTGCTTTTGTCTTAGTTTATGTGTAATCTTGCATGCGGTTAATGGCACAAATACATACAGTATGATGAGGGGCAGTGTGGCTCAGTGGTTAGCACTGCAGCCTTGCAGCACTGGAGTCCTGGGTTCAAATCCCACCAAGGACAACATCTGCAAAGAGTTTGTATGTTCTCCCCATGTTTGTGTGGGTTTCCTCCGGGTTCTCCGGTTTTCTCCCACATTCTAAAGACATACTGATAGGGAATTTAGATTGTGAGCCCATTGGGGACAGCAATGATAATGTTTGTAAAGCGCTGCGGAATATGTTAGCGCTATATAAATAAAAGATTATTAGTATTATGCTTAAGTGGACACTGTGCATCAGAAACATGTTAGCATTTTGTTTGTACATTATTTTCTGATGTGCTTTACGGTTATTTATTGGTAACAGAAAGAAGTTTTTAATTTGGAGGCTGGATGCTTCTTTTTTCAGTTTGGTATTAACATACATCACTGAACTATGTCCAGTTTTTTATAATGGTCTTTTAGCTGTTCTTCTGCTTTCTATCAAAATGAGATCTAATAGAGGGAAACAAATAAAACACATGCCATAATTTTGTTAGCTAAAGATTTGTTTTTAAGACTTTCACATTGAAAGGTGAGATCAGTTTAAGTTCAGATATGACAAGTTTAGTAGGAGCCTGGGATGACAGCTGATTCCCTGGGAAAATATATGTCCTTGAATGAGCCATTCCAGAACCTTATTAGACAACCTTGTTCTGTTAACATGCAGAATAATTGGAAGAGGGACTTGTGGATGGATATTACGGATAACTGAAGACAGTTTCATGTTCTCCAGCTACACTGTTTTATATTCTTGCTATGCAAAGTTGTAATGTGATTTGTTGTGGCCAATTATATGCAAATCTGAAACGCTACACAGGAATACATTCTAGCTAATGAAAAACAAAATATTTACTATCTCATCTTACATATGCATAGAATATATTGTACATGAGCTTTGTAAAACAACATTTGTATATTGGAGTTGTCCTATATGTACAAAAGGTTATTAAACTAGCAGCATAATGAAGACAATGACTATACGTAGAGTCATAGAGTCATAAAATCATTGAATGGTAGAGTTAGAAGGGACCTCCTGGATCACCTAGTCCAACCCCCTGCTCAATGAACTAAATCATCCCAGACAGATGTCTGTCCAGCCTTTGTTTTAAGATTTCCATTGTCGAACTCACCACCTCTTGTGGCAGCCTGTTCCATGCATTGATCACCCTGTCAAAAGTATTTTTCTAATATCTAATCTGTGCCTCCACAATTCAGATTCATTCCATTGATTCTGGTCTTTCCTTGTGCAAATGAGAACAAAGCTGATCCTTCTACAGTGCGACAGCCCTTCAGATATTTGCAGACCGCTATTAAGTCAGCTCTCAGTCTTCTCTTTCGCAGTATACATTTCTCGATGTACTGTATGCACAGATGCAAATTAGTAAGAAAAATGCTTTATTACTTTTCTAAATACATTAGAAAGATATCACATCAGTTCCTAAGAGAAAAACCAAAGAGAAAATAAAGGTTTAGGAATCAGAAAAAGATCTAAGAGGGGCACTTGGAGATTCAAAAAAGGGTAACATGACCTTACAATCATACCCTGGAATTATGCTAATTTGCTGCATCATCGCACCATTAAACACTCCTTCATCCCAGCCTAGAGTCCACAGCATCGCCCCACTTCTGCCTCCGCCAGCAGCGGCCCTGTGACCCCGCTCCACCACAGCTGCCACCCCCCCATATGAAATAAGACGCACATCTTATAAGGAGCACCACCATTTTATTAAAAAAGTTTTTTCTCTATTTTTCTCCCTAAAATTTTGGCGTGCGTCTTATAATCCTCAAAATACGATACGTCCATCAAATTTAACATTCCCTTGACCAGTTATTCATTACCTATTTCTACATTATTTAAAACCATCAATAACAGTTGTGATAAAAGCACCTAGCACTTTTTAAATGTTGATATAGTGTCTGCAATAATTAATTGGTGGCATTCTACTGACTGAGTACTATAAAGAATACTTTCCTATTTAGCTGCCTGAAACACCTTTCGTCCACACCTAATGAATGTCCCCTGGTCCTTTGTATGGTCCTTGGAAGGAATAAGTCATGTGTCCGTTCTTTAAATTGATTACATATGTACTTATGAGGTGTATTTTTTGTATGCCAAATAAGCCCAATTTTTGCTATTTGTACAACTGCAGCACTAATGAAGAGGAGTGTAACAGTCTGAGAATAAATACAGAGTTTTAATGGACAGAGTGAGAGAGAGATAGTAGAGATGCAAGCAGAAGTGCAAGACTCCGCGTGATTCATCAGTAATATGATGTGCTGCCTTCTTTGGACCTACCTATCTAGCATTTCCTATTTCATCATTTTTTGGAATGTTGAATTCTGTTAAAAAAATGTAAAAAAATATATAAAAAAATAGAGACATTTAATTGTACATGTTTGTTTTTACACAACTGTTTTAATTGGCCAATTTGACATCTGTACATAGCACACTGATGCGGAGGCCGGCTGGCATATTATTCTTTCTGGCATTGCATCTACCTACTTAGCATATTTTATGTCCTTTTTGCCAAGACTTAAATAATTGGAGTTGAAAAGCTTGTCTAAAGTGTAATTATAATGTAAAAAATATATAGTATAAGATGAAGTACCAATGGTAAAGGACAGGGAAGCATGAAAAAATATATACTATGGCTAAGAATGTGGGAGCTGAGAGCAGCAGTAGAAGCTCCAGACCTGCTTGACCTGCTCATAAATTATTGATTTAATCATATAATACAAGTCTATCACAAGAAGTCATTGACTATAAAGTACAGAATAGTAAGCCACCAAAGATATTTACTAAACAACATTATAAATAAGATTATTTACACTATCTTGTGCCAAAACCCATGGTCGATCATTCACATCCTTAAAAATTCATACAAATGGTAGCTGAACTATACTGGTTGTGCAGTAAAATAAAGAAATTGTAAAATTCAAATAGCAGCTACACTACAAAGTTTGATGCTAATCATCAGAAACATAAATCTCATTTCACTACTCAGACTGTTGAACATATTTCAACTAACACAAAAAACCATCCTGTAATCTGAGCTGCAGTTCAAAAGAAATGGGTCAGTTCACAAACAAGATTACAAGCTTCAGCTATGAACTGTTACTTTCTAGATGATCACCTCTAATAAATACTATAATTATCACAAGAAAATTTGCTTAGTGAAAAAAAAAATCTCAGTGCTGATGAGCTGGTCATTCATTAAACTTAAAAATTGACAATATTCAAAAAGTAGATATCTTCCAAACCCTTAATAAAAGGGATTTCTTCCTTCTCTCACTTCATCGAGTACATTTGATGCCTTTGAACTAGTCATGGAAGATGTTGCCAAGTTCATCTCTTCATCTCCCCCCACTGCCTGCACCAGTGACCCTATTTCTTCTCACCTCCTCCAGTCGCTCTCCTCAGCCATCACTATTCACTTAACGAAAATATTTAACCTCTCTCCTTTCTGGTATATTTCCCTCCTCTTTCAAATATTCAATCATAACACTAATCCTAAAAAAAAAAAAACATCCCTTCACCAGAACTACTCTGAAATTACAGACCTGTTTCTAATCTACGTTTCATCTCAAAACTCCTGGATTGCTTGGTCTACTCTCTTCCAATCTGCTCTCTTTCAGGGAACTCTCTTCTTGACCCTTTATAATCTGGTTTCAAGTCCTTACACTATACATAAACTGTCCTTCGTAAAGTTTCTAATGATCTACTAACAGCTAAGCCTAATAATTACTAGATTCTGATTTTCCAGTTTCTCTCTACAACATTTGACATCGTTAATTAATTACCATCTCCTCGCTCACTATACTCTGCTCTGTCAACCTTCAGTGTATCACTTTCTCTTGGTTCACCTCCTACACCTCTCTGATTATTCATTAAGTGTCTCATTTGTTGGCTCTTCTAACTCTTAGGCCTGGTCACACAGCTGTCAATTTTATCATGCGAGAGAATTGGTCCAATAATGCTTATGACACTCGGCTCAAACTCTGTCAAAGTTTGAGCCGAGTGTCAGTTTACTGAGCTCCGATTGTCTCGAATGAGAGAATCGCAGCACAAGTGCAGAGAAGTCTAAGAACTTAATTTATCCATTGTCTGTGCAAATACATCAGACTACACTTCAAATATTCAAGTAATGCATAGGAATATTAATGCAAAGATTCAAGTGATATTTTGGAAAGATGTCTACACATTTCTGCAAACTTTGTTGGTTTTATAGAACCATAGTTGTTATGGAAAGCAGCTCTCCTTTTTCATCATATTTTTTTTTGTTAGTTTTTTTAACTATTATTTTGTTCATTTGACAACCAAAACAATTTTCTATGCAAATGTGATAACAGGATAAAATTAGCTTCAAAGTGTGAAGATTGTGTATGCCTCAATTCATTACTGGCGCTAATTCTATAATTACAAGGAAAAAAAAAAAGCTATTCTGTCGGAGACATTTTCCACTCTTACTATATATGTATCATTAGCTTCTTTGGAAACAAGAAAATACTGAAGGCAGCTTGATTTCTCCTGAACAAGAGACTTTGTACTGTAAAATGATTTGCTCAAGTATATTTGACTTGTTTAGGGCTGCTGGCACAGAACAACCTGAAAAATAAAACCGACAGGCAATGCTAGCACTTTGATGGTAAACCACAGGGAAATACTAGTCTGCCAAAGAAGAGGTTAAGGCCTAAGAATTGCTGGGGGATCGGAGAATATGAGGCTTACTGAGTACTGTAAGGGATTTCTAATAAATTAGATATATTAAAAAGTTTATAGTCTCAAAGTCATCATAAATCAAAACACTATTTGAACTTATGAATAAATGAATAAAATATATAGCATCATTTTTATTTGTTACTTTGCTTAAACGTTATATGTAAGATTTTACTATTTTGTCCTAAGAACATTATAGGCAGGGGATAAGAAAGTCAAGTTATTAGCTTATATCTCAATTAACTGAAACTATATTTATTCGCTAACTGAAAATATTTAATAACTACTTTTAAGACTACTTATTTTATTTGGTGTAGCACCACAGGATTTGTTCTTGAATACTGTATATTTTAGAAATGAAATACAATATAGTAGGTTATTTCCTTGACATTAGAATCAAGCTTAAAGAGTTCCACATTCATATCAACTTATTTCGTTACCTCCTGAAAGGTATATAGGATGTCTTTTGTTACAGCTCATAAATACATATTGCAAAATGTCAAATATATCAATTGGCAGGTATGTAAAACTGAATAAGTATTATATGGAAGACTGAACCTGCGCTATAAAGTGTATACAACAAACGGTTCCATGCTCATGTATAGAAATCTTTCTGGTGGTAAATTTGCAGAATAACATTGCTTAAACAGAGATATGGTAGATAAAGAGATAAACAGAGATAAACCGAGAAAGTAAAATATAAGTAACAGACATGTTTCAACTTTACTAAACTAGTTCTATAGAACATCAGCGTAACAAGTTGAACTTTTGAATGACACCATTCATTTTACCACATAGTGTACAGGAAAATGGGAAAAAGTTCCAAGTGTGGAGAAATTGTGAAAAAAACACATCTGATATTGTTTTTAAGGGATCTATTTTTACAGTGTACATTTTGTGGTAAAAATGACTTTGTAGTAATAATAATAGTAATTGTGATCCAAAATATGTCCAGTTTTTTTTTATTGTTTTATTGGTGAAAAAAATCTGAAGTTTGAAAAAAAAACAATTTTTTTGAGGTTGTGTCGCCGTTTTCTGAGAATTAAAATTTTTATTTTTCAGGAGCTGTGTGAGGGCTTATTTCTTGCAGGGTGAGATGTTTTCATAGATACCATTTTGGGACAGATTTGATGTATTGATGGCTAGTTACAGCATTTTTTGTGGTATTGCAGTGACCAAAAAAATGTTATTTTTTTCGAGATCTTAACATTTGTTGTTTACCGATCGGTTTAATTACGTTTATATTTTGATAGACTGGACTTTTCTGAATGTGGTGATACCACATGTTTTTTTTCCTACTATTCTTATTTTAAATGGGGGAAATGGGGGTTATTTTAACTTTTATGTTATTTTGATTTTTTTTCAAATGTTGTAAAACTTTTTTTTTTTTTACTTTTCACGGATATGCCCCTATGCCAACTGGCTGTAAATGTGGCTATCAGAGACTTACAGCAGCATTTAACAGGTTAACAATTGTCAGTGGCAGGTCACACAGTCATTACCTATTGAGTATGGGGCAGGTTCACACCATGAGCCCACTCCATACACCCACTTTCAATGCGCTATACATGTCATGTAGGATGTTGTGAAGGGGTTAAAGTTCAGTACAAACATTGGCGAATGGAAAATAGTCCAGAACAATGATAAAATGAAGGATTGATTGCATTTTTTCATGTATTTTATGTTGATATTTCCTGAAGAATTGTGGGTTTTTTTTTGCTTGGTTAGCACTAAATAATCATCTACACGAGATCCTGAGCATACTCACAGCATTTTCAACCTATAAAAGAAGAATATGGCTTACATAAATCTGATGGAAATAGATAAGCGCTTTAATGATTTATGTTCCCTAGGGCTAGGGAAATTCAAAAGGTAAGGGTGGAGGTAACACACCCCCTCACATCATACATATGCTGCAAATTTACTTTGGTCATGCTTTCACATTTGACTATTTGGAAACGCAAACCATACAGGAATGACGATTATAAGTTTCCTGCATGCTTTATCAAAATTCGATATGTTTCATGTGCTATCCTCACCTTTTCCCAACAAATGGAAATATTTAGGTTGCAGTTAAGTTATGGCTGAAGATATACATTTCTACAGTTGTGAGAAAAACTAAGTACACCCCCTTCGAATTCTATAGTTTTATGTATCGTAATGACACAATAAAAAAAATCATCTGGCCCTCAGAAGATCTTAAAATTAGATCTATTAAAATGAAGTCAAAAGGGGGTACTTTTTGCTTTTATTTTATTCCTGCTGCTCCCATGAGTATTACTTTTTTTACCATCATACAGCTCCAAAAATATGGGCCTTTTTATTTAGTGCGAACCTTAAAGGTACTGTCACACTAGACGATATCGCTAGCGATCCGTGACGTTGCAGCGTCCTCGCTAGCGATATCGTCCAGTGTGACAGGCAGCAGCGATCAGGCCCCTGCTGGGAGATCGCTGGTCGGGGAAGAAAGTCCAGAACTTTATTTCGTCGCTGGACTCCCCGCAGACATCGCTGAATCGGTGTGTGTGACACCGATTCAGCGATGTCTTCACTGGTAACCAGGGTAAACATCGGGTAACTAAGCGCAGGGCCGCGCTTAGTAACCCGATGTTTACCCTGGTTACCATCGTAAAAAAACAAACAGTACATACTTACATTCAGCTGTCTGTCCCTTGCCGTCTGTTTGATGCACTGACTGCTGGCCGCAAAGTGAAAGTGAAAGCACAGCACAGCGGTGAGTCACACAGCGGTGACTCACCGCTGTGGCTGTGCTCTGCTTTCACTTTACGGCCAGCAGTCAGTGCAGCAAACAGACGGCAAGGGACAGACAGCTGAATGTAAGTATGTACTGTTTGTTTTTTTAGATGGTAACCAGGGTAAACATCGGGTTACTAAGCGCGGCCCTGCGCTTAGTTACCCGATGTTTACCCTGGTTACCGGGGACCTCGGGATCGTTGGTCGCTGGAGAGCGGTCTGTGTGACAGCTCTCCAGCGACCAAACAGCGACGCTGCAGCGATCCGGATCGTTGTCGGTATCGCTGCAGCGTCGCTTAGTGTGACGGTACCTTTAGGCAGTAGCACTAGCAGTATTTGGTCAGTCTTTTACATTAGTATCTGTAAGCCCAAACCAGAAGTGGAACAATCAGAAAAGTATAATAGAAACATTTGCACCACTTCTGTATTTATCACCCACTCCTGGTTTTGGCTTACAGATACTGATGTAAAATACTGACCAAATACTGAACGTATGACGGCAGCCTTACAGTCAAGGAGGCGTTGCTAGCATGATTTACTGCATTACGACCTTGTGATTCATGCCCCCTTGGTACAGACCACAAAATGAAGTACTATATAAAAATGCCCATATGGATTTAAAAAAAAAGTTAAACTGAACACTCAGAGGAGTAGTGGAGATAAACAAAAAAGAAAGCCCAAACGGGCAACTTGGTGAAAGGTACTCTTTAACAGAAAACTAGGCCAAAATGCAGAATTATTTTGAGAAAAAATAATTACACCCTATGAATCAATAGCTTTGCAGCATTAATTTGAAGTCCTCCATTTCTGTAAGACTTAATTAGCCTCTCAAAGTGTTCTGTAGGAAATCTGGCCCACTCTTTTTGACAACATTGCTTAAGTTTGTTGAAGTTTTTAGATATTTGTTTACGCACAGCTCTCTTATAGTCCCGTGATGGCATTTCAATTGGGTTGCAAACTGGATTTCACTTTACCCTTATCTACTCCATGATGGTTTTCTTTTTCAGCCATTCTGATGCTGATTCCCTAGTGAGAGCATTGTTCCATTTCAGAAAAGCTTTTGCATTTGGACTACTGACCTCAAATTTGACTCAAGAAATCTTCTTATGACAAGGTGTTAATGATCGACTCACTGACTACAAGGTGTCAAGGTCCTGTTGCAGCAAAACAAGCACAAATCATCAACCCTTGACAAAGTGCTCGATAGTTAATGAGATGTTTATACAAATATGTTGTGTTTGGTTTATGCCAAATGTGGTGCAGGGCATTATGACCTAATATCTCTACTATGGTTTCATCTTTCAAAAGGACATTATTCTTGAAGCCTTATGGTTTGTTCAGATGCAACTTTGCAGACTTTACCTGTGCTGTCTTGCTCTTTTCACAGAGAGGATGGAAACCCTTCCAAACAAACAGGGACAGTTTTAGACAAAGTGGGTCCCTGGGCAAAAGTTTAAAGTGGGGCCTCAAATGCTCACACATTGCACCATCACACAAACATTTCTGTTGTATTTAAATGCGCCTGATTTCAGGCTGTTAAAGGAGTGTGATTGTCAATAATGAAGTTGTTTGACGCTTGTCTCCCATCCTTCTTACTCCGTCTGATGAAGAATGATGGGTACAGATAGTCCTCGATATAATATAATGAAGGTCCCATATAGTACATATTGTATAATACACATCCCCATGGTCCCTGATAAAGTATAATGCAGCCCCTTTCAGAGTATAATGCAGCCTCCCACACACAGCATAATGCAGCCCCCCAACACACACAGTAAGAAAAATTTGCAGGAGACTGAGAAGAGCGGAGAGAAAACCAGATAGCGCTACCTAAGCTCAATAAATGACATATAGAAAACATTCGCGATACATATAAATGTATATATGTTCACCTGTGGGGGTTGTGCAGGATAGGCACCACAAGATTTAGCAATTTGATCACAAATGGGGATCCAACTTCACGGTATGCCACACTTCCAATTGGTGTGGAGTTGTGTTGGTCCTGTTGCATTCACAACTCCAAGGGATATGTGAGAAAAAAAAATTGGAGGCGCTCCCCTCTGGTGGAATGAATGAATTGATGGCATACTATTCATCTGACCTTTCTATGTCCTGTGGGGGTTGTACAGGATATTTATTACGCTATGTAGCAATTTGATCACAATTGGGATCCAACCTCGCGGTATGCCACCCTTCCGATTAGTGTAGAGATGTGTTGGTCCTGTTGCATTCACAATTCCAAGGGATATGTGAGAAAAGAAAATCGGAGATGCTCCCCTCGGGTGGAATGAATCCTCGAACAGATGTCACATGTGAACCACTCCTTTGGGTGGTGTCCAGAATGATGAATTGAAGACACTTTGTATTTGTCAAACTAAATGTATTAAAAAAAATGAATAATAAAGATTCTTTTCATGCTTGTGATAATTAAAACACATTGTGATTTTAATACCTATATAAGCTATTCATGCTTTTTTAAATATCACAAGCATGAAAAAAATCTTTATTACTCATGTTTTTTTTTAATAAATTCAATTTGACAAATACAAAGTGTCTTCATCATTCTGGACACTGCCCAAAGGAGTCATTCACATCTGAAATCTGTTCGGGGATTCATTCCACCAGAGGGGAAGGCCTCCAATTTCCTTTCCCCCACAAACACAGTATAATGCAGCCTGGAACACAAATGCACACACAGTATAGTGAAGCCCCCACAAAGTATAATGCAGCCCCCCACACAGTACAATGCAGCCCCCCACTCACAGAGTATAGTGCAGCCCCCAATCACAGAATAGTGCAGCCCCCACTAACAGTATAGTGTAACCTACCACTCACAGCATAGTGCAGCCTCCCCACACACAGTATAGTTCAGCCTCCATACACACAGTATGATGCAGCATCCCCACACACAGTATGATGTAGCCCCCACACACATACTATAGTGCAGCCCCCCCCACACAGTATAGTGCAGTCCCCCACACACAGTATAGTGCTGCACCACTGCAGGCACACACTGCTGAGTCAGAAACAGGGGGAGTGATGGAAGAAGGAACATCACCTGTCGCTCTCTCCATCATTGCTTTCAACTGTATCGGGATCTATGATGCTGATAAGTTGAATGCACAATGCCGGGGGTGGTGACAGTGGGCCCCTCTTACTCACAGGCCCCATAGCTGCCATGTGGTTTGCCGCTATCAGCACACCACTGGCTGGGGGCCCCTGGATCAAGGGTGCTGCCTGGTCAGCCAATCCCTAACGCCCTGCCAACAAACAGTACTTGTTCAGTCTTTTTGCAAATGTACCCTGATGAACCGAAACGTTTAAGATGCTGATGTCTTTACAGTCAGAGGTTTAGTCCTTGTTTTTTTGCAGCTTCTCTGAGCATTGAATGCTTTGACCTTGACATGAATCTTTACTTGGGGAAGACACTATTCTTTCTCACCATACAAATCTAAATACCCTGGTCAACTAAGAGCTACTTATTGGCCTTCTCTTTGGCCTCACCAGCCCATGTGTACATGTTGAATAAACAGTCAACTTCCTCAGCTACAGCTTTGACTTTACCTCAAAGTGTGAACATATCCATTAAACTGCTGGGCACGTTTATTTACTGTGATAGTATCATGGAACTTAAGATGATTATGCAGAACCCTACAATCCTCTGGTTAAAGAGATTCTGTCACTAGGTTTTACTACCTCATCTGAAAGCAGCATATTTTATGAAAAGAGACACAAATTTCAATTATGTATGACTTAGTTTACAGGGTGCAGCAGTTGTGATTCAATCAAAGTTTTTAGATGTATCCTGTAACAGAACATACTATACCACAACTTTCTGTGTACATTGTGTATACACAGTAAGCTGCTAATCGATGCTGGGGGTGTGGTTAGACTAATTGGCATGCAACAGCTAGTCAGATAGTGATAATCTCCTGCTGTGAGAACAGTCATACTATTGAAACAACAGCACAGAGCCTTATAAGTCACACATCTCAGAAATCAATGTCTCAGCCCCTAACATATGGTGTTCTCAGATTACGCAGGAAAAACCTGCTAACAGATTCCCATTAATAATCATCATTAGGACATTGGGAATACTTGTATTTTTCAAACATTTGAAACTTTTCAGTATTATTCTTTAGCGCATAAAACTGTGTAGCGGATACAGTATGCATTTATTTAGTTCCATTAAAAACTTTGATGATGAAGAATACAGCTTTTTCCATGTTTTAAAATGCACAATTTAGATATTATTTGAAATATATTTATTAAAACAGGCATGTCAAAAAAGCTGACAATCATTTGAGAGCTCTTTTAAGAGTAGCCCTACTCATTGTGCTTTAGCAACTGTATGCTCTGCTTTTGTAATGAGAGGCAAATAAAATGTAACATTTATGATGACTAAGAGACCTGGACTTGATCTCTCCTACTTTAAATTGGGAAAGCAAAGTTTGATAGTTGAAACATATTTCTATCTGGCAGAAGCATGAGAGTGCACATCTATCCAAACCAGTTTTACAGTTAGAACTAAAAGTTTTTGGTTATGTGCTGTACTGTGTGGTCTTCTCTTTGAACGAAGGTCGTGTTTAGCAGAAAACATGAGCCAAGTTCCCCCTGAGATGAAAATATGGACATGTGCTATGAATAACATTGTATTTTCAGAATTCAAACTGACGGAAAGCTTCCTATCACATGTGCATAGCAAATAAACCATTAGTACATAGCCAGCAAGTTAAGAAAACATGATTTTAGTGACTTTTCTTTTCATGTTAATTGAATGTGTTGTCCGTTCCCCCCTTTTTTTTTTTAACTTAGGACCACTTTAGCCAATAAATGGCGCAAATGGTGACATATTGCAGTTTATGTGCTGATGACACTGGAAAAGAAGGTGAGAAATCTGGCAGGGGACCCAGTCATATCTGTGGTGTAGCAGCAGGACATCAGTAGTAAGCAAGTATATATTTTTAGAGCACAATTGTCCTTAGTAAAATAAATTTAAAAAAAATTCCATCTAAACAGAGCATTTGAACGTGCTATTGCATTATAAACCTCTAGCCTAGAAAGGTCCTACAAGTCTATGGGAGTAGAAAAATATCATAAATCCAAAGGGTGGTACTCCCATGCAAAAAAATAATATATATTTACACATTATTAACCTCGTTTGAAATAAAACATATCATTTAAGGGTTTGGCCACTGCTTTTATATTGGTAGCCATCAATATCTAATTGGTAGGGGTCTGACAGCCGGAGCCCCTGCCATCACCTGTTATTGGCACTGGCCAGAACACAGCAGCTCTGTCATTTCTATTCTGTCCACATCCAGGTACTGCAAATGAACAGGAGCTGGAGCTGTAGCACCCAGCCACAGTCACTATAGTTTTGTCAGAGTTGCTATATTTCAACAGCGTCTGAGAACTTCTATTTCATTATGGGTAACCGGTGATTGGCGCAGGGTGCCGGGTGTTGAAACCCCATTGATCAGTCCTGAGCATGACAGCCTCAAAGAAATATATGAAGTTGTCATGCTTGGGTCAGCAGTGCCACGGTCCATGCTTGGATTGATTGGCACAAATATCTGAATGAGCCTTTAGACCAGTGTTCCCCAACTCCGGTCCTCAAGAGCAACCAACAGGTCATGTTTTCAGGATTTTCTTGATATTGCCTAGGTCACGGAATTATTGCCTGTGAAGGTGATGCAATTATCACCTGTGCAATACTAAGGAAATCCTGAAATCATGACCTGTCGGTGGCTCTAGAGCAGGGGTCCCCAACTCCAGTCCTCAAGGCCCACCAACATGTCATGTTTTCAGGATTTCCTTAGTCTTGCCCAGGTAATAATTGCATCACCTGTGCAATGCAAAGGAAATCCTGAAAACATGACCTGTTGGTGGGCCTTGAGGACTGGAGTTGGGGACCTCTGCTCTAGAGGACCGGACTTGGGGAACGCTGCATTAGACCTATTTTTATAGCTAACAGGGCTGATTTCCATGCCCACAATTGAAAATGTGAAGCAAAGATGTGCTAATTGTGACAAATTTTTTGAGCGAAAACTATACAGGACTAAATGTGCAATTTGTTTATGTAAAAAAAATGACACAAATGTCTTGATAAATTTCCCCATGTTTCTCCTCCCAAGGTTCATTTTTGTTTCTGGGAAGCTACAGTAGGACTTCAATCAATAGCAGTAATAATACTCATCTTACTTTCTAACATTGAAGCTCCTTCTGGTGAAGTTTACACATTCCCACTAGCTTAAGAAACTGTGCTAACTATGGACAGTACTTACAGTAAAGGTACCATCACACTCAGCGACCCTGCAGTGATATAGACAATGAGCCGATCGCTGCAGCATCGCTGTTTAGGTCGCTAGGAGATGTCAAACACGGCAACACCAGAACAATGCAGGAGTGATCCAGTGACGTACTTATTGTTCTCGCTGGTTGTTAGCTCCATGAAAAAACATTGCTGGCATCGTTGCTTTTGCTGTCAAACATGACGATACACGCCGACCTGACGACCAAATAAAAGTTCTGGACTTCTAGCTCCGACCAGCGATGTCACAGCGGGATCCAGATCGCTGCTGCGTGTCAAACACAACAAGATCACTATCCAGGATGCTGCAACGTCACGGATCGTTGTTGTTCTCGTTGTAAAGTTGCTCAGTGTGAAGTTACCTTAAGGATAGTAATTAGTGTTGAGCGATACCGTCCGATACTTGAAAGTATCGGTATCGGATAGTATCGGCCGATACCCGAAAAATATCGGATATCGCCGATACCGATATCCGATACCAATACAAGTCAATGGGACATCAAGTATCGGAAGGTATTCTCATGGTTCCCAGGGTCTGAAGGAGAGGAAACTCTCCTTCAGGCCCTGGGATCCATAGGGATGTGGAAAATAAAGAATTAAAATAAAAAATATTGATATGCTCACCTCTCCGGCGGCCCCTGGACTTCACGCTGCTATCCGGGAGGCTTCTTTGTTTAAAAAGCGCGCCTTTCGGACCGGTGAATGACGTCCCGGCTTCTGATTGGTCGCGTGCCGCCCATGTGACCGGCACGCGACCAATCAGAGGCCACGACGTCATTCGCAGGTCCTCAATTCCTATAATTAGCAGTTTTGTGAATGAGAATGACGTCGCGGCTTCTGATTGGCCGCGTGCCGGTCACATGGGCGGCACGCGACCAATCAGAAGCCGGGACGTCATTCACCGGTCCGAAAGGCGCGCTTTTTAAACAAAGAAGCCTCCCGGATAGCAGCGTGAAGTCCAGGGGCCGCCGGAGAGGTGAGCATATCAATATTTTTTATTTTAATTCTTTATTTTCCACATCCCTATTGATTCGATACCGATACCCGATATCACAAAAATATCGGATCTCGGTATCGGAATTCCGATACCGCAAATATCGGCCGATACCCGATACTTGCGGTATCGGAATGCTCAACACTAATAGTAATCCTTTTCAAGGGAATCTGTTATGAGGTTTTTGCTAGGTAATCTGAAGAAAGCATACTGTAGGAGTTAAAATACAGATTTCAGCAATGCCTCTCTTATCAAGCTCAGTGGTTTTGTTTGCTTACAATGATAGTTTTAGCATCAGGAGAATATAATTGCTGGGACTTAGCAGCATGTGCATTCTAGTCCAACACGCCCCCTCCTGTGATAGGCACCTCACTGTCTATAGACAATGTAGGCACAGAGCCTGGTGTGGGCAGGGTTAGCTTCTCAGCTCTGTTTTATTGCTAAATCTAAAAGCTCTGATTGAATCAGAATAGCTGCACCCAGTAAACTAAGCAATACAATATTGGATTCAGCTTCTCTTTTCCTACATCATGCTGCTCTCAGATGTGGTAGCAAAAACCTGCTGACAGATTATTTTTAAGCATGCTATGGATCATTCACACTGTCCTCAAATGATCTTTGATTCTGATGTACCATCACACATTTTAATGTCAGATACATAAACAAATTTACATTACTTTACATGAGAATAAACAGACACATTAATCAAAAACACCCCTAGTAATTCATTACCGACTGAACAGTTTGCTACAGCAAGTCTTGGATACACTTTTCATCCAGTTCTATCTGTACAAAAGGTATGACACAGCGAGAATGCGGTGTAACTTTTTCTTCCATTCTATTATAATCACAGTCTCTACCGCAGCCTAAAATTGGATTATATGCTGTATTGATCAAACACTCAGCAAGCGGCTTTTCTGGATTGCTAAGAAAGTCATTAGTCTAAGTTCAACTGTGTCTGTTCTTCTTTTCATCGACTTGAATGTCATTGCACCATATCCAATTGTACTACTTGCTGTGTTACTCTGAGTGAGATATATTCTTTATCTAGAGGAATGATAAAGGATTACATTTTCCAAAACTGAAAACGATCATCAGATTGTTCCTGTGCTTACGTGCATCTGTCTATGCATGTAAGCTCTAAGCAAGGCCGCGTAAAAAGAGATTTACCATGCAGAGGTGTTCCTACTCTATTATTTTGCTCATGACAGGTCTATTCTCTGCACGTTTGCATTATTTATAGCTGTAATGTTAAATGTATAATTACAGCAATATATATTTCAGAGAAGAGAGCACAACAAGTAGTCAAGCAGGTGTTAAAAGATTATAGAGCAGGAAACAGATTTTAATTACTCTTAAAATGAATAGGTTTATAGTTTTGCATGTTTCTTTACAGTTTATGCTTTTATGCTTTTTTTTTCAAGTTGGCAAGGTAACATTAAGTTCTTGTAAAATAAAAGTAACAGATCATTTTTATAATGAATAATTGAGCAGTATTGCAAGACATTTATAATTAGAAGTACATTTTAAGGCCACAATACTTCATTAGTGACTTTTGAAGATACATTCCACTTTTAATAATAATAATAATAATAATAATCTTTATTTTTATATAGCGCTAACATATTCCACAGCACTTTACAGTTTGCACACATTATCACACACATTTGACCAACTCCACAAAAATGGGCAGAGCTGGGGTGGAGCTAGGGCAGTGAGTTGCAACGCTGCACCCATGGATGCATCAAAAATGTCGGAGTTCCTAACTCCAGAAATGTTACCCATGTCACCAACTGGAGTGACATTTCAGGCAAAGTGCATGGAGGGAAACACCACTGATAAGTTCATGAACAGGGGTGCACTTTTTATTGAATTTGGTACATCTTATTCTTGCCCGCCTCTATTACCACTGGCACACAATACACCAATCTTAATGAATTGAGATCAAAAGGTTTATCTGTCTTTACATCACTTTAAGGTTGAGACCAGACATGGATGGTGGACTGAGCTTTAGCTGCAGCTTGTTGTTGCAAGTCAACGCCTCTTTTAGAAGGGTGTATTTTGGTCTATATTTTGTTTGTATGCAACAGACAGCACTGTGAGAAAAATTAGTGCATCTGAAAGTGCGAATGCGCTATTTTCCCAACAGGAATAGTGCATGCATCTTTTTTTCTATCTGTTTTAGTGATGAACATCTTGACTTTAATAGAAGGCAGACACTGCGTCTGTCCGTTGTACTGATTAGCACTAATGATGAGCGAATATACTCGTTGCTCGTGTTTTCCAGTTCCGAGTATTTGTGACTGCTCTGAGATTTAGTTTTTGCTGACTCAACTGCATGATTTGCGGCTACTAGACAGCTTGATTACATGTGGGGATTCCCTATCAACCAGGCAACCCCCACATGTACTCAGGCTGGCTAGCAGCCGTAAATCATGCAGTTGAGTCAACAAAAAATAATCTCAGAGCAGTCACAAATACTCGGAGACCACCCGAGTGTGCAGGGGAAAACCCGAGCAACGAGTATATTCGCTCATCACTAATTAGCACATGAAGATATTCACAACCATAGTTTGTGGGCGAGACCATAATTTCTACGTTCATCTGAACTTGACATGCAGGGGTTGTCCCATAAACAAAGGACATTTTAATTAATGGATCTTGGAATTAAAATACGTTCTAGAATTGAATGTATAAAAAAATGTTCCTGTGCTGAGATAATCTTATAAATGTGCCCCTGCTGTGTACTGTGTAATGGCTGTGTCTGGACATATCTTGCTCCTCTCTACTGATGGAAAATACTTCGACTCTTGGTGGAACCGAATACACAGGTGTATGGCTGGTATGATATGAACATTCGGACAACAGCTATTGAAAATATATGGCCATCATAAAGGTGGGAATTTTATTAGGGATCTTTGACCCATCACAATTACTGTTGCTCTACAATGTACATGTGGTCACTAGAGTTGAGCGACCTTGACCTTTTTAGAGTCGAGCCGGGTTTCGCGAAACCCGACTATCTCAAAAGTCGGGTCGAGTGAAATCGGCCGATTATGACGTAAAGTCGGGATCGACCGAAACACGAAACCCAATGCAAGTCAATGGGGCAGCATAGTCGGCAGTGAGTGGGGGCCAGGAAAACACCTAGAGTGCCCATTTTAATGTCAAAACCATCCATTCTTCTTAATGAAGCTTGTCAAGCGTAATTTACCTTATAATAATTGGAAGGCATTTGAAATTGGGGGTCATTTGGCTAAAGTTGTGGTGGGTAGGGCTGGTTCAAGTAATTAGTGGGCCCAGGAAATCTGGACCACGTCACGGCAGTGGAGCAGGGAGAGGTAAGTATTTCAACTTTGCAAGTGCTGTGAACCTGAGCAAGCAGGGGGGGCCCACTCGTTGGCATTGGCACTGGCACAGGGCCCCTCAAAGTACAGCGGTGTGTTTGCACGGCGGGGGCGCCTCCCACCGGCAGCAACACTTTTGCGTACTATGAGAGGCCCTGTGCCAGTGACGTCGCCAACTAGTATTCCTCCCCCCACCTGATGAAGGAACCTGCACTTTCATCTGCACCTTCCTCTTTGTCCCCGTGTAAGGTGGTATGGTATTGCGGGAAGAGCAACCTGACTTTCAGCAGGGTCACAATGTTGTTGTGTAGCGTGCACGGGGAATGTTGCGTTATGGGTCAATGTACCAGCAGACTCATCTATCACTGGCTGGGCAATGGGCAGGATGAGGAGGAAACACAGATATAGGCCCAAAGAATAAAGTTGGCTAAATGCAGTTCAAAATTGGTAACACAGGACTAACCAGGGGGCATTGCAGTGGAGGACAACTGGAATGAGAGGCTGACACAGAGAGTAGGCCCAAATCAGTAAGTAGTCGAAATGCAGTTCAAAATTGGCAACCGTAGTAAACAGGCGGCACAGCTTTGTTCAGTGGGGGAGAACAACAAGGAGTGGCAGACACCGATAGTAGGCCCCAACCCAACTAGTAGGCCAAATGCAGTCTAACATTAACAACTACTTAACGAGCGCCTGAAAACGGAATTTCAGGACAGGAAACCAGGAGAACAGCAAGGAGTGGCAGACACCGATAGTAGGCCCCAAACCAACTAGTACGCCAAATGCAGTTGTTCCGTTTAACCACAATTTAATGAGAGCCTGAAGATAGAAGTTCAGGAAAGGCAACCTGGAGAACACCTTGGAGTGGAACACACCATCTCTCTACACCCCATACCCAATTTGTAGGCCTAATGCAGTGTAGTTTCCAAGAACTACTAAACGAGAGCCGGAAGATCGAAGCTCAGGAAAGGCAACCTGGAGAACACCTTGGAGTGGAACACACCATCTCTCTACACCCCATACCCAATTTGTAGGCCTAATGCAGTGTAGTTTCCAAGAAATACTAAACGAGAGCCGGAAGATCGAAGCTCAGGAAAGGCAACCTGGAGAACACCTTGGAGTGGAACACACCATCTCTCTACACCCCATACCCAATTTGTAGGCCTAATGCAGTGTAGTTTCCAAGAACTACTTAACGAGAGCCGGAAGATCGAAGCTCAGGAAAGGCAACCTGGAGAACACCTTGGAGTGGAACACACCATCTCTCTACACCCCATACCCAATTTGTAGGTCTAATGCAGTGTAGTTTCCAAGAACTACTAAACGAGAGCCGGAAGATCGAAGCTCAGGAAAGGCAACCTGGAGAACACCTTGGAGTGGAACACACCATCTCTCTACACCCCATAGCCAATTTGTAGGCCTAATGCAGCGTAGTTTCCAACAACTACTAAACGAGAGCATGAAGATCGAAGTATTGGCGAGGAAACCTGGGGAACACCTTGGAATGGAACACACCATCTCTCTACACCCCATACCCAATTTGTAGGCCTAATGCAGCGTAGTTTCCAACAACTACTAAACGGGAGCCGGAAGATCGAAGCTCAGGAAAGGCAACCTGGAGAACACCTTGGAGTGGAACACACCATCTCTCTACACCCCATACCCAATTTGTAGGCCTAATGCAGTGTAGTTTCCAACAACTACTAAACGAGAGCCGGAAGATCGAAGCTCAGGAAAGGCAACCTGGAGAACACCTTGGAGTGGAACACACCATCTCTCTACACCCCATACCCAATTTGTAGGCCTAATGCAGTGTAGTTTCCAACAACTACTAAACGAGAGCCGGAAGATCGAAGCTCAGGAAAGGCAACCTGGGGAACACCTTGGAGTGTAACACACCATCTCTCTCCACCCGATACCCATTTTGTAGGCCTAATGCAGTGTAGTTTTCTACAACTACTAAACGAGAGTCGGAAGACCGAAGCAATGGCAAGGAAACCTGGGGAACACCTTGGAGTGTAACACACCATCTCTCTCCACCCGATACCCATTTTGTAGGCCTAATGCAGTGTAGTTTTCTACAACTACTAAACGAGAGTCGGAAGACCGAAGCAATGGCAAGGAAACCTGGGGAACAC
Organism: Ranitomeya imitator; assembly: GCF_032444005.1. NCBI lineage: Eukaryota > Metazoa > Chordata > Amphibia > Anura > Dendrobatidae > Ranitomeya > Ranitomeya imitator. Next base: position 373,718,161 of record NC_091285.1, read on the forward strand.
CTTGGAGTGTAACACACCATCTCTCTCCACCCCATACCCAATTTGTAGGCCTAATGCAGCCTACTTTCCGACAACTACTAAACGAGAGCATGAAGATCGAAGCTCAGGAAAGGCAACCTGGGGAACACCTTGGAGTGTAACAAACCCTCTCTCTACACCACGGAAGGGCTGATTCTTAGGAAGGAAGGCTGTCGGAAAGAATCAGGGCGCGTCCGAGGGTGATTATATTCTAATTAGGTATATACTCACCCTCGGACGCGCCCTGCTTCTTTATTTGTAATGAATGTTTATTTGCAATGTGGTTTTGACTTACTCTATTTTTTTGGTAAATAATGATTTTATTATTTTCATTGTTTTGCATCTTCTTGGCAATAATATAAAGAAGACGCGACAGGACAACACTCGGTGGATGCCATATCTGTGTTTTAAATTGAAAAAAACTTTCAGTTAACTACTTGCAGGAGAAAGTTATTGTAGCTGGTGGCCATTTTTAGTACTGTACCAGATTTTTGTTGTATGTGTTTGTTTTTAATGTTAAAATGTCTGCATTTGATATCTCTCCAGAATTTTCTTTTTTATAAGCAAAATACTTATTTTTATATTTTCTGATGTTGGTTCAAGGGGTACACGGGCAGCAGTAGAAAGGTCAGTGGAGGCCTAGTGGAAGGAGGGACCGCAGACAGGCTTCGAAGCCCTAACATAATAAATTGGGCTGGCTGTAGGCAATTTAAAATTGGTTCCAGGGGAACACGGGCGGCAGTAGACAGGTCAGTGGAGGCCTAGTGGAAGGAGGGACCGCAGACAGGCTTCGAAGCCCTAACATAATAAATTGGGCTGGCTGTAGGCAATTTAAAATTGGTTCCAGGGGAACACGGGCGGCAGTAGACAGGTCAGTGGAGGCCTAGTGGAAGGAGGGACCGCAGACAGGCTTCGAAGCCCTAATATAATAAATTGGGCTGGCTGTAGGCAATTTAAAATTGGTTCCAGGAGAACACGGGCAGCAGTAGACAGGTCAGTGGAGGCCTAGTGAAGGAGGGACCGCAGACAGGCTTCGAAGCCCTAACATAATAAATTGGGCTGGCTGTAGGCAATTTAAAATTGGTTCCAGGGGAACACGGGCGGCAGTAGACAGGTCAGTGGAGGCCTAGTGGAAGGAGGGACCGCAGACAGGCTTCAAAGCCCTAACATAATAAATTGGGCTGGCTGTAGGCAATTTAAAATTGGTTCCAGGGGAACACGGGCAGCAGTAGACAGGTCAGTGGAGGCCTAGTGGAAGGAGGGACCGCAGACAGGCTTCGAAGCCCTAACATAATAAATTGGGCTGGCTGTAGGCAATTTAAAATTGGTTCCAGGGGAACACGGGCAGCAGTAGACAGGTCAGTGGAGGCCTAGTGGAAGGAGGGACCGCAGACAGGCTTCGAAGCCCTAACATAATAAATTGGGCTGGCTGTAGGCAATTTAAAATTGGTTCCAGGGGAACACGGGCAGCAGTAGACAGGTCAGTGGAGGCCTAGTGGAAGGAGGGACCGCAGACAGGCTTCGAAGCCCTAACATAATAAATTGGGCTGGCTGTAGGCAATTTAAAATTGGTTCCAGGTGAACACGGGCAGCAGTAGACAGGTCAGTGGAGGCCTAGTGGAAGGAGGGACCGCAGACAGGCTTCGAAGCCCTAACATAATAAATTGGGCTGGCTGTAGGCAATTTAAAATTGGTTCCAGGGGAACACGGGCAGCAGTAGACAGGTCAGTGGAGGCCTAGTGGAAGGAGGGACCGCAGACAGGCTTCGAAGCCCTAACATAATAAATTGGGCTGGCTGTAGGCAATTTAAAATTGGTTCCAGGGGAACACGGGCGGCAGTAGACAGGTCAGTGGAGGCCTAGTGGAAGGAGGGACCGCAGACAGGCTTCGAAGCCCTAACATAATAAATTGGGCTGGCTGTAGGCAATTTAAAATTGGTTCCAGGGGAACACGGGCGGCAGTAGACAGGTCAGTGGAGGCCTAGTGGAAGGAGGGACCGCAGACAGGCTTCGAAGCCCTAACATAATAAATTGGGCTGGCTGTAGGCAATTTAAAATTGGTTCCAGGGGAACACGGGCAGCAGTAGACAGGTCAGTGGAGGCCTAGTGGAAGGAGGGACCGCAGACAGGCTTCGAAGCCCTAACATAATAAATTGGGCTGGCTGTAGGCAATTTAAAATTGGTTCCAGGTGAACACGGGCAGCAGTAGACAGGTCAGTGGAGGCCTAGTGGAAGGAGGGACCGCAGACAGGCTTCGAAGCCCTAACATAATAAATTGGGCTGGCTGTAGGCAATTTAAAATTGGTTCCAGGGGAACACGGGCAGCAGTAGACAGGTCAGTGGAGGCCTAGTGGAAGGAGGGACCGCAGACAGGCTTCGAAGCCCTAACATAATAAATTGGGCTGGCTGTAGGCAATTTAAAATTGGTTCCAGGGGAACACGGGCGGCAGTAGACAGGTCAGTGGAGGCCTAGTGGAAGGAGGGACCGCAGACAGGCTTCGAAGCCCTAACATAATAAATTGGGCTGGCTGTAGGCAATTTAAAATTGGTTCCAGGGGAACACGGGCGGCAGTAGACAGGTCAGTGGAGGCCTAGTGGAAGGAGGGACCGCAGACAGGCTTCGAAGCCCTAACATAATAAATTGGGCTGGCTGTAGGCAATTTAAAATTGGTTCCAGGGGAACACGGGCAGCAGTAGACAGGTCAGTGGAGGCCTAGTGGAAGGAGTGACCGCAGACAGGCTTCAAAGGCCTAACATAAGAAAAATGTCAATACAATGGTATTGACAGTGCCAGGCATTGAAGGATGTCAGCGCATAGACTAAACATTGGTGGAGCTGTGAGAGAAAATTTTGCAAGTCGTAGAGCACTGTTTGACCTGGGGGGGGGGACTGTCTTGTGGCCGGCGGTACAGGCCCAGGGCCCCTCATATTACAACGGTGTGTCTGACGTTGGGTGCGCACCACCACCGCCAGACACTTTATTGTACTATGAGGGACCTAGTGGCAGTGCCGTCGACCAAAAGCAAGCACACCCACCTCTTCAGACAAACAGTACTCTCACGGGTGCTGGCGCCAAGTGGCGATACCACGGCCCCGTGTGGGGACTTTGGCCATTTAGGGAGGTGTTAACATGTCGGATGCTGGACAATCAGGTGCTGCAAATTACGAGATTGGAAAAGTCATTCAGAATAGTCCACAGGCAAGACCTTTACATAGGAAAGCTAGGTGTCAGCCGGGCAAGTTGGGGCAAAAGATTTCGAAATCCAGTTGTGGTTCATTTTAATGAAGGTTAGATCATCTACATTTTGGGTAGCCAGACGAGTCCTTTTTTCTGTTAGTATTGAACCTGCAGCACTGAATACTCTTTCTGATAGGACACTAGCTGCCGGGCAAGCAAGCTCCTGCAATGCATATTCTGCCAATTCTGGCCAGGTGTCTAATTTTGATGCCCAGTAATCAAATGGGAATGACGGTTGAGGGAGAACATCGATAAGGGATGAAAAATAGTTTGTAACCATACTGGACAAATGTTGTCTCCTGTCACTTTGAATTGATGCTGCAGTACCTGTCCTGTCTGCGGTCATAGCAAAATCACTCCACAACCTGGTCAGAAAACCCCTCTGGCCAACGCCACTTCTGATTTCTGCCCCTCTAACTCCTCTGGTCTGCTGGCCCCTGCAGCTCATGTGAGAACGATCACGGGCGCTGTGTGCAGGGAATGCCAGAAGCAAACGGTCAACAAGAGTTGATTGTTTGGTTGCTAATATTAGTTCCAAGTTCTCATGTGGCATTATATTTTGCAATTTGCCTTTATAGCGAGGATCAAGGAGGCAGGCCAACCAGTAATCGTCATCGTTCATCATTTTAGTTATTAGTGTGTCCCTTTTGAGGATACGTAAGGCATAATCCGCCATGTGGGCCAAAGTTCCAGTTGTCAAATCTGCGGTTGTGCTTGGTTGAGGGGCAGTTTCAGGCAAATCCACGTCACTTGTGTCCCTCAAAAAACCAGAACCCGGCCTTGCCGCGCCACCAATTTCCAGTGGCCCCAGAAAAGCTTCCTCATTAAAAATATAATCATCCCCATCATCCTCCTCATCCTCCTCTTCGCCCGCTAACTCGTCCTGTACACTGCCCTGGCCAGACAATGGCTGACTGTCATCAAGGCTTTCCTCTTCCTCAGCTGCAGACGCCTGATCCTTTATGTGCGTCAAACTTTGCATCAGCAGACGCATTAGGGGGATGCTCATGCTTATTATGGCGTTGTCTGCACTAACCAGCCGTGTGCATTCCTCAAAACACTGAAGGACTTGACACATGTCTTGAATCTTCGACCACTGCACACCTGACAACTCCATGTCTGCCATCCTACTGCCTGCCCGTGTATGTGTATCCTCCCACAGAAACATAACAGCCCGCCTCTGTTCGCACAGTCTCTGAAGCATGTGCAGTGTTGAGTTCCACCTTGTTGCAACGTCTATGATTAGGCGATGCTGGGGAAGGTTCAAAGAACGCTGATAGGTCTGCATACGGCTGGAGTGTACGGGCGAACGGCGGATATGTGAGCAAAGTCCACGCACTTTGAGGAGCAGGTCGGATAACCCCGGATAACTTTTCAGGAAGCACTGCACCACCAGGTTTAAGGTGTGAGCCAGTCAAGGAATGTGTTTCAGTTGGGAAAGGGAGATGGCAGCCATGAAATTCCTTCCGTTATCACTCACTACCTTGCCTGCCTCAAGATCTACAGTGCCCAGCCACGACTGCGTTTCTTTCTGCAAGAACTCGGACAGAACTTCCGCGGTGTGTCTGTTGTCACCCAAACACTTCATAGCCAATACAGCCTGCTGACGTTTGCCAGTAGCTGCCCAATAATGGGAGACCTGGTGTGCAACAGTGGCAGCTGCGGATGGAGTGGTTGTGTGACTGCGGTCTGTGGACGAGCTCTCGCTTCTGCAGGAGGACGAAGAGGAGGAGGAGGGGGTGCGAACGGCTACAGCCAACTGTTTCCTAGACCGTGGGCTAGGCAGAACTGTCCCAAACTTGCTGTCCCCTGTGGACCCTGCATCCACCACATTTACCCAGTGTGCCGTGATGGACATGTAATGTCCCTGGCCATGCCTACTGGTCTATGCATCTGTTGTCAGGTGCACCTTTGTGCTCACAGATTGCCTGAGTGCATGGACGATGCGCTCTTTAACATGCTGGTGGAGGGCTGGGATGGCTTTTCTGGAAAAAAAGTGTTGACTGGGTAGCTCGTAGCGTCGTACAGCGTAGTCCATCAGGGCTTTGAAAGCTTCGCTTTCAACTAACCGGTAGGGCATCATCTCTAACGAGATTAGTCTAGCTATGTGGGCGTTCAAACCCTGTGTACGCGGATGCGAGGCTAAGTACTTCCTTTTTCTAACCATAGTCTCATGTAGGGTGAGCTGGACTGGAGAGCTGGAGATCGTGGAACTAGCGGGGGTGCCGGTGGACATGGCAGACTGAGAGACGGTGGGAGATGGTATTGTTGCCGCCGGTGCCCTAGATGCAGTGTTTCCTACTACGAAACTGGTGATTCCCTGACCCTGACTGCTTTGGCCTGGCAAAGAAACCTGCACAGATACTGCAGGTGGTGCGGAAAATGGTGGCCCTACACTGCCGGAAGGGATGTTGCGTTGCTGACTAGCTTCATTGGCCGAGGGTGCTACAACCTTAAGGGACGTTTGGTAGTTAGTCCAGGCTTGCAAATGCATGGTGGTTAAATGTCTATGCATGCAACTTGTATTGAGACTTTTCAGATTCTGTCCTCTGCTTAAGGTAGTTGAACATTTTTGACAGATGACTTCGCGCTGATCAATTGGATGTTGTTTTAAAAAATGCCAGACTGCACTCTTTCTAGCATCGGATACCTTTTCAGGCATTGCAGACTGAGCTTTAACCGGATGGCCACGCTGTCCTCCAACAGGTTTTGGCTTTGCCACGCGTTTTGGGCAAGATACGGGCCCGGCAGATGGAACCTGTTGCGATGTTGATGCCTGCTGCGGCCCCTCCTCCTCCACTTCAGAACTGCTGCCGCCTGCACCCTGTTCCCCCAATGGCTGCCAATCGGGGTCAAGAACTGGGTCATCTATTACCTCTTCTTGTAGCTCGTGTGCAACTTCGTCTGTGTCACCGTGTCGGTCGGTGGTATAGCGTTCGTGATGGGGCAACATAGTCTCATCAGGGTCTGATTCTTGATCAGCACCCTGCGAGGGCAATGTTGTGGTCTGAGTCAAAGGACCAGCATAGTAGTCTGGCTGTGGCTGTGCATCAGTGCACTCCATGTCAGATTCAACTTGTAATGGGCATGGACTGTTAACTGCTTCACTTTCTAAGCCAGGGACGGTATGTGTAAAGAGCTCCATGGAGTAACCCGTTGTGTCGCCTGCTGCATTCTTCTCTGTTGTTGTTTTTGCTGAAGAGGACAAGGAAGCGACTTGTCCCTGACCGTGAACATCCACTAACGACGCGCTGCTTTGACATTTACCAGTTTCACGAGAGGAGGCAAAAGAGCTAGAGGCTGAGTCAGCAAGATAAGCCAAAACTTGCTCTTGCTGCTCCGGCTTTAAAAGCGGTTTTCCTACTCCCAGAAAAGGGAGCGTTCGAGGCCTTGTGTAGCCAGACGACGAACCTGGCTCCACAGCTCCAGACTTAGGTGCAATATTTTTTTCCCACGACCAGCTGATGCTCCACCACTACCACTACCCTCATTACCAGCTGACAATGAACGCCCCCGGCCACGACCTCTTCCACCAGACTTCCTCATTGTTTTAAAAACGTAAACAAACTAACGGTATTTGTTGCTGTCACACAAATTACACGGTGAGCTATAACTTCAGTATGATTTAGCTACCCCTTTACAGGTGAGTGAGACCACAACGAAAATCAGGCACAATGTTACACACTCTGTTGTTGGTGGCAACAAATGAGAGAGATGCCACACACGCAGGACTGTCACTGAAGCACAAATGTAAATATTAATCTCCCACTGATTTGATTTTTTTTTTTTTCAGGGAGACTTTAGGAAAAAAAAAAATAGAATAAAATGATTTTTTCAGGAAGAATTTAGAAACCAAATAAAATAAAATGATTTTTTCAGGGAGAATTTAGAAAACAAATAAAACAAAAAAAGGCTTTCTATGGCCCACTGAGTGAGAGATGACGCACACAGGAGTCAGGAGTGGCACACAAGCCCAGAGGCCAATATTTATCTCCCACTTTTTTTTTTTTGTTCCAGGGAAAATTTATAAACCCAATAAAAAAAATAATAAATAGGCTTTCTATGGCCCACTATTTGAGAGAGAGAGAGAGATGGCACGCTTAGGACTGGCACACAAGCCCAAAGGCCAATATTAATCTCCCTTTTTTTTTCAGGGAGAATTTATAAAACCAAAAAAAAAATAAATAGGCTTTCTATGGCCCACTATTTGTGAGAGAGATGTCACGCTCAGGACTGGCACACAAGCCCAGAGGCCAATATTAATCTCCCACTTTTTTTTTTTTGTTCCAGGGAAAATTTATAAACCCAATAAAAAAAATAATAAATAGGCTTTCTATGGCCCACTATCTGAGAGAGAGAGATGGCACGCTTAGGACTGGCACACAAGCCCAAAGGCCAATATTAATCTCCCACTGATTGATTTATTGATTTTTTCAGGTAGAATTTAGAACCCAAATAAAGCAAAAAAAAAAAAATGGGCTTTCTATGGCCCACTGAGTGAGTGATGATGCACACAGGAGTCAGGAGTGGCACACAAGCCCTGAGGCCAATATTTTTCTCCCACTGATTGATGTAGTGATTTTTTCAGGTAGATTTTATAACCCAAATCAAGCAAAAAAATAAATAGGCTTTCTATGGCCCACTGAGTGAGAGATGGCACACACAGGGATGGCACTCTAGCAGAAATGTCAATCTTAATCTCCCACAAAAAAAAACAAAAAAAAACAGGGAGTGTCCTTCAATTACTATCTCCCTGCAGTAATCTCAGCCAGGTATGGCAGGCAGCAATAAGGAGTGGACTGATGCACAAATTGAATAAAAAGTATGTACAAACAAAAAAGATAGCTGTGCAGAAAGGAAGGAACAAGAGGATTTGTGCTTTGAAAAAAGCAGTTGGTTTGCACAGCGGCATACACACAGCAATGCAGCTATCAGGGAGCTTTCTAGGGCAACCCAATGAGCTACAGCGCTGAGGGGAAAAAAAAAAATGTAGCTTCCACTGTCCCTGCACACCGAAGGTGGTGTTGGGCAGTGGAAATCGCTACAGTACAAGCGGTTTGGTGGTTAATGGACCCTGCCTAACGCTATCCCTGCTTCTGACGAAGCGGCAGCAACCTCTCCCTAAGCTCAGATCAGCAGCAGTAACATGGCGGTCGGCGGGAACGCCCCTTTATAGCCCCTGTGACGCCGCAGACAGCAAGCCAATCACTGCAATGCCCTTCTCTAAGATGGTGGGGACCAGGACCTATGTCATCACGCTGCCCACACTCTGCGTTTACGTTCATTGGCTGAGAAATGGCGCTTTTCGCGTCATTGAAACGCGACTTTGGCGCGAAAGTCGCGTACCGCATGGCCGACCCCGCACAGGGGTCGGATCGGGTTTCATGAAACCCGACTTTGCCAAAAGTCGGCGACTTTTGAAAATGAACGACCCGTTTCGCTCAACCCTAGTGGTCACATGACAGGTCAAACATCTGTTAATATAGAAGCAGCTGCTAAATGGTACTCCAGGATCTAGATTTCCCCATGTAATGTCTCTAGGGGGTATTTGCATTGCTTTCATGCTATGCTTTTAATGTGCAGCGAAGTGTATGATCATAGCCTTGGGGGTACTTTGATGTCATTTGTTTAAGTTATGGAGTACTTGACTCACAAACATATAGAAACATTGCTCAAAGAGGGCTCAAAAAGGACAGAATGAATACAGAAAGGCATTTTTACTAAAATACACAGATAAAATTTCCAAAGTGATACAATGTAAGCATATCCCTTTTAGTGCAAATCATATTTATTATCTATTTTATCTATTAAATTAATGGTCCAAAGACTGAAAATGAGAATTGTGAGTACAGAACCTCATTGATCTAATTTACCGCACTTAGTTATGGTTGAGGACGCACTAAAAATAGTGTATAAACTATGACAAAAAAGTGCACATAGCAAGGAGGACAGCAGATAAATTTATCCTCTATTTTCTGACAATTCCAAACTACCATTTTCTGCATGTAAAAGCATGAACAGTGGCATTACAAGAGCAGCTCCAATATACTTACTGACTCGTAGATCTGTCACTTAGATACAAATAGATTGAAAAAAAACTAATGTATAATTATGAAATATGCTTGGGCAAAACTGAATGCACTAAATGACAGCTGAAAAGAACAAGTGATTAATTGCCATGTAATGATTTAAGCAGGACCTTGGAGAAATATATTATGAAGATTTTTATAATCTGTCACAAAAGAAAATTATTGCTATGACTGGAAAATTTGATAGATGTCATAGAAAAATCCCTAATAATTAACTATCCTTGCAATCAGCCTTTTTGTTCTTTGCACTACAACAAAAAAAAAGAATTCTTTACTGGTAGTTCTATTAAAAGAACAAGTTCACTAAGAATTAGAGTTTGGTTTTAACATATCTTCTTGTTGAAAATAAAGATGCATATTTGGAGTATTTATCTTTAGGTTTCAAGCAGAAAAAAATGTAAATTAATGCATTAAATGTATTTTATTGATGTTATGCTCACACACATAGATTTGTGAGGGGGGATTTATAACCAGATGATAGTTTGAAGATTATAATAGAAAAAAAATTGTATATGTCTATATACATATAGTGGGCACGGAAAGTATTCAGACCCCTTTAAATTTTTCACTCTTTGTTTCAATGCAGCCATTTGGTAAATTCAAAAAAGTTCATTTTTTTCTCATTAATGTTCACTCTGCACCCAATCTTGACTGAAAAAAAAAACAGAAATGTAGAAATTTTTACAAATTTAATAAAGAAAAACTGAAATATCACATGGTCATAAGTATTCAGACCCTTTGCTCAGACACTCATATTTAAGTCACATGCTGGCCATTTCCTTGTGATCCTCCTTGAGATGGTTCTACTCCTTCACTGGAGTCCAGCTGTCTTTAATTAAACTGATAGGACTTGATTTGGAAAGGCACACACCTGTCTGTGTAAGACCTCACAGCTCACAATGCATGTCAGACCAAATAAGAATCATGAGATCAAAGGAACTGGCCAAGGAGCTCAGAGACAGAATTGTGGCAAGGCACAGATCTGGCCAAGGTTACAACAGAATTTCTGCAGTACTCAAGGTTCCTAAAAACACAGTGGCCTCCATAATCCTTAAATGGAAGAAGTTTGGGACCACCAGAAGTCTTCCTAGACCTGGCCATCCAGCCAAACTAAGCAATCGTGGGAGAAGAGCCTTGGTGAGAGAGGTAAAGAAGAACCCCAAGATCACTGTGGCTGAGCTCCAGAGATGCAGTAGGGAGATGGAAGAAAGTTCTGCAAAGTCAACTATCACTGCAGCACTCCACCAGTCGGGCTTGTATGGCAGAGTGGCTCGAAGGAAGCCTCTTCTCAGTGAAAGACATATGAAAGCCCACATAGAGTTTGCTAAAAAACACATGAAGGACTCCTAGGTTTGAGAAATAAGATTCTCTGGTCTGATGAGACAAAGATAGACCTTTTTGGTGATAATTCTAAGTGATATATGTGGAGAAAACCCGGCACTGCTCAACACCTTTCCAATACAATCCCAACAGTGAAATATGGTGGTGGCAGCATCATGCTATGGGTGTGTTTTTCCGCTGCAGGGACAGGATGACTGGATGTCATTGAAGGAAACATGAATGCGGCCAAGTACAGAGATATTCTCGATGAAACCTCTTCCAGAGTGCTCTTGAACTCAGACTTGGCGAAAGGTTCACATTCCAACAAGACAATGACCCTAAGCACGCAGCTAAAATAAGAATGCAGTGGTTTCAGAACAACTCTGTGACCATTCTTGACTGACTCAGCCAGAGCCCTGACCTAAATCCAATTGAGCATCTCTGGAGAGACCTGAAAATGGCTGTTCACCAACGTTCACCATCTATCCTGATGGAACTGGAGAGGATCTGCAAGGAAGAATGTAAGATGATCCCCAAACCCATGTGTGAAAAAAACTTGTTGCATCAAGAAGACTCATGGCTGTACTAGCTCAAAAGGTGCTTCCACTCAATTTTTCTTTTTCAATAAATTTGCAAAAATTACTACATTTCTTCTTTTTTCAGTCAAGATGGGGTGCATAGTGTACATTAATGAGAAAAAAAGTGAACTTTTTTGAATTTACCAAATGGCTGCAATGAAACAAAGAGTGAAAATTTTAACCCCTTCATGACCCAGCCTATTTTGACCTTAATGACCTGGCCGTTTTTTGCAATTCTGACCAGTGTCCCTTTATGAGGTAATAACTCAGGAACGCTTCAACGGATCCTAGCGGTTCTGAGATTGTTTTTTCGTGACATATTGGGCTTCATGTTAGTGGTAAATTTAGGTCAATAAATTCTGCGTTTATTTGTGATAAAAACGGAAATTTGGCGAAAATTTTGAAAATTTCGCAATTTTCACATTTTGAATTTTTATTCTGTTAAACCAGAGAGTTATGTGACACAAAATAGTTAATAAATAACATTTCCCACATGTCTACTTTACACCAGCACAATTTTGGAAACAAAATTTTTTTTTGCTAGGAAGTTATAAGAGTTAAAATTTGACCAGCGATTTCTCATTTTTACAACGAAATTTACAAAACCATTTTTTTTAGGGACCACCTCACATTTGAAGTCAGTTTGAGGGGTCTATATGGCTGAAAATACCCAAAAGTGACACCATTCTAAAAAATGCACCCCTCAAGGTGCTCAAAACCACATTCAAGAAGTTTTTTAACCCTTCAGGTGCTTCACAGCAGCAGAAGCAACATGGAAGGAAAAAATGAACATTTAACTTTTTAGTCACAAAAATTATCTTTTAGCAACATTTTTTTTATTTTCCCAATGGTACAAGGAGAAACTGAACCACGAAAGTTGTTGTCCAATTTGTCCTGAGTACGCTGATACCTCATATGTGGTGGTAAACCACTGTTTGGGCGCACGGCAGGGCTTGGAAGGGAAGGAGCGCCATTTGACTTTTTGAATGAAAAATTGGCTCCACTCTTTAGCGGACACCATGTCACGTTTGGAGAGCCCCCGTGTGCCTAAAAATTGGAGCTCCCCCACACGTGACCCCATTTTGGAAACTAGACGCCCCAAGGAACTTATCTAGATGCATAGTGAGAACTTTGAACCCCCGGGGGCTTCACAAATTGATCCGTAAAAATGAAAAAGTACTTTTTTTTCACAAAAAAATTCTTTTAGCCTCAATTTTTTTCATTTTCACATGGGTAACAGGATAAAATGGATCCTAAAATTTGTTGGGCAATTTCTCATGAGTACGCCGATACCTCACATGTGGGGGTAAACCACTGTTTGGGCACATGGTAAGGTTCGGAAGGGAAGGAGCGCCATTTGACTTTTTGAATGAAAAATTATCTCCATCGTTAGCGGACACCATGTCGTGTTTGGAGAGCCCCCGTGTGCCTAAACATTGGAGCTCCCCCACAAATGACCCCATTTTGGAAACTAGACCCCCCAAGGAACTTATCTAGATGCATATTGAGCACTTTAAACCCTCAGGTGCTTCACAAATTGATCTGTAAAAATGAAAAAGTACTTTTTTTTTCACAAAAAAATTCTTTTCGCCTCAGTTTTTCATTTTCACATGGGCAATAGGATAAAATGAATCCTAAAATTTGTTGGGCAATTTCTCCCGAGTACGCCGATACCTCATATGTGGGGGTAAACCACTGTTTGGGCACACGGCAGGGCTCGGAAGGGAAGGCGCGCCATTTGACTTTTTGAATGGAAAATTAGCTCCAATTGTTAGCGGACACCATGTCGCGTTTAGAGAGCCCCTGTGTGCCTATGCATTGGAGCTCCCCCACAAGTGACCCCATTTTGGAAACTAGACCCCCCAAGGAACTTATCTAGATGCATATTGAGCACTTTAAACCCCCAGGTGCTTCACAGAAGTTTATAATGCAGAGCCATGAAAATAAAAAATAATTTTTCTTTCCTCAAAAATGATTTTTAGCCTGGAATTTCCTATTTTGCCAAGGGTAATAGGAGAAATTGGACCACAAATGTTGTTGTCCAGTTTGTCCTGAGTACGCTGATACCCCATATGTGGGGGTAAACCACTGTTTGGGCGCACGGCAGGGCTCGGAAGGGAAGGCATGCCAATTGGCTTTTTAAATGGAAAATTAGCTCCAATCATTAGCGGACACCATGTCACGTTTGGAGAGCCCCTGTGTGCCTAAACATTGGAGATCCCCCACATATGACCCCATTTTGGAAACTAGACCCCTAAAGGAACTAATCTAGATGTGTGGTGAGGACTTTGAACTTCCAAGTGCTTCACAGAAGTTTATAACGCAGAGCCATGAAAATAAAATAAAAATTTTATTTTCTCTAAAATGATTTTTTAGCCTGCAATTTATTATTTTCCCAAGGGTAAAAGGAGAAATTTGACCCCAAAAGTTGTTGTACAGTTTCTCCTGAGTACGCTGATACCCCATATGTGGGGGTAAACCACTGTTTGGGCACACGTCGGGGCTCAGAAGGGAAGTAGTGACTTTTGAAATGCAGACTTTGATGGAATGGTCTGCGGGCGTCACGTTGCGTTTGCAGAGCCCCTGGTGTGCCTAAACAGTAGAAACCCCCCACAAGTGACCCCATTTTGGAAACTAGACCCCCCAAGGAACTTATCTAGATATGTGGTGAGCACTTTGAACCCCCAAGTGCTTCACAGAAGTTTATAACACAGAGCAGTGAAAATAATAAATACGTTTTCTTTCCTCAAAAATAATTTTTTAGCCCAGAATTTTTTATTTTCCCAAGGGTTACAGGAGAAATTGGACCCCAAAAGTTGTTGTCCAGTTTCTCCTGAGTACGCTGATACCCCATATGTGGGGGTAAACCACTGTTTGGGCACACGTCGGGGCTCAGAAGGGAAGTAGTGACTTTTGAAATGCAGACTTTGATGGAATGGTCTGCGGGCGTCACGTTGCGTTTGCAGAGCCCCTGGTGTGCCTAAACAGTAGAAACCCCCCACAAGTGACCCCATTTTGGAAACTAGACCCCCCAAGGAACTTATCTAGATATGTGGTGAGCACTTTGAACCCCAAAGTGCTTCACAGACGTTTACAACGCAGAGCCGTGAAAATAAAAAATCATTTTTCTTTCCTCAAAAATGATGTTTTAGCAAGCAATTTTTTATTTTCTCAAGGGTTACAGGAGAAATTGGACCCCAAAAGTTGTTGTCCAGTTTCTCCTGAGTACGCTGATACCCCATATGTGGGGGTAAACCACTGTTTGGGCACACGTCGGGGCTCAGAAGGGAAGTAGTGACTTTTGAAATGCAGACTTTGATGGAATGGTCTGCGGGCGTCACGTTGCGTTTGCAGAGCCCCTGGTGTGCCTAAACAGTAGAAACCCCCCACAAGTGACCCCATTTTGGAAACTAGACCCCCCAAGGAACTTATCTAGATATGTGGTGAGCACTTTGAACCCCCAAGTGCTTCACAGACGTTTACAACGCAGAGCCGTGAAAATAAAAAATCATTTTTCTTTCCTCAAAAATGATGTTTTAGCAAGCAATTTTTTATTTTCTCAAGGGTAACAGGAGAAATTGGACCCCAGTAATTGTTGCCCAGTTTGTCCTGAGTACGCTGATACCCCATATGTGGGGGTAAACCACTGTTTGGGCACATGTCGGGGCTCGGAAGTCAAGTAGTGACGTTTTGAAATGCAGACTTTGATGGAATGGTCTGCGGGCATCACGTTGCGTTTGCAGAGCCCCTGGTGTGCCTAAACAGTAGAAACCCCCCACAAGTGACCCCATTTTGGAAACTAGACCCCCCAAGGAACTTATCTAGATATGTGGTGAGCACTTTGAACCCCCAAGTGCTTCACAGACGTTTACAACGCAGAGCCGTGAAAATAAAAAATCATTTTTCTTTCCTCAAAAATGATGTTTTAGCAAGCAATTTATTATTTTCTCAAGGGTAACAGGAGAAATTGGACCCCAGTAATTGTTGCCCAGTTTGTCCTGAGTACGCTGATACCCCATATGTGGGGGTAAACCACTGTTTGGGCACATGTCGGGGCTCGGAAGTCAAGTAGTGACGTTTTGAAATGCAGACTTTGATGGAATGGTCTGCGGGCGTCACGTTGCGTTTGCAGAGCCCCTGGTGTGCCTAAACAGTAGAAACCCCCCACAAGTGACCCCATTTTGGAAACTAGACCCCCCAAGGAACTTATCTAGATATGTGGTGAGCACTTTGAACCCCCAAGTGCTTCACAGACGTTTACAACGCAGAGCCGTGAAAATAAAAAATCATTTTACTTTCCTCAAAAATGATGTTTTAGCAAGCAATTTTTTATTTTCTCAAGGGTAACAGGAGAAATTGGACCCCAGTAATTGTTGCCCAGTTTGTCCTGAGTACACTGATACCCCATATGTGGGGGTAAACCACTGTTTGGGCACACGTCGGGGCTCGGAAGGGAAGGAGCACCATTTGACTTTTTGAATAAAAGATTGGCTGGAATCAATGGTGGCGCCATGTTGCGTTTGGAGACCCCCTGATGTGCCTAAACAGTGGAAACCCCTCAATTCTAACGCCAACACACCCCTAACCCTTATCCCAACTGTAGCCGTAACCCTAACCACAACCCTAACCGCAACACACCCCTAACCACAACCCTAACCCCAACACACCCCTAACCCTAACCACAACCCTAATTCCAACCCAACCCTAACCCTAAGGCTATGTACCCACGTTGCGGATTCGTGTGAGATTTTTCCGCACCATTTTTGAAAAATCCGCGGGTAAAAGGCACTGCGTTTTACCTGCGGATTTACTGCGGATTTCACCTGCGGATTCCTATTGAGGAATAGGTGTAAAACGCTGCGGAATCCGCACAAAGAATTGACATGCTGCGGAAAATACAACGCAGCGTTTCCGTGCGGTATTTTCCGCACCATGGGCACAGCGGATTTGGTTTTCCATAGGTTTACATGGTACTGTAAACCTGATGGAACACTGCTGCGGATCCGCAGCGGCCAATCCGCTGCGGATCCGCAGCCAAATCCGCACCGTGTGCACATAGCCTAATTCTAAAGGTATGTGCACACGCTTCGGAAAACGCTGCGGATCCGCAGCAGTTTCCCATGAGTTTACATTTCAATGTAAACCTATGGGAAACAAAAATCGCTGTACACATGCTGCGGAAAAACTGCACGGAAACGCAGCGGTTTACATTCCGCAGCATGTCACTTCTTTCTGCGGATTCCACAGCGGTTTTACAACTGCTCCAATAGAAAATCGCAGTTGTAAAACCGCAGTGAAATGCGCAGAAAAACCGCGGTAAATCTGCCATAAATCCGCAGCGGTTTAGCACTGCGGATTTATCAAATCCGCTGCGGAAAAATCCGCAGAGGACCAGAATACGTGTGCACATACCGAAACCCTAACCCTACCCCTAACCCTACCCCTAACCCTACCCCTAACCCTATCCCTACCCCTAACCCTACCCCTAACCCTACCCCTAACCCTACCCCTACCCCTAACCCTACCCCTAACCCTACCCCTACCCCTAACCCTACCCCTAACCCTACCCCTAACCCTAACCCTAGTTCTAACTCCAACCTTAGTGAAAAAAAAAAAAAATTCTTTATTTTATTATTGTCCCTATCTATGGGGGACAAATGGGGGGGGTCATTTACTGTTTTTTTATTTTGACCACTGTGATAGATTATATCACAGTGATCAAAATTCACATTGGAACGAATCTGCCGGCCGGCAGATTCGGCGGGCGCACTGCGCATGCGCCCGCCATTTTGGAACATGGCGGCGCTCGGGGAAGAAGACGGACGGGACCCCGCCAGGATCGGTAAGTATAAGGGGGGGAGATCAGGGCACAGGGGGGGGAGATCAGGGCACGGGGGGGCGTCGGAGCACGGGGGGGAGGGATCGGAGCATGGGGGAGAGTGATCGGTGTGCGGGCGGGTGGATCGGTGTGCAGGGGGGGTGGATCGGTGTGCAGGGGGGGTGGTTCGGAGCACGGGGGGGGATCGGAGTGCGGGGGGGTTTGATTGGAGCACGGGGGGGTGTGATTGGAGCACGGGGGGAGCGGGCAGGAGGACGGGGGAGCGGAGCACAGGACGGAGGGGAGCGGGCCACAGATCGGGGGGCTGGGGGGGCGATCGGTGGGGTGGGGTGGGTGCACATTAGTATTTCCAGCCATGGCCGATGATATTGCAGCATCGGCCATGGCTGGATTGTAATATTTCACCATTTTTTTAGGTGAAATATTACAAATCGCTCTGATTGGCAGTTTCACTTTCAACAGCCAATCAGAGCGATCGTAGCCACGAGGGGGTGAAGCCACCCCCCCTGGGCTAAACTACCACTCCCCCTGTCCCTGCAGATCGGGTGAAATGGGAGTTAACCCTTTCACCCGGCCTGCAGGGACGCGATCTTTCTGTGACACAGCATATGCGTCACAGGTCGGATTGGCACCGACTTTCATGACGCATACGCTGTGTCACAGGTCGGGAAGGGGTTAAAGAGGTCTGAATATTTTCCGTATCCACTGCATGTGATAATTTATCAAGGCACAATAAAAAGTTGTACATTTTTGCACAGTTTTTTTTCTTTTGCACAAAAATTGGCAGTGAAAAATTGGATAGAAAATTACCGTAACTAAATTTACTAACTAGGTGAATAAATATATGATAAATGTATAGATTGTGACTTAAAAGAAGTAGCAAAATAGTAAGTCATTTTTCACTCTAGTAGAAAACGTAGCGCAAGAATTGAATAAAAATCTCTACACCGGAAAACACAACGAAGATCCAGCACCACAATTTTCCTTTGAGATCTGGAAAATGCATGTATTATTCAATAGATAAAACATTATAACATGAGGTCAGCCCTTAAAGGGGTATTCCCATCTCCAAGATCATATTCCAATATGTAGTAGGTGTAATAAGATTAATACTAGCAAATATCCCCTATTAGAAATGTAGTATAGTTTTTTATTTTATCTATGTCTCTTTTCTCATGTGCAGTTATTGCAAAACCTTAGGTATCAATGGTTCCGACCACTAGCAACCTGCTAACTGACACTTCATCAGTGGATGTAACCATGGATACCTAAGGTCCTACAATGGCTGCACATGGGGAAAGAGACATAGCAAATAAAAAAATATACTACATTTCTAATTGGAGGAATTTGATAATAACGTTATTATTACACCTACTACATATTGAGATAGGATCTTTGAGATTGGAATGCCCCTTTAAAGGGATTTTTGAAATTTGGAAAACCCCTGTGCCTCGGCTGCAGTTTGTTTCTGTTATTGTCTACAGTGCTAATACTGATTTTCCCCAGCACACCTGTGACATGAATACTTCCATATACAAGATGACATTGGATTGGTACTGTTCTGCTGGAGAAGTTGGTTGGAGCTGCCTAAAGTTCCCCATAAGGTTAAATCACATATGTCAAACTCTGGCCCGCAGGCTAAATCTGGCCCACAGGGTGAGTTTATTTGACCCACAATGCAGGGTGAGTCCATAAAGTATATTTGGCCCCCACTTTCAACTATATTGGCATCCGAGATTCTGGAACAGTTGAAAGCAATGATGGAGGGTGGAGCGTCAGCTTACACTTCATATCCCAACATTCGCTCTCTGCCTCTGATGTCTCAGCCTCAGCGCAGCATGTGCGATGATGTAATTACAATGCACCCACTGTACAGAGATATACAGAGGATCTGAAAACACCTTGTAGAAAATGGAGCCGCAGGAGAATGGGCAGAAATGTGTATTTTTTAATGTGTGGCCATTATACTGTATGGAGCGCTATGTGAGCCTATTATACTGTATGGTGCACTATGTGGGTCCTTTTATACTGTATGGAGCTCTGTGAGGGGCCATTATACTGTATAGAGCGCTATGTGAGCTCATTATACTGTATGGTGCACTATATGGGGTCCAATATACTGTATGAAACTATGCCAGGCCATTATACTGTATGGAGCAGTATGTGGGGACATTATACTGTATGGAGCACTATGTGGGTCCATTTTACTATATGGAACACTATGTCAGGCCATTATACGGTATGGAGGACCATGTGGGTTCCAGTATACTGTGTGGTGCCATTATACTGTATGGAGTAAAATATGTGGCCATTATACTTTATGGAGCACTTTTTGTCAGTCTATTATACTGTATGGAGCACTTTTTGTGGGATTATTATACCGTATGGAGCACTATGTGGGGCCATTTTACTATATGGAAAACTATGTGGGGCCATTATACTGTATGGAGTACAATGTGGGGCCATTATACTTTAGGAAACCTTTTTGTCAGGCTATTATACTGTATGGAGCACTTTTTGTGGGATCATTATACCATATGGAGCACTGTGTAGGGCCATTTTACTATATGGAGCACTATGTGGGGCCATTATACTGTATGGAGCCCCATGTGGGTTCCATTATAGTGCGTGGAGCCATTATACTGTATGGAGTACTATGAGGGACCATTATACTTTATGGAGAACTTTTTATCAGGCTATTATACTTTATAGAGAACATTTGTGGGATCATTATGCCATATGGAACACGTATGTGGGTGTCATTATACTACAGGGAAGACAATGCGTGGCCCTGTCATACTGCATGGAGGACTATGTGAGACCCATTATACTGTATGAAGAACTTTTTATGTCTGTTTTACTGTATGAGGACTGTGTGGGAACTACAGATGGAGTATCATACTGTAATGTGGTCCCCATTCATTGCCGGAGGATTGAGGGAGGGGGGTACAGTAGGGTAATCACATCGTGAGTGTGGCATTTACTGTGGAGAAATTCACTGTGGGGGTGTCTTACTTTGGGGGCACTTTTGTGTGAATCGCACTTTATTATCTGTATTTATTCAAGATTTTTGCATCATTACATATTTACATATAGCCATTGGGCTATATGCTTTTACTGCTGTTATATAACATTATATTATTCCAATGTTTTATTCTAAAATCTATTAATTAAAATGTACTTTGCTTGTGGGACAACCCTTTAAGGCTGCCCGTAAGGTTGTCCAAGCTTTTTATTTTGTCCGTCTGTGTATTTGTGCATGTGTAGCAGCTGTCCAATGTCCGCGAGACATTCAGCCACGGTGACTCGAGAATGCTCCGATAACACCTTATGTGAGCACGCTCGCTCGTCACTAGCAGCTACTCTTTGCATTTGTATTCTAATGGCTAATGTAAGCTGTATCAGATGTTTCATTAATAGTATTGCAATAAAGGGTAAATAGGAGGACCGAAAGAGAAGCACACAAATGCTACAACCCTATAAATTATACTATATGTCCTGCTAACTTATGTGAAAAGACATATAATTTCCATTTTTTTTAACCCCTTTCTGCCATTAGACGTACTATTGCGTCCATGTGGGGTGGGCTTTACTTCCCAAGGATGCAATAGTACGTCATATGCGATCGGCAGCGCTCACGGGGGGAGCGCCGCCGATCGCGGCCGGGTGTCAGCTGTTTATCGCAGCTGACATCCGGCACTATGTGCCAGGAGCGGTCACGGACCGCCCCCGGCACATTAACCCCCGGCACACCGCGATCAAAGATGATCGCGATGTGCCGGCGGTACAGGGAAGCACCGCGCAGGGAGGGGGCTCCCTGTGGGCTTCCCTGAGCCCCCCGCAGCAACGCGATGTGATCGCGTTGCTGCGAGGGTCTCACCTCCCTCCCTGCTCCCTCCAGCCCCGGATCCAAGATGGCCGTGGATCCGGGTCCTGCAGGGAGGGAGGTGGCTTCACAGAGCCTGCTCAGAGCAGGCACTGTGAAGCCTGCAGCGCTGCATGTCAGATCAGTGATCTGACAGAGTGCTGTGCAAACTGTCAGATCACTGATCTGTGATGTCCCCCCCTGGGACAAAGTAAAAAAGTAAAAAAAAAAAATTTCAAATGTGTAAAAAAAATAAAAAAAAATATTCCAAAATAATGAAAAAAAAAAAAATATTATTCCCATAAATACATTTCTTTATCTAAATAAAAAAAAAAAAAACAATAAAAGTACACATATTTAGTATCGCCGCGTCCGTAACGGCCCGACCTATAAAACTGGCCCACTAGTTAACCCCTTCAGTAAACACCGTAAGAAAAAAAAAAAAAAAAACGAGGCAAAAAACAACGCTTTATTATCATACCGCCGAACAAAAAGTGGAATAACACGCGATCAAAAAGACAGATATAACTAACCATGGTACCGCTGAAAACGTCATCTTGTCCCGCAAAAAACGAGCTGCCATACAGCATCATCAGCAAAAAAATAAAAAAGTTATAGTCCTGAGAATAAAGTGATGCAAAAATAATTATTTTTTCTATAAAATAGTTTTTATCGTATAAAAGCGCCAAAACATAAAAAAATGATATAAATGAGGTATCGCTGTAATCGTACTGACCCGAAGAATAAAACTGCTTCATCAATTTTACCAAACGCGGAACGGTATAAACGCCTCCCCCAAAAGAAATTCATGAATAGCTGGTTTTTGGTCATTCTGCCTCACAAAAATCGGAATAAAAAGCGATCAAAAAATGTCACGTGCCCGAAAATGTTACCAATAAAAACATCAACTTGTCCCGCAAAAAACAAGACCTCACATGACTCTGTGGACCAAAATATAGAAAAATTATAGCTCTCAAAATGTGGTAACGCAAAAAATATTTTTTGCAATAAAAAGCGTCTTTCAGTGTGTGACGGCTGCCAATCATAAAAATCCGCTAAAAAACCCGCTATAAAAGTAAATCAAACCCCCCTTCATCACCCCCTTAGCTAGGGAAAAATTTAAAAAATGTATTTATTTCCATTTTCCCATTAGGGCTAGGGTTAGATTTAGGGCTAGGGTTAGGGCTAGGGTTAGGGTTAGGGTTAGGGCTAGGGTTAGGGTTAGGGCTAGGGTTAGGGTTAGGGTTAGGGCTAGGGTTAGGGCTAGGGTTAGGGCTAGGGTTAGGGTTAGGGTTAGGGCTAGGGTTAGGGCTAGGGTTAGGATTAGGGTTAGGGCTAGGGTTAGGGCTAGGGCTACAGTTTGGGTTGGGGCTAAAGTTACAGTTAGGGTTTAGATTACATTTACGGTTGGGAATAGGGTTGGGATTAGGGTTAGGGGTGTGTCAGGGTTAGAGGTGTGGTTAGGGTTACTGTTGGGATTAGGGTTAGGGATGTGTTTGGATTAGGGTTTCAGTTATAATTGGGGGGTTCCACTGTTTAGGCACATCAGGGGCTCTCCAAATGCGACATGGCGTCCGATCTCAATTCCAGCCAATTCTGCGTTGAAAAAGTAAAACAGTGCTTCTTCCCTTCCGAGCTCTCCTGTGTGCCCAAACAGGGGTTTACCCCAACATATGGGGTATCAGCGTACTCAGGACAAATAGGACAACAACTTTTGGGGTCCAATTTCTCCTGTTACCCTTGGGAAAATACAAAACTCGGGGCTAAAACATATTTTTTGTGGGAAAAAAAAGGTTTTTTTATTTTCACGGCTCTGCGTTATAAACTGTAGTGAAACACTTGGGGGTTCAAAGTTCTCACAACACATCTAGATTAGTTCCCTGGGGGGTCTAGTTTTCAATATGGGGTCACTTGTGGGGGGTTTCTACTGTTTAGGTACATTAGGGGTTCTGCAAACGCAATGTGACGTCTGCAGACCATTCCATCTAAGTCTGCATTACAAATGGCGCTTCTTCCCTTCCGAGCTCTGCCATGCGCTCAAACGGTGGTTTCCCCCAACATACGGGGTATCAGCGTACTCAGGACAAATTGGACAACAACTTTTGGGGTCGAATTTCTCCTCTTACCCGCGGGAAAATACAAAACTGGGGGCTAAAAAATAATTTTGGGGGGAAAGATTTTTTTTTTTAATTTTCACGGCTCTGCGTTACAAACTGTAGTGAAACACTTGGGGGTTCAAAGCTATCACAACACATCTAGATGAGTTCCTTAGGGGGTCTAGTTTCCAAAATGGTGTCACTTGTGGGAGGTTTCTACTGTTTAGGTACATTAGGGGCTCTGCAAATGCAATGTGACACCTGCAGACCATTCCATCTAAGTCCTCATTCCAAATGGAGCTCCTTCCCTTCCGAGCCCTCCCATGCGCCCAAACAGTGGTTCCCCCCCACATATGGGGTATCAGCGCACTCAGGACAAATTGGACAACAAATTGTGGGGTCGAATTTCTCCTGTTACCCTCGGGAAAATACAAAACTGGGGGCTAAAAAATAATTTTTGTGGGAAAAAATTTTTGTTTTATTTTTACGGCTCTCCATTATAAACTTCTGTGAAGCCCTTGGTGGGTCAAAGCGCTCAGCACACATCTAGATAAGTTCCTAAGGGGGTCTACTTTCCAAAATGGTGTCACTTGTGGGGGGTTTCTACTGTTTAGGTACATTAGGGGCTCTGCAAACGCAATGTGACACCTGCAGACCATTCCATCTAAGTCTGCATTCAAATGGCACTCCTTCCCTTCTGAGCCCTCCCATGTGCCCAAACAGTGGTTCCCCCCACATATGGTGTATCATCGCACTCAGGACAAATTGGGCAACAAATTTTGTGGTCCAATTTCTCCTGTTACCCTCAGGAAAATACAAAACTGGGGGCTAAAAAAATAATTTTTGTGGGAAAAAAAATTTTGTTTTATTTTTACGGCTCTGCATTATAAACTTCTGTGAAGCACTTGGTGGGTCAAAGTGCTCACCACACTTCTAGATAAGTTCCTTAGGGGGTCTACTTTCCAAAATGGTGTCATTTGTGTGGGGTTTCAATGTTTAGGCACATCAGTGGCTCTTCAAACGCAACATGGCGTCTCATCTCAATTCCTGTCAATTTTGCTTTGAAAAGTCAAACGGCGCTCCTTCCCTTCCGAGCTCTCCCATCCACCCAAACAGTGGTTTACCCCCACATATGGGGTATCAGCGTACTCAGGACAAATTGTACAACAACTTTTGGGGTCCAATTTCTTCTCTTACCCTTGGGAAAATAAAAAATTGGGGGCAAAAAGATAATTTTTGTGAAAAAATATGATTTTTTATTTTTACGGTTCTACATTATAAACTTCTGTGAAGCACTTGGTGGGTCAAAGTGCTCACCACACCTCTAGGTAAGTTCCTTAGGGGGTCTACTTTCCAAAATGGTGTCACTTGTGGGGGGTTTCAATGTTTAGGCACATCAGTGGCTCTCCAAACGCAACATGGCGTCCCATCTCAATTCCAGTCAATTTTGCATTGAAAAGTCAAATGGCGCTCCTTCGCTTCCAAGCTCTGTCATGCGCCCAAACAGTGGTTTACCTCCACTTATGGGGTATCAGCGTACTCAGGACAAATTGTACAACAACTTTTGGGGTCCAATTTCTTCTCTTACCCTTGGGAAAATAAAAAAATTGGGGGCAAAAAGATAATTTTTGTGAAAAAATATGATTTTTTATTTTTACGGTTCTACATTATAAACTTCTGTGAAGCACTTGGTGGGTCAAAGTGCTCACCACACCTCTAGGTAAGTTCCTTAGGGGGTCTACTTTCCAAAATGGTGTCACTTGTGGGGGGTTTCAATGTTTAGGCACATCAGTGGCTCTTCAAACGCAACATGAGGTCCCATCTCAATTCCTGTCAATTTTGCATTGAAAAGTCAAACGGCGCTCCTTCCCTTCCGAGCTCTCCCATCCGCCCAAACAGTGGTTTACCCCCACATATGGGCTATCAGCGTACTCAGGACAAATTGTACAACAACTTTTGGGGTCCAATTTCTACTCTTACCCTTGGGAAAATAAAACAAATTGGAGCTGAATTAAATTTTTTGTGAAAAAAAGTTAAATGTTCATTTTTATTTAAACATTCAAAAAATTCCTGTGAAGCACCAGAAGGGTTAATAAACTTCTTGAATATGGTTTTGAGCACCTTGAGGGGTGTAGTTTTTAGAATGGTGTCACACTTGGGTATTTTCTATCATATAGACCCCTCAAAATGACTTCAAATGAGATGTGGTCCCTAAAAAAAATGGTGTTGTAGAAATGAGAAATTGCTGGTCAACTTTTAACCCTTATAACTCCCTAACAAAAAAAAATTTTGTTTCCAAAATTGTGCTGATGTAAAGTAGACATGTGGGAAATGTTATTTATTAAGTATTTTGTGTGACATATCTCTGTGATTTAATTGCATAAAAATTCAAAGTTGGAAAATTGCGAAATTTTCATAATTTTCGCCAAATTTCCGTTTTTTTCACAAATAAACGCAGGTACTATCAAATAATTTTTACCATTGTCATGAAGTACAATATGTCACGAGAAAACAATGTCAGAATCACCAGGATCCATTGAAGCGTTCCAGAGTTATAACCTCATAAAGGGACAGTGGTCAGAATTGTAAAAATTGGCCCGGTCATTAACGTGCAAACCACCCTTGGGGGTAAAGGGGTTAAATGTACAAAAGAGGAAACGTTTTATAATTAGTGTTGAGCATTGGGTATCGGCCGATATTTGCTGTATCGGAATTGCGATACCGAGTTCCGATATTTTTGTGATATTGGAAATCAGAAGTGTTCCCAGTCATCTTCGGCGTGTGCGGTGCGTATGGTTCCCAAGGTCTGGAGGAGAGGAAACTCTCCTTCAGGCCCTGGGATCCATATTCATGTTAAAAATAGAGAATAAAAATAAAAAATATGGATATACTCACCCTCTGACGAACCCTGGCTGTCACCGCTGCAAGCGTCTGCCTCCGTTCCTAAGAATGCAGAGTGTGAAGGACCTTTGATGACGTCGCGGTCACATGAGCGGTCAGGTGACTGGTCACCTGACCGCGACGTCATTGAAGGTCCTTCACTCACTGCATTCTTAGGAACGGAGGCAGACGCTTGCAGCGGTGAGAGCCAGGGTCCTTCGGAGGGGTGAATATATACATATTTTTTTATTTTTATTCTTTATTTTTTACATGAATATGGATCCCAGGGCCTGAAGGAGAGTTTCCTCTCCTTCAGACCCTGGGAACCATCCAGGATCACTTCCGATATATGTGTCCCATTGACTTGCATTGGTATCGGGTATCAGTATCGGCGATATTCGATATTTTTTGGATATCGGCCGATCCCATCCGATACCGATACTTTCAAATATCGGAAGGTATCGCTCAACACTATTTATAATATATCTTGTTGAGCAATATGAAATAGTTTAACTTAATGATAATAATTATAAATAAAAATAATGATAATACTGTCACCTAGTAGAAAATAATTAAAAGATAGAGAAGTAAAATCCATTTATTACCAATGTAACTTCATTTATTACCAATAGGTAACAAAAAGGGCAAAACTATTATAAAGATTCCATCATGTTTTTATGTTTTGCAATAAACATAAGGTTGCATGCCACTGAGAATAATTGAAGTCAGAAGTTTACTGCATCCCCTTCTTAAAACCCCACTCTGCAGCATAAATGTGTTTATTTTTTCGACAGCTTTCTAATTAATCATTAAAATAAAAAGTAAACATAATTCATGTGCTCAAAAATAAGAACAATTAACCTGTATACCCTACCGCCATACATTCTGACCCTCTCCTAACACTGTCAAAAAAAAAAAAAACTGTACGTTGGAGAAAGAATTTCCTGTTGGTTATTACTATGGATTAGAGGCCTGAGGGGACAGGTAAAGCACAAAAGTCTACATTCCATGGAGATATTCTCTAAGAGGAGAAGTTTTACTTTATGGCTTATGTGCGATTTAGCAGATATAGGAAAGATGTAGAAGTCATGTGAACCTCTAACCAGTTTATCACAATAGTATGTTGTCATTTGGTCACAGAATGGCATGTGTTCATAGATATCTTCGGAGACTTGAAAATAATGTATGCCAACTTTAACAAAAATATGAAGAATGCAACAGAAAGATTCAATGAATATTGTACTTTTTTTTGGCAAAGCTGTGTACTTCATACACTGAGATTTTGGAATTATTTAGATTCCTAGGACATTAAGCAACCAATGACATTTAATTTAGCTAGTTTCAGCAGTGCAAAGTAATAAAGAATCTATAGTAATGTTTTACTATTGTTTATGCTAGTGTTCATAAGTATTAGTGGTAGAGAGGAGTTAACCTTTCAGCAATTGAATTCATCAGCTTTGACAAATTTTTCCCTAAAATTTGATTTGTGGCAAATTAGTTGAAGAGCTGCAAAGCCTCTAATTGCCTTTAAATGACGCATGCAACGCTTGAAGGTCTCCTAGGATTGTATTGAACCCCTTATCACAAACACAGCCTAAGTACTCATTCAGATGTCTGCTTTTTAGGAACTGAACTCGTACCTATGGTACTGGGGCTGTTCGCATGTCTGATTATTTTGTCTGATAGAGTGGTCCACACAAAATCACAGAGATATTACAATATTGATCCAAGTGTCAAATTACTGTGGGTCAGTGAAAAATTCTTTTGAACAGCACGTGTATGCCATCCATGTGCTCACTGTTTTTCATAGACTAGTTGAGAGAAGAAGCTGGGATCATTTGGTTTTTGTTGGCTCATTCGGGTAAAACTGATGCCACTTGGCTAAGCTCTGATAACATTGATGAAATGTTGATGAAACTCTGATCCAAAATATTGATCAAATTCATCATGTTTTTCTAGTATGTGAAAAGAATGATGTCTGAAGCAGCCCTTAGTAATATTCAA
Source organism: Ranitomeya imitator (assembly GCF_032444005.1). Classification (NCBI taxonomy): domain Eukaryota; kingdom Metazoa; phylum Chordata; class Amphibia; order Anura; family Dendrobatidae; genus Ranitomeya; species Ranitomeya imitator. Next base: position 373,746,087 of record NC_091285.1, read on the forward strand.
GTGACCTCAAAATATCTGGCTAAGGGAAAATGGGAAAATGACGAGACGAGAAAAGTTAGGTAGTTTCTTCTCCTAAGGCTGGCATCACACTTTTGAGTTCAATGTGAGAAACTTGCACGAGTCTCTTGCATCAATACCCAGCATTGTCACCGGTTTTCGGGACCCGAGCGTGCGGCTGCATAGAAAATACATGTCCTGAGTGCCGGCGGCAATGCCGGGTATTGATGCGAGAGACTTGCGTGAGTTTCTCGCATTTAACTCGCAAGTGTGACCCCGGCCTAAGAGACAAAACCTGCAAAAGGTTGCTGTATTCAGCTGGCATGTACCTGGCAATATTACAACTACTACTGTTGACAACTACTATAACAATGACTAAGAAAAAAATATATATATTTTTTACAACATACACTCTTTGTGATGTAGACTTTTACATTTCCTTTTCTGGTTTGTGTTCATTTTTTCTTTTATCTTAAAAAAAGAACGTGTTTTCTGACTGTGTATCACATATCAATTAAGTCACAGTCACACTGACACTGCAGGTACAGCACTTCAACATGACTTGCATTATTATTCACAGACTGACACTCCCACTCCCATTTCATTGCTTTCTAATGCTAAAATCAGATTTAGGCCTTTCTATCCTGATCTGTAAAATGGACACTGCTTCCCCTGTTTTGATGTTTTATAATCTCTATGATAGTCCGCCCTGATTGGTTGCACTAGACCATGTGATGGGTTGCTGTAATGCATTATGGGGAAGCCCACACATGACATCAGGAGTCTACAATGTATAAAATGGTGCTTGGCATTTTATTTTTATTTTTTTGCAATATATGCAAAATATATCACAATTTCTTCCAATTGTCAAGATCTGCAAATATTAGGAAATTCAGCTTAAATTGGTTTCCCATCGGATTGATCTGCTTATCAATAAGTAGCATTTCTGCAGCCCTTAAGAGCATCGACACCCGAATACATTTTGTGATATAGATTATAGATCTTTTTGCCTGTGTGCACTTGTTGAATTTTTCCTGCTCTCAGTCAGTACAGATTTGTCACAAAGCCTGAAGAGTTTTGTGATGCCAGCAAAGTGAATGAGAACCCTAAAGTGTCCTGCACACGTTGCTTATTTGTGACTCGCAGATTTGGTGCAGAACTAAATCTACAGCATGTGAATTCTTTCAGTATTTTTACTGCTGATTGCAGAAAAATTCACACTAAAAACACAAGTAAAAAATGCAGCAAAAACATGCATTTTTACCGCTGAATTTTTTCCTGCCAAGAGATACAGAAATGGTGCAGAAATGTCTGCACCAAATACTTAACGTGTGCACATATCCTTAATCCATGTGCACACTTTGAGTATTTGGTGAGTTTTTTACCTCAGTATTTGTAAACCAAAAACCAGGAGTGGGTAACAACTGTTGATGTTTCTATTATACTTTCCCTCTGATTGTTTCACTACTGGTTTTGGCTTACATATACTGAGGTAAAAAACGCGCAAATACTTAATGTTTGCTCATGGCCTTAATCAGGAAAATATTAGTAGAACCAACTTGTTGATAGGTATGACATGGTTTCAGAAGAGAAAAACACTTTTAACCCTGTGCCACCCATTTAAAGCACAAGATTTCGCCATGCTATATAGACAAAGAAACCTTCCCTGTTTACCCCTCTTTAAATCTCTAGATTTACAGCTTTGAATACAAAAACCAAAAATGTTGTCATTTAAGATCATTAGGCTACGTTCCCACGATAAGTTTCTGATGCTGTGTATTTTCAAAAAAAGGTAACATATTTTACTTAACAGAAGCAAAAATGGTGCCAAAATTCTGAAACATCAAAAAGTCACAAAAAGCTCATTGTGGGAACATAGCCTTATTATTGTTCATCTTAAATTCCTTTAGATGAGATTTTTTTAATCAACTATTTTATCAGCTCTTGCGTTCCTCCTTACTAGTGGCAGCTACAAACAGGTCTCATTGTTTCGTATGAGCACTTGAAGAACTTCTGAAGAACCAAGTGATCTAATTTTAAGGCAGCATGCACAATATGTGATGTGTTCATAAAATACAGAAATATCAGCCTTTTACTATTCACAATCTATTAGATTATCTGATTTACAGATCCAATTTAATCACTGTAAACTGAATCACACTAAATTAACTAAATCATGGACATTTCACATTCTTGGTGAAATTCCATAATGTTTAATGCCACATGACTGAATAATGGCTCTCATGGTTTCCATAAATATGCTATGATGACTGTATAAAATGTATACTTGTACAGAAGTGGCTCAGTTTATGTATTTATATCAGTTCATACATCATTTCTTATGCTTGAATAAGATGATGGCAGCTGGAACCAAGAGTGGACACAGAAACGGCGATGACACAAAGATATTTGCCACTTGAACGTGATTTACTTGTTTTGAACTTCATTATGACGCAGGATATTAGGGCAGGGTATTCTCGCAAATTGCCTCTCTCCTTTCTTTCTAGAATTTGGATATATTTTACGCCATAGTTTATATTTACATTATAAAAAGATCTCAATGCAAAAATAATGAAACCGCACATTTCAATGTTCAGAATCACTCTCTCCACATCATTCTCTTGTAACTCTACCTTCTTTACATCCTTTCTTGGCCAATACACCCAGTACATGTATTTACCAGAGGTACTGTGCTTTAGAGTCTTTTATCTCATCTGGGCTGAGCTGCCAAACAGTTGTTAAATAGGCTTCAGAGTCTCAGGCCATATCTCATTCCTGCTTTTAATAAAATATAGAAGCATGGAGTCACAACCAGACTATACATTGTGCAGTTCCCTCTCCTACTTAAAGTTTGAGCTCCTGCCAATGGACAGACAGAATTACAAGCTGATGAGAGAATGATCAAACCCTTTGTGGAAAGTTAGGCTGAAGTAGTAATGTGTTCCATGTTCTCCACAGTCAGTTGGTATGGTTTATTTTATGCCAGGGCTGCTTTCTGCTCTTAATCCAGCTCTGAATAATTGCCAGTTGACCTTTTTTTCTACAGGATTAATTGCAACATGTATGGACTTTACTGAATGTAGTCAAAGATTTTCAAAACTGGTGTGTGCTCATGGATAAGTAACGTGATGACAAGAGGGAGGCACCAGGCCTCCTGAAAACCACCCATGCAATTAAATAGTTTTATATATAAATATATATATACACATTTTTTAATTCATATTGAATCAACATCACATTTCAGTAAATCAGACCCCAAAAAAGAGACAATAAAAGTATTTTGAAAAGAATAAATAAAGTAAATCATGGACATTTCACATTCTTGGTGAAATACCATAATGTTTAATGCCACATGACTGAATAATGGCTTTCATGGTTTCCATAAATATGCTATGAATGTATAAAATGTATACTTGTACAGGAGTGGCTCGGTTTATGTATTTATATCAGTTCATACATCATTCCTTATGCTTGAATAAGATGATGGCAGCTGGAACCAAGAGTGGACACAGAAACAGCGATGACACACTTAGCTAATGGTCTACCACGTTCAGTAACATCAGCTTGACATATTGTAAAAATAAACTTTAGAATATTACCTCAGGATAGTGGCCAATATCAATATAGGTACAGACAGGGTGAAAGGCTCCAGTTCCACAGGCATACAAGTGAGTGTGGTTATAAGATTTAAGAACTTTAATGAAATTTGCACATTCTCTCTGTGGAAATAAATAGAAGATAATGTTAGCTTTTAGTGTTTTCTTATGGACTTAATAATATATAACAAAACAATTGTAAAAATAATAGTATAAGTAATAATAATAATAATAGTAATAATAATACTAATAATTAAACATTTGAGCATGTCCTATTTTTATTCTCAACATCGAATCAGAATAGGCCATGCTCTGACTTTCACAGATCCATTATTTTCATGCATGTATGAATGAATCTGTAACACTCTATAGGCCTGGGTGCTGTCCAGTCCAAAATCAGACAGCAATCGGACATTTTGCATGAATGTATGTATGCGAATATGTATTATGTATATCTCCACATTAATTTACATCTATGTATCTACCAATTACCATTACATAAAACAAGAAAGCAACATTAAACTAAAGAAAAATGTACAAACTCTTTTGTGTTCCAAGGTTTACCAAGGTTCTTCTGTATCCTAGTTTTTGGAGTGTGGACACAAACTGAAGCACTAGAATGTAACTCAATCAAATGCACTGACAATCATACAAGCTATGTTGTTCTAAGGGTAAATTCAGATTTGGTGCAGATTTTCTGTGTGAAAAATCAGCATTAAAATCCAGCACCATTTATATTGATAATTAAAAAAATATACATAATTTTATCAAAAATTTTTAAGCCTTAAGTAATGATGTGGTGTCTACTTTAAAATGTTCAATACGTCAATAAAAATAATGCTTGTTTTCCCTCCATCTCCCACCCATTCTTTGATTGGCAGCTTTGACTTCATAGAGCCAGAGAAGGGAGGAGACAGAGGAAAAACAAGCAGGTGGGAAGGAGTTTTTCAATGATTGGCCTCGCCATATAGCACTCAGCATCTGTACTTTGTCAGCACAGAATGACTGTTCAAACCAGGTCCCTAAAAAGCCCTGATTTTTGAGATTTCTTCTACTCTTCTGCTAATGTATCATAGTCCATGGTGAATTCCTAATATAGATATAGTCCATTTAGCCCTTGACCCCCACAAGACTGTTTTCATCTTCATGAACAGTCCAAATGTTTAACTTTTTTTAACCAAATGTTATTTTAGACCAAAGTTTTTTTTATTTTCACAAGGATAACAGAAGAAAATGTACCCAAAATTTGTTGAGCAGTTTCTCCTCAGTACGCTGAAACCCAATATGTGGGGGGAAACTACTGATTAGGCACATAAAGGGCCATACCATGAGCCCAAACAGTGGAAACCCCCCACCAGTGACAATTTTGGAAACTAGACCCCCTCAAAAAATGTATCTAGATATGTGGTGAGCACCTTGAACCCCCAGGTGCTTCATAGAAGATTATAACGTTGAGTTGTGAATAAAAAAAAAATCATTATTTTCCCAAATTCCCCAATTTTTGCTCCATAAGGGTACGAGGGAAATTGCACCATACAATTTGTTGTGCAATCTCTCCTGAGCATGCCAAAACCCCATATGTTGGGGAAAACTATTGTTTGGGCACACGGTAGAGTTGGAAGGAAAGGAGGGTAATTTGACTTTTTGAACCAAAAATTAGTTGGAATCTTTAGCGGATGATATGTCGGGTTTGGAGAACCCCCGATGTACCTAAAAAGTCAAAATCCTCCACAAGTGACACCATTTTGGAAACAAGACCCCTCAAGGAAAGTATCTAGATGTGTGGTGAGGACTTCGAACACACAGGTGCTTCACAGAAGTTTATAAAGATGAACTGTGAAAATTAAAAAAAAAATTCCTCAAACATGTTTTTGCCCCAAATTTTTAATTTTTATAAGCATAACAGGAACAAGGTGGACAATACAATTTGTTCTGCAATTTCTCATGAATACAAAGATACCCCAAATGTGGTCAAAATAATTTTTAAGGCACCGTGAAAATCTCAAAAGGGGAGAAGCACCATTTTGGAGTTCAGATTTTGCTAGAATGGTTTGCTGCCATAACAGCAGAAGTGCACCAAGAATAGCAGAAACCCACCATAAGTGATGCAATTTTACAAACTACATCTCTCAATAAATTCATCTTGAGTCGCAGTGAGCAAGTTAACATCACATGTGCCTCACAGAAATTTATACCATTGGGTGGTGAAGAAAGAGTAATTACATTATTACCGCTAAAATGTTGTTTTAGCCACAATTTTCAATAGGAAAAAAATGAACCTCAGTTTGCCGTGCAATTTTTACTGATAGTTTGGATACCCTACATATAATTGAGAACTACTTTGGAGGCACAGTGCAAAACTCATAAGGGAAGGAGTGCCATACTAGAGGGTTAAACTGCAATGAGAGCCCGTCAACTGTCAGATTTGCTGAACACCTGGTGGCGATTGAGCGTTGCTGTACTTGCAAAATTCCCAATGACGTTGGGAAGTCCTTCACAACCTGGATGTGTAGATACGTGTGATTTCATCTTGACAACATTAAACAAAACAAAAAGTGTATTGATCTTTGCACCAAATGGTTAATTTCTACCAAATCCCCATATTTAACGGAATTTATACATTTTTTACCATCTACCAGTGGTATATTCCAGTTAAACAGCAATGAAAAACCTTTATTATGCATTTGTATCAAATTATCACATCTGCTTTACCCTGCGCTATATGATTCATGATGTAATTATGACCCACAGCCCAGATTTTGCTTTGCTGTGCTAAAGTCTGTTGCACTTAGAAAGAAGCACAGGTCTACTATTTTGTTAATCCGACTGCTTTTCACAGCTGTGTGCAAACAACCGACCCTGAGAAAGAACAGTTCCAAAGGTGTTATGTGTATGTATATGTTTCATAACCACAGTACACCTCTCTCCTTATTGTTGGCGCTGGGCCTAAAAAGACATTGCCTCATAGGAAGAGTCCTTCAAACGTCAAGATTCTCACATCTTCAGCAATTCAGTGGAAACAAAGAGCAGAGTATATCTAAAATATGGCACCAATACAGGGAAAATAAAGAACAAACAGACACAAAGAACATTTCTTTACTTGAGCATTAAGCATCAACAAATATGGTTAAAACATCTTATGATTTCTATTGTCCATTATCTACCAAATATCATGACAAAACGCAGAGATATCCAATAAATGAAGATAATGGATTTTAATTGTGAAAATGAATACATTATAGATTTCTTTATACTTGTTTGTGTCCTTCTTTGCTTTAATATAATGCCTTTTAGCTCGGTGATTGTTTTTATGAATATAGCCACATTATTAACATGCACAACATATGCGGAGTTTCATATGCAGATGGAAAGGGTGCACTCAAGCTGTATATAAAAGTGGGGGGGTTATAGGGTGCAGTGCTTAGTCCAATAGTATATATAACCAAAAAAGAATAGAACAGATTGGACTACAAACAGGCCCACACAACCACAGGATATGAAAAAGCAACAAAATGTTTATTAAACACCACAGCAAGACATATAAAAACAATTAAAATGTAACAAATGTGTACAAAACACCCCTATTCAGACATAATATATCTGCACAGAATTTATATGAAAACAGTATAGAGCATAGTACACTGGGTCAGCATAGACATATATCACCACATGTAAGTAAAATGGTATACCATAGCTAGAAGGGAATCATATATAGTATTCTAAAAGCGCACAAATAGAAAATGCTAAATCGTTAGCGCTAAATCCCTAAGCTCCCTGTGGGTCCATCAAGAGACTGGAGCATGATAAGCCATACTAGGAAGTCCCCATATTGAGCCCACTCAATGGCCCTTAAGTAAGGTGCCAAACAGATGGCAAAAGTGAAAACCTATGTAAACGGTGGGGGCAATGTCATGCCCTGAATACTCAGCTGAAACGAGGAGAAAGCAAGCTGGAGCCCAGAGATAGTCTGGCTACAAAAAGCCATGCAGATGTCCATGCCCAAATGTGACCGGCATTGGGACAGAATAGGGTGTGTGAGGAGAGCCCCACGCGTATCGCCACCGCAGTGGCTTCGTCAGAGAAAGCAGGTTCTATGGTGGATAACTCACATTTAAGTATAAGCCGTAATCATCCGGAATGCATGCAGCCGTGTCGTCCAAGGGTGAGGGGCGGAAACCGGAAGGCGCGCACTGGCCGAGAATGAAGAGAGGCAAGACGGAAATAACAATAATCTCCATGGAGATAAACGGCGCATGCGCAGATGTGGCTCAAATAATGAGCCGCGCTGTACAAGCGTCCAGCAGGGGCAGCATAGAGAACATGCCGACCAAAGATAGAAGCGCAGAAAATAAGAAGCGCATATCATAGCGGCGTGTTAGGGCACACAGGCACAAACAGTACGTGAAAACCTGGATGGAGGGAAAATATGAAATTAGTACATGTAAAATACAGCAGCATATCTACAGGTGGCTACCTACAGTGCCCTTACATATGGGTTGCAGAACCCATATGTATGGGCAGTGTAGGTAGCCACTGGTAGATACGCTGCTGTATTTTATATGTACTAATTACATATTTTCCCTCCATCCAGGTTTTCACGTACTGTTTGTGCCTGTGTGCCCTAAGCCCTATTACACGCCGCTATGATATGCCCTTCTTATTTTCTGCGCTTCTATCTTTGGTCGGCATGTTCTCTATGCTGCCCCTGCTGGACGCTTGTACAGCGCGGCTCATTATTTGAGCCGCGTCTGCACATGCGCCGTTTATCTCCATGGAGATTATTGTTACTTCCGTCTTGCCTCTCTTCATTCTCGGCCAGCGCGCGCCTTCCGGTTTCCGCCCCTCACCCTTGGACGACACGGCTGCATGCATTCCGGATGATTACGGCTTATACTTAAATGTGAGTTATCCACCGTAGAACCCACTTAAACCTGACGAAGCCGCTGCGGCGGCAATACGCGTGGGGCTCTCCTCACACACCCTATTCTGTCCCAATGCCGGTCACATTTGGGCATGGACATCTGCATGGCTTTTTGTAGCCAGACTATCTCTGGGCACCAGCTTGCTTTCTCCTCGTTTCAGCTGAGTATTCAGGGCATGACATTGCCCCCACCGTTTACATAGGTTTTCACTTTTGCCATCTGTTTGGCACCTTACTTAAGGGCCATTGAGTGGGCTCAATACGGGGACTTCCTAGTATGGCTTATCATGCTCCAGTCTCTTGATGGACCCACAGGGAGCTTAGGGATTTAGCACTAACGATTTAGCATTTTCTATTTGTGCACTTTTAGAATACTATATATGATTCCCTTCTAGCTATGGTATACCATTTTACCTACATGTGGTGATATATGTCTATGCTGACCCAGTGTACTATGCTCTATACTGTTTTCATATAAATTCTGTGCAGATATATTATATCTGAATAGGGGTGTTTTGTACACATTTGTTACATTTTAATTGTTTTTATATGTCTTGCTGTGGTGCTTAATAAACATTTTGTTACTTTTTCATATCCTGTGGTTGTGCGGGCCTGTTTGTAGTCCAATCTGTTCTCTTCTTTTTTGGTCATATGCAGATTTCTGACATAAACTTGAATTAGATGCAAAAACCCAGCAGGTAAAAAACATGCATGCATTTTCAGTTCGTTTCTGAAGCAGAAACACATAAAAGCATGTAATCCACACATGACTACATTATATCAATAAAGTTTTGTCAAAGGGAAATATCAGGAAGAATCAAAAAACAAAGCAGCTTTGTTAAAATATGACATACCAAAAAGAGACATGATAAAAAACACATGTAAAAAAACACAAGTAACTTAATAGGTGCAGAAATACTGCAGAAAGTCTGCAAACTTGAAACTCACCAAAAGATGGTCATGGGAATGTAGACTAAATGGCAGCTGGTGTAAATGCAATTTAAGAGATTAAAATGAGCAGTCAGCCAGCCCATGCAACTTTGATTATGTGCTTACTCAGGAAATGATCTCCTGTGTCAGGTGAAGATCCAGAAATGGAGCTACTAAACCCAGAACTGAAGGTGATGGATGAAGGAAATATCATAATCCATCAGCAAATACTTGACTATAGCAGTCTTGAATGTAAAGATTAAAGCTAAACACAGATTGTTTGGATCATCACAGAGAGGTTTGACATGTTTAGTGTCAAAGTGATCTCATAGGGAAAAGGTGCAGCACTTGAAAGCTCTTTCCAGTGGTGCCAACAAACCCAGATCTAAAGCATCCGGGACCATTACATTTGGCCAGGTTTGTGCTTCTTCAATGCTGAAGAAGAAAAGCTGCAAGCCTTAAAGAGAGTGTAGATTGGACGAGAAGCTCAATCATGCTGCTATCTCAAATTGTTAATTTTCATGGACACATGCCCTTTGGCAAGCAGTGGAGCGCTACACTTCTAAAGATTGATCTTGAGAAAACACCTTGAAACAAAACATTTCCATGGGCTTGAAGCTGTAAAAAATGTCAAAGTGATGATCATCTACTGGTATCTCCATGGTCTATCCTTACTCTGGAAGAGGAGAGACTGTTCTAGCAACAGAAGAACCAATGGGGCCTGTGATTAACTTTAGTGGTCAGGTGATTTGAGCAGAGCTAAAAACCAACCAATAACGCTTTGCTGAAGTCACTTGACAGATGAAGTTATTCACGGGCCGCATAGGTACTGTTGCTGTGTTAGTACAGACCACCGAGCAGCCTACGCTGGATACAAGTGGGTGACCATAGGTCAATATCAATTAATTTTTTGTTTTTCAATCCCTTGAAAAGATTTATTTTTGCCAAGATAACCACATTAATGGGATATTAGATAATATAATTCTCTGGGAGGTTTACTATAGCTAATACTACACCATAACTTGCAGTATGAATTAGATACTAACCTACAAGTCTTTTTAATATTTGGTATAGATACAGTATATTTGACTTCTCAGATGCCAAATCACAGGTGACTAAGATTTTTTAAGAATAAACTAAAATGATAGAAAATGCTTATTTTACTGTAACATCCAAGAAATGTGCTACGACAATCTGGCACAGCGGTACTGTGAGAAACATGTACAAATACATTAATATTTTACACTCAGGTCTTTCTATGCTTTAAATAAACAATGAGAGCAAAGCCTACAAGTTGGCCTGTTCAGTAAACAGAAATATAACCCGGCTACACTGGAATGTATATTTAGCCAATTCATTATTTAAAGCACACGTCCTGCATATTCTTATCAATATGTCAGCTGGACTGTTTAAACTTTCTCTTTAGACTAAATTAAATTGGATGAACCTTTAAATAAACTCTTTTTAGATACTATGCAGTTTACTGATGTGGCAGAACGCAAGTCTAACATCATTCTTACTGAATCAATAAATATTGTAAAACTAATAAACCCAAATCCATGGCCTGCTGAAGATTTATGCTTGCAATGTAATTATTTGATTTATGAAAATTCTGGCTTCAAATTATTGCAAGGAAAACATGCTATTTGTTTCCTGTTTGACTAGAGCAGCAGTTGATAATGTGCATTGATGCTTTATTCAAGTCTGAGAGATTGGGATATCCAAGGGTTGCACGAAGGGTAACATAATGTCTATGGGTGTCTCAGAGTCTTAAAAAAATGAATAATACTGAAGTAATATATTCCGATTCATCAAGAATGGCATTGTTGCACAGAGCATGCTAGAGTATGATGCACCAAATTCATCAAGAGGCGATCAATTTTCTCAATGAATTTGGGCATCTTTCAGCTTTCATGTCAGAACTACACTCCAGCGATGCTTCTAGTTTGCTTCTGCATGAATTCAGCACACTGGCACTATTTTTCTTAATCATAATGGGCCATCAAAAAGTTTTAAAAAAAATGGTTATCACCTCACCACTCCCTTCTTAGGTCCCTATGGTCCTCGCTACATCTTTTGGAACCGCACCACTGGAGATGGAATTTTCAGGCCTCTTGCACTATGTTGAAATGTCTGGGAATCATGATGGCAAAAAGACCACGGCACATGCGGTGAGGTAATTACGCCATTGACCTCCTGCTGACCTGCACAGAACCCTGCTACCAGGTATGACACACAGACGTTCAGCACAGTGCAAGAGGACCAAAGATTCCAACATGAGTGGCAAAAGACCAGATGATGCAGTGAAGACCAGATGGTGGGGGTAACACTGGGACTGTAGAGGTGAGCAGAGGGTGAGTGTAACAATTTCTTTTATTTTTGCATGTTACGTTTATTATCCTCTGGGGTATGGAAAGCCTCAGAACATAAGGGACATTCAATTTGCAGAGAATCACTTCTTTGCAAATCTATTCTCTTGGGGAAAAAAACGTTTGAACAGGTGTATTGGAATTTTGCCGGATCCTCATTTCTAGTTTCTGGAGATGCATTGTGGCTAAAGAAAAAAAATGACTTTTTCATTATTCTGCCTATATCAGTAAAGCCTCATTCATCAATTTTTTGGATCAGTGTGTCATCAGTGTTTTTCACAGATGGATAAATAAATTACAAAGCTTCTCCTATCCTTTGCAATGTTAAGTGGGTGCAGCACATGGATGGCACATGGAGCATCTGTGTGCTGTATGTGTTATTTACATGGACCCATATACCTGTATTAGCTCTTTTTATCAGTGCTAGTGGAAAAACGGACATGTTTCTGAGTTTTTCACAGACACACGATCCGCTAAACATGTGAATTTAAACCACAGACTGTAATCGGTACATGTTGCAACCATGAAAAAACATTGAAAGAGCATATCTGTGAAACACAGACAGGTATATGAATTCTAAGAGTAGTTAAAATGAGAAAAGACCAATCAGACTGTGTGATTAAGAGATTTTAAGGCAGCAAGGTGGCTCGGTGGATAGCACTGTTGCTTTGCAGCTCTAGAATCCTGGGTTCAAATTCCCCCCAAGGACATCTGCTAGGAGATTCTATTTTCTCATCATATTTACGTGGTTTTACACCGTGTACTCCAATTTCATCACACATGTCAAAAACATACTAATCGTGTATTGAGATTTTGAGCCTCAATGGGGACACCGGTGTTTGTAAAGCGCTGTGGAATTAATCATGCTATATAAGGGAGTAAAATAAATCACTTTTATGGAGCCTGTAGATGGACAGATTTTCAAAAAGGAAAAAGCTATAAAACTGTAAAATAATTTTATTTTTATTGAGGAGAAATGTATAATATAACATCATTCTCATAAGGTGTATAGTTATATGTATAGTATGAACGATTTAAGTTGACATTTTTTTGTTTTCCATTATAAACACTGCTGGGTATTATCAGTAGCCTTCTTCAAATCAGATTAGTAACAAATAAAATCACTCTAAGAGACATCCATAAATGTATTAAACAACAAAGCGTTGGTGAATCCAGCCTTAAATACAGAGAACAATGATTCGGCTATTTCTGGCAGACTTTGCATGGACAGTTACAAAAATAAAGTCTATCCATCTGTCAAACATCTGCCACACACAGAGAAATTCAAACAAAATGTAGGAATGTTTAGATAGATCCCATGCATTATTTTCTCTGAAGAAACTCTATATATGCTTCCTTTTTGGCTAGAAAAAAAAAGGTGGAAAAAATTAAAATAAAATCTAAGCAAATTGCATATGTCAGTAATGAAAACTATCTGTAGTAAAGACATTCTCTAACTCAGCTCTCATCTGCACAACGCTAAAAGGGATCGCAAGCAACTGTTAACATGATGTGTTCAAAGCAAAGAAAAGGTATTATAGCTTAAGAAGAATTTCCACCATCAAATAAAAAAAGCCTGTGACCAAGTCTGTAAATTTTATTGTTCTGTCAAATTGCTAAACATTCTGTAGCTATTTCTTTAACCATTTAAAGAGATTGCCTACTACTTAGAAACCTATCCTCGAAATGAACCTTCAATATTAGATCCTTGGGGGACCAACACCTGTCACCTCCATCGATCAGTGGAGCTGTATCATGCTTGCTCAACCTGTTGATTCTGGTGATTGGGAAGTGTCACAGCAGTCAGACCTTGAGGATCTGCAAGTTATCACCTCTCCAATGGATAGAGAATATTTGATCATGACTTTTGTACTTGTTTTTATTATGTATACCCCTCCTCACATGTAAAGCGCCATGGAATAAATGGCGCTATAACAATAAATAATAATAATAATCATGACTGCAATATTCCTGTAAAAATGTGAGTTTAGGGCTACAGGAATTTTTCAGTTCTGTCTCACAGCATTGAATAAACCACAAGTTTTTAATTTTAATGCAGTACATAACTGCTGGGGGCTTTTTTGTGGGTTGAGATGAATACTTTTGAGAAATTATTGTTACAGTACTTATGACTTTTATATTGATTTATTTAGAATAAGAGTGAATTCATACAATGCCATTCTACAAAAATTTTGTATTCTTGTTCTTACCATTTACTGTAATTGACAAAAGAACTTATGTCATTACAAATTCATAATTTCCAACTGCATGTTACTTTTTACTATTAAAGATTTTCAATCAATAAAAATAAAATAAAAAGGGTTTTAAATTTTTGTGTTAATATTTTACTTAGTATTAAAATTAATTTTGATCACAAAAATACACATCAAAGTGAGGGAAGCGTAATGAAGAACAATATGGTCAGGATAACAATTGAAGGGATTAACACCCAACTTTATAAGACTTCTACATTGCAAACTTGCATGGTAACATTAAGGGTGAATCACTTAAATACTGTGAATTTCTGCTACACATAACTAAAAAAAAAGTCCTACATTCATACAAGGAAGATTTGTTGCAGACATTTGTGTGACTCATTTATTTTACCGAGTATGTTCCCAAATGCTGTAAAGTTATATAATAATAATAATAGTCCATGAAACGAAGAAAAAAAAGTGCACTTACCCGTGTATGTAAAAAGTCACAACTTTATTCGGACAACATTACAGTAAATTTCAGGGAGAGTGTAGAAAAAATGCGGACAACGATCGTTTCGTGCCTCAGCACTTCAACGGGTCCAAACACCATGGGTGTTTGGACCCGTTGAAGTGCTGAGGCACGAAACGATCGTTGTCCGCATTTTTTCTACACTCTCCCTGAAATTTACTGTAATGTTGTCCGAATAAAGTTGTGACTTTTTACATACACGGGAAAGTGCACTTTTTTTTTTCTTCGTTTCATGGACTGTTATGTATTACTTTGCAAGTCGCACCCCGTTGTATAAAAAAGGATATTATATCGGCTTACTCCAAAAAAAAAGGGTGATAAAAATAACAGAGTCTAGCCTAACAACAGCAGTGCGGAGGTTCATTGTTTCCTTTGATAATAATAATAATATTTATTTTTATAGCACCAACATGTTCTGCATTACTTTACAAATTTAGAGGGGACTTGTACAGACATTACAGAATAAGCATAACTCAGATATAAAATGGAGAGAGGGCACTGCTCGCAAGTTTACCATCTATGAGGAAATAGGGGAAACACGAAAGGTAAGTGGTAAAATGTGCTTATATTGTATGATACAGCCATAATACACTAACTAGGGTCTGCACATAATGCTGCATTAACCTCTTCATGTATTTTTGTTTTTCCATTTGAATTTTTTGCTCCCCCTCTTCTCAGAGCCGTAACTTTATAATTTTTTTGTCCAAATGGCACTGTAAGGGCTTGTTTTTTGTGGAAAAAGTTGTACTTTTGAAAGGCACCATTGGTTTTACATATCGTGTACTGGAAAATGGGAAAGAAATTCCAAGAGCGGTGAAATTGCAAAAAAGTGCAATTCCACAGTTTTTCTTTTTACCATACTCACTACATGCTAAAACTGACCTGCCATTATGATTCTACAGGTCATTACGAGTTCATAGACACCAAACATGTCTAGGTTCTTTTTTATTTAAGTGGTGAAAAAAAATCCAAACTTTAGTTTAAAAAAATGGCGCTATTTTCTGAGACTGGTAGCGTCTCCATTTTTCATGGTTTGGGGCTGGGTGAGAGATTATTTTTTGAGCACTGAGCAGATGTTTTCATGGATACCATTTTGGTGTAGATACGATCTTTTGACTGCTCGTTATTGTATTTTTTTGCAATGTAGCGGCGATCCAGAAAACTAAATTCTGTTATTTAGAATTTTTTTTCCGTTACGCAGTTTACCGATTGGGTTAAATCTTTTTTGTATTGATAGAACAGGCGATTCTGAAAGCGGCAATAACAAATATGTGTATGCTTGATTTATTTTTATTGTTTTATTTTGAATGGGGCGAAAGGGGAGTGATTTGAACTTTTATATTTTTTTATATTTTCAAAAACATTTTTTGGAACTTTTTGCATGTTTCAATAGTTTCCATGGGAGACTAGAAGCTGCAGTTGTCTGATCGGCTCTGCTACGTACAGGCGATGATCAGATCACCAATATGTAGTGGAAATGCTCACTTGCTATGAGCAATCCGGCAGTGACAACCATAGAGGTCTGTTAGAGACCTTTGATCATCTTTCCAACCGATCGGTGACCCGCAATCGGTGACCCACAGTCACAGATGGGCCGGATTCCCAGGGTGTTTCCCAGAAGCACGACTTAAATTCCGCTGTCAGAGATTGACAGCAGCATTTCACAGGTTAACAGCAGCAGGTGGATCACAATTCCCCCCGTGGCTGTTAGAGGCACATGTCTGCTGTTCAAAACAGTTGACATATGCCGGGAAAGATGTGGACTCAGCACCAGAGCCCACATTAAAGGGAGAGATTCTGATGTGGGCATACTATTACGCCCAATGTCAAAAAGGGGTTAACTGGTCACCAGCCAGTATGTGAACACTACAGACACAGAGGGCTATTAAGTGCATGGAGGGTGTGCACAGTTGCTATGAGTGTCATGATTTTGAAAAAAAATTTGTATGGACCAAACGTGGATAGCTGGATAAGTGCGGTGTGGTGATAGGCCAGTCTAATGAAATGCGTTTTTAGGCCATGCTTAAAAACTGTGGGTATTGGGAGTAAATTGAATTGTCTTGTGTAGTGCATTCCAAAGAATTCTCAATTAAGAAGTTTTGGAGAAGGAAATATGAGGTTTCGATTATTGAGGATTTTAATTTTAAGTCATTAGCAAAATGGAGACAACAGTAGGGTGGTAGACTGAGATGACGGAGGAGATGTTTAGGGGAACCGTGGAACGCCTTGTTGGTGACAGTGATAAGTTTATATTGAACTATGCATTGGATGGGCATGGTTATCTTACTTACCTGAAAGACTTTAAGGCCCATCA